>NW_005842402.1:24320-26885 GCF_000455745.1 Alligator sinensis | reverse complement strand
AAGTGAAACAAATCCTGGAGTTGTGGGCCCTCTGCTGAGAGAAACCTCCCACAGACAAACAAAACTGTACAAGACTTGTGTCAAAAGCAGTCAGCTAGGTACACTAGAGGTGGTCTTTCCTGTCTGGTGCCTTAGTGATTCCTAAATCAAAAGCCAGCACCTTAAATTTAGCACCAGGAAGCTAGTGCACTTCCAGGTGTTGTGGTATCATTGCAGAACACACTGCTTAATGGATTGGTAGCTGGAGAGGGAAACACAGGAGGTTCTGCCTGTAGTGCATCACCCCAGTAGCATCTAGAGCAGCGATTCTCAACCAGGGTGCCTCAAGGACCTTTGAAGGGTATGCTGGAAATGTGAGGAGATAAGCCTCAAAGGGTAAGCTCAGACTTTCCCTGTATTGTGGTTCCCTAGGCAGGCCCCTCTGCAAGAAGCTAAGCCTGCGATACATGCATTAACTTTTGGAGTGGGGTCCCTCCATGGGGGACATTTGAAGTCTAACCAAAAAGGATGAGAACCACTGATCTAGAGCAGTGAGATATTAGGAAGAATTTTCTCACTAGGAGGGTAGTAAAACACAGGAACATGTTACCTAGAGAGGTGGTAGAAGCTCCATCCTTGGAGGTTTTTCAAAATGTGGCTAGACAAATCTTTGACTGGGATGATCTAGTTGGGAATGATCCTGCTTCGAGCAGGGGGTTGCACTAGATGTCCTCCTGAGGTCCCTTCCAACCTTTTCTATGATTCTATGATTTAACCTGTTTTGTACCAGGACCCATTTGTAAACATCTATGGCCAGTCCCAACTCAGTGCCCCTCACTCCTGACCCATTGCCCCCACCCCCAGTGTGTGAGGCAGGGGGTGGCTGTGTGAAGCATGGGAGGCCCCAACCAGCCCCTCACAGGCTGCAACTCTGCCGGCCTACAAGAGAAACCCCACATTTTTCTCCTCTAAAGGAGAATACATTTTTAAAGTTTGTTTATCACCCTTTCATATATTCTTGGTGTCCAGACTGTGAAATAAGCTCCCTTCAGAGGTGGTACAATCACCTACCTTGGAAATCTTCAAAAGGAGACTAGACAGTCATCTTGCTGGGGTCACCTACTATTTGTATCTTCCAGAGATCATGGGCTTTAAGTTCCACCTAGCTAACTAATAGCCCCCACTGTGTGGGGCCAAAGGTTGAAAGATACAACTGATATATAATTTGGTGGGACAACTAAGGAAGAAAAGGGTAGGAGTGATGTGGGGATCAAAGGTTCAAAATGTGAAAAGAAGTTCTCCAGAGTGGGAGCTGGGGTCACCTGATCCCCACTTATGTTTCCCGCTTGGTGCAGGGGGCTGGACCCGATGATCTTCCAAGGTCCCTTCTGGCCTTACAATCTATGAATCTATAAATCTTGCACATTTTTGGGTCACAACCTATGTGTGGAAAAACACTGATCTAGAGGTCGTATAGGCCTAGAGGTGTGTGGTGGGAGTGGGACCCATCTGGTTCTGGCCAGACCTTCTCAGGGGTGCCTCATGCTGAAGCCTGGAGGCCCCTTAACTCTGAGCTCTGTCCTGCCTAGGGTCGCCATCATAGAGGACATTCCAGTTTTCTGCTACTCTGTCCTCTGTCTTCTATTGATATGAAACCTGATGCCTTTATGTCCTCTATTTTTCAAAAAATAGAGGACATAAAGACGTCTGGTTTTGTATCAATAGAGGACAACTGGACTGTCCTCTGTGATGGCCACCCTATGTCCAACACCCTTTAAAGGATGTCAGAAAATGTGAGGAGATAAGCCTCCGAGGGCTTTAAGCTCAGACCATTGGCAATGAGCAGGGGGTGCACGTGGGTGCATGTGCAGCCCCTGTGTGTGGCGGTGCACCCGCTGCAAAAAGGTGCAACCAACAGTGCTGGCAGCACCTGTGGGCAGTCGCCGCTCACCCCCCTGCCCCTCACCGCTGACATGGCTTGCGGTGTCTGCAGGAGCTCCATGATCGCTGCTGGTGACGACGTCTGCATGTGGTTGCCGACGGCTGGTCGGCGCTTGCCACCCCCCCGCTGCCAGCGCTGCAGTTACCTGCGGGAGCTCCCCGCTTGCTGCCGCCACAGTCCTGCCACCAACAGTGGGAGCTTGCTATGCCCCCCCAGCCTTGGGGGGCACACGGCATTCACCACTCAGACTTCCCCTGTGCTGTGGCTCCCCTGGCAGGACCTAAGCCTGTAATAAAAAGACATGCACTTCTGGAGCGGGATGAGGCTCCATGGAGGGGCATCTGGATTCTAATCAAAAGCCACTGATCCAGAGCAGCCACTCTCAACTTTTTTCGTACCCATTTGGAAAGAGGGCTAGCCAGGTCTGGCTTGGAGCGGGGTCCTGCCTTGCAGACCCTTGGAAGGGTGCGGCGGGACTCGTGAGGAGATAGCTGCGCCTCTCCCCATACCCCAGTGCCTCAGGCTTTGAAGGCGGCGGGCGGCGGTCCCCTCGCCCTTTCCCAGGCGTCCCCTCCAGAGAGCGCTCGGGGGCAGGCCCCCGGCCCGCGGCGTGGGAAGCAGCCGGAGGGGCGGGGAGGGCAGGG
>NW_005842402.1:19314-24123 GCF_000455745.1 Alligator sinensis | reverse complement strand
CTGGGAGGGCAGCGCGGGCAGGTGGCGGAGCAGAGAGACACGGCTGAAGTTGAGGGGAGGGAGAGAGGAGGGGAAAGTTTCTCACAGGACTGGCACAGCGAGGCGCTGGCCTCTCCATCCCTGGCAGACCCGCGTCTGCGGGCACAGGGGATCTCTTGGATGACACCGGCTCAGCTGGAAACTTTGCTTGTTGCGAGCTTCCAGGCACACGCTTCGCCAGCCTTGGAATCGGGACTTGTGGTGATCGCTTTTGTTACACCAACTAGATCTTTGCAGAAAACAAAAAAAGTGTCTCAGCCCCCTCCATCCTTGGAAGTTTTTAAGCCCCGGGGAGGCAAAGCCCCGGCTGGGAGAGGGTGGCCGTCCTGGAGGACATTCCAGTTTTCTCCTACTCTGTCCTCTCTTGATACGAAACCCAACGCTTTTATGCCCTCTGTTTTTCTCTTCAAGAAACCTTGATGCCCTCTATTTTTCTCTCACCGAGAGAAAAAATAGAGGACATAAAGGCGTCCGGTTTCATATCAATAGAGGACAACCAGACTGTCCTGTATGATGGCCACCCTAGGCTGGGATGATCCTGAGGAGGGGGTTGGAGTAGATCAGCATTTCTCAACCCATGGGTGATGACCCCAAAAGTGGGTGGCACGAATATATGAAAGGGACTTTAAAAATGGACCAACAGACTTTCAACATGGCTTAGCCTTTAAAGGAGAAAAAACATGGGAAACTGGCTTTTCCCTTGCAGGGTGGCAGAGGTCCAGCCTGTGAGGGGCTGTCTGGGGCTCCCCCACCCCCTGTCCCACACAGTGGGGAGCTAGGGCCCGGGGGCTGGGGGCAGTGGGTCAGGAGTGAGGGGCACTGGGTCAGGACTGGCCATTGATGTTTAAATGTGGGTCCTGGTACAAAAAAGGTTGAGGACCACTGGATGCCATCCTGAAGTCCCTTTCAGCCCTCATGTTCTATGATTCTGTGGCTCTCAGCGCTAGCCTCTTCTCTCCCTCTGCCCCCCTTTGCTTGCTGCTTATGCACCTCCCCATAATTGGAGGGCAGCATGCCCTAAGTTCTGCTTGAGTGCTCGTGGCCCTCAGGTTTCATGCAAGGTGAGACCTGCCCCCCCCAGGCAGTGTAAGCACAAAGTGTCTTGACTCCAGATATGTGGAAGCTCCCCCAGGAGCTGCATCATTCTGAGTGAGAGCAGAAAGCTGCCCTGCTGCAGCACACACTGGGTTGTCTGTCCTCATTCTGCAGTGGGGAAAATTTGATTCAAGGATGAGCTCCAGGGATGATAGGAGCAGCAATCAGCTCTACAAAATCAGGGTCAGACCGATCATCATATGTGGGATCAGGAAAGAATTTTACCCCGTGGTCGGATTGGTTTGGACTCTGGGGGGTTTTGCCTTCCCATTTTATAGGGAACATGGCCACCTCTAACCAGGATTGCTTGAGCATAAATTGACAACATCTACAGGGCACTGGCTGTGGTGGTTCCCCTTTACCTGTGACAGGTTAGGGTGTTAGGTCTGTGTTGTGTCAGGGTTGAGGTCTGTGTTATGTCTAAATTAGATTACAGTTGTATGGGATAGTTTGGATAGGGATGATCCTGTGTCAGGCAGGGGTTTGGACTAGATGACCTCTGGAGGTCCCTTCCAGCCATACTTCTCTATGGCTATGACTCTACTAGCACAGCTTTAAAAAAAAATCTATCCTAGTAGACAAGCTTCTTTGGGTAAATCTGAGATTTGTATTAGACCAACTAAAATAGTTGGAAAAATTCTTCTTTGCAAGCTTTCAGGTACAAACACCCTTCTTTGGGCAGGGGGTGATGCTCCCTCTGCCTGAAGAAGGGTGTTTGTACCCCAAAGCTTGCAGAGAATATTTTTTCCAACTATTTTAGTTGGTTTAATAAAAGATACCAGATTTACCCAAAGAATATGTCCTTAGACCAACAAGGCTACAACCTACACATCAGAAACAATCCTAGTACACACACAGAGGGCACATCTACACATGCAATTAATGCACCACAATAAACTCCAGCACATTGCACTGGAGTTTATTCCTCCTGGGCATTGTGTTTGAATGTGCTCCTGGGACCGCACATTAAGCCAGGTCAGAGCAGCCTTGGCTGGAAGAGGGCCTGGGGGTTAGCTTGCCTACCCAGTGATACTCTGATTTGGCTCACCGTGCTGTGGAAGGGCTGGCTGAGGCACAAGGGTGCTTCAGTGCAGAGCTCGCCGGCAGGTTGCACCCTCATGCCCCAGCCAGCCCATCAGCATATACATGTGTATTGCTATGGAGTAAAAACCTCTGCCACAGGATAGTACTTGTATTTACAAGTACCAGCCTAAGGTGGAGTTATTTAGTTTACTCCATCCTAATAGCACTGCACGTGTAGATGCCGAGACATTTACTGCAGAGCTAATTAGGCACCGCTGCAGTAAACTTCTCATGTAGACATGCCCAGAATATCCCCCTCTTGCTCCTCCAACATTTTTAAACCCTGCTAAAAAAAAATTCAGTAAGAAGATAGCATGGGGCTGTGATGATAAATTTTGCATCAAAATAGCTGGGATAACAACAAGCTCCTAACTGACCGCAGTTATCCCTCTATAAGCTGAGAGTAACACACAGCTTTAGATTCATTTAAGGCTTTTCAATCCACCTCAGCTGCTAGTAGAGGGACTTGACATCTACTTTATAAAATATGATGCATTATCACAAGCACCTGGCTCCCTAATGCTAATTTTATCTGTGTGAAGATAAATGGCAGGTGACTAAAGTCTTTGTAGAACTGAAATAGTTATGGTAAACTAATGGCAAAGAAATCCTAGCTGGACAAGTAGACTACATTTGGAAATTGACTCACTGCTAAATGCTGAAGAGTAAGCCAGATTTTAAAATAGAGCATTTGAAATATGGTGTTGCATGCATTTACCATTACTGCTATTTGCTTTTTTCACCAAGAAATTAGCTTGCAGCTAAAGAAATACATGCCTTCCCATAGTTTCTTTTAATCTTTGTCCTGCCCTACACCCACCATCATATATTATTGGAAAATATGATTTTCTTTGATCAGTGTCTTGGCTTTTGAGGTCCATGATGATGAGACTTGGTTATTATTTTCCTCCGAGGATTGAAGTGGCAGTCTTTGATTTTCACCACTTCTTAATTTTGACCTGCCCCACTGTTAGTATTATTGTCTAACTGAATTCCAGTAATCCATCTCTAGAACTTCTGGTAATTAAATGTTGAACTAAGTGCCAGTGTGGCCTAGACCTCACTGATGAATTCCAGGATTGGATGGCTAGTTTTTTATTTTATTTGGATTTTTTCTAATTTCTTTTTAAAGCTGTGTTAGAGCTGCTAGGAGGTGCTAGAGAGATCCACCTATTGCTAAATAAGATCCTTTTACTCCTTGGGTTGAAAATTCTGGCCTCACTGGACTTCAGTGAGAATTGTAACACTCTTTGCTACCACATAGACTAGCTGGGTGTGCCTACACATGCATGATCTCCACGTGGCTGGGAGGCTGGGAAGCAGCTGCCTGGCAAATCAGGACAGATCCCAGTCTCCATGTGGCTGGGAGGCACCTTCCTGCCAAGCTGGGACAGATCTTCCTGCCCTTTGTGGCACCCCGCTGCCTTGGCTGACCAGGAGCTGGGAATGCATTAAACTAATGTGCAGAAGCACATATGTAGATGTTGAGCAGGAGCTATTTGCTCCTGGTCAGCATCTACATGGGTGCTTTGGTACATTAGTTTAGTGTGCCGGTTTCTAGTACCTTTATCTACAGGTACTAGAAGATGGCGCATTACACTAATGTACTGTGCAGTAATTGCTGTGTACATGTAGATGCTAATGCTTTACTGTGCATTAAATTAGTCTAATGCGTAGTAAAGCATCTCATGTAGCTGTACCCAGTGGGACTAGAATTGGCCTTAAGTTTGAGTGCTGCTCTAGGTTTTTCTGTTAATCTTTATTTAATGAATAACACTGCATAATAAGTGCTGCCCTTTTAGTAGCATTCTGTGAAATTTTAGGAGTGAAAACTCTCTGAAACCTGTCGTGAGCACTTCTGAAGTCTTAAATGATGTTTTCTAAATACATTTCCATGTGCTGTTTATAAATGTAGAGTTTAAGATCATCTTGCACCTCAGACAAGAGAACAATCTGTAACTCTATATTTTAAGTTGCTTGGAGATTTATTGTGGTCAGAAACCTGGATTTAATTTGTTATGCTCTCAGCTACATATGTTACTTGTTGCTCTGTTGACTGAATGTTAAATGTGTGTGTGCACTTTTGTAGAATTCCTCATAAACTGAAGACTTAAGAATCAGTATGTTTTACAATGCTATTTCTTATAGGTTTGAATATTTTATAGTTCGAGCAAACATGCCATGAAGAAATACAATGTGCCTATTAAAAGCCAGAGTGGGCTTTGTCACAACCCAAGGGTGTGAATTTTGTTTTGTGTGTGCTTTGGCGCCACTGAATTATTTTCCTGCCAAATTGTAGCTTTCTTTGCAGTGTGAATTTCTTCTTTGCAGCTAAGAAATGCTCGTTGCAAAGAGTTCCCACCATTTGTATGATAATTCGAGCCCCATTATTGGCTTGTGTTAAATTATTCACACGTGGCTGCTAGTGATTGGCTTGCTAGCTGTATAAAAAGCTTGAGTGGTTTCCGCCCAAGTTGGAGGACTCCACGAACACCAGGAGGAATCTTCATGCCGTGTGAAGATCTCTAAGCGCTGCAGAGCCTATCGGACCCAGCGCATTTCAAGCAGGCAACAGAGGTCTGATCAGCCTCT
>NW_005842402.1:18101-18736 GCF_000455745.1 Alligator sinensis | reverse complement strand
TGAAGGGAGAAGAGGGAGCCTCCGAAGACGGAGCCCCGAGAGAGAGAGAAGTGTATTTGCTCCCTGCGGCGTTCGGGTGTATAATGAGTGACGAGCGAGTCCTATTCAGGCCCCTTGATACTGTGTCCCCCGCCAGAGTCAACCTGGGAGGCGCAGTGAACCCGACCCTCACCTGGGAGTGTGCCCGATGCCTACGATATGCTCGGGAGAGTGAAGAACCGGTGCCAATCAGCCGGTTCTCCCCTTACATGGTGGCGTCTAGATTAAGGGGTCGCGAGCTTCCATCCGAGCTCCGCGAAGATCTGGAGACGGAAGAACGCGCCGCAGATGAGAGGGTGGCCCCGCGGTACAACAAGGGGGGAGAATTAAGTGCAACATTCCGTACAATTACTGATTTAATGAATAAGAATTTAAGTTTGAAGGCCTAGTTGCGTATGGCTGTTCAGGCGGTCAAAGAAGCGGCTGAGAGAAGGGATCCTGAAACGCCAGCCCAAGATGGTGCTAAGCAAGAGGGAGACCGCGTGGAAGAACTGGAAAAGAAGGATGGAGCTTCGGAGGAATCCACGAGAGTTCAGTCAGCGACTCCGCCCATCGATGCAGCGTCGTCTCCGGCAACCCCGCCTAGCGACGCGGGA
>NW_005842402.1:3317-16984 GCF_000455745.1 Alligator sinensis | reverse complement strand
TTGAGTGGTTTCCGCCCAAGTTGGAGGACTCCACGAACACCAGGAGGAGGAGACTTCACGCTGTGTGAAGATCTCTAAGTGCTGCGGAGCCTATCGGACACAGCGCATTTCAAGCAGGCAACAGAGGTCTGATCAGCCTCTAGCCTCTCCCCGTCGCCGTTCGCAATCCTCGACGTATCCCTCTCCCTGTGCGCAAAAAAGATCCATGGAGCCTAGCAAACTTCGTGTGAGTCTATTCAGAACTCTTCACTTCGAGTACTTTCTTTGGTTGGCGTGACGGGCTCGCGGTTTAGAGCCTCCAACCGGATGGGCTAGAAGAATGTTCACAGGAAGGAACTCTAGTCCGCCTCTCTTCTTTTCTATCTGTAACTGCAACTCAAGCAAGTTTTCCTGCCTGCACCGCGACCATCTTCTGTGTAAGTAAATAATCTTAAATCAACCATTACGCGTCCGTGACTAATTCTAGTGTGTCGCCCGTTCTCTCCAATCCAGCGTGCCCGGGCTGCTGGCCACAGCCTGCGCGGCGCGAAAAAGGGCCCGGACCGCACCTGGCCCGCACAGGCTTCATCTACCATCCTCCACAACATAAGAAGAAAATAAAGCTATTGGTGGAAACCTAGAAAGGAGTAACAAAAATATGTACAAATCTGAAGGGCTACATTTTTTTTAAGACAGCAGTTAAAAGAGCTAAATGTCTATCAGGAGAGTGAACAAAACCCAATAAATATTTGAAAGGTGTGAAGACAAAGGGACAGAACCTGATATTCACAGTGAGGAACATCTTACTCCATAAGTAAGTGATGTTATGTCATTAAATACAGTGTTCCACAATGTGACAGAATATGAATCTGAAGAAAAGTTCCTACTTGGGGTGCCACAGAAATGCAGTAAGATGTAATAAATGAAAGATAAATTTAGTTTGAGTATCAAGGAACAACATCTTGTTGCCAGCTTAGTAGGCAATAGAATAGTGCCACAGTTTTTGGTCAGTGGTTTTAGGTACACGTGCAGCTCTTTTTGGGACTATCTTTGTCATTACTGAAGTTTGATGGAAGATCCTTTCATTTTGCCTGGTCTCCTGTATATGCAGAATCACTAGACTGCAGTCAGGAAATAAGAAAAGCTTGGCCTCTTCTTTACACTAGTCACACTAGAAGGACAAGAGAATAGATGAACTAGAACCCTATAGTGATGTATTATTTCAAAGTGTCCTATCATTTCATTATGTTGTGATGGCGTTGTAATGATGCAGAGTAGTGATCATCACAAGTAGTTGTCATTATCGTTGAAGCTCTGTTCAGTAGCAAAATATCACCTCCCTCCACTATTCCTATATTTTTTATGTAGAATAGCAGTCATACAACCTCTTTACAGGTCTAAATTTAGTAAGCCTACTTTGTGCATAACCACAAGGATCAATGTGATGGGCACAGTATAATAACTCAGATAGTAGGATCTACCCTCAGTGTGTGGAGACTCGAGAGTAAGGTGTTATATAAATTGTGTTATGAGTATTCCAGTCATGGGAATTAACTAGTTAATTAACTAGTTAAAAAGTTAAACAGTTAAAGAAATGGCTAACTTTTAACTTTAACTAGTTATATTTTTCAGCTGTCAACTTTTAACTTTAACTAGTTTAAAAAAAAAGTTAACTCTAGCTTTTTTTAAAGTGTAAGCTAAAAGTTTTAAAAAATTGAAATCCAGCTTTCCCAGAATTTTTCCTGACATAGCCACTCTCTAGGACTTACAAGGAATGATATTTCTTTATTGAAACTCTAGGACTTATTGTTTGAGAGAGAGAGTAGTGTGTCTTCCTATGAGATATAAGAACTACAAGTCCCAGAGTTCCTTAGTTCATGCTGGCATTTGCTGTGCATTTGCAGAAATCAACAGGGCAGCCAGTTGGCTGCAGGAGAGGGAATGAGCACAAGCAAGCAGAGACATTGATCCCAATTTCCTGTCAAATACCTCCAAGATCGTATAAAGTAGTCACATTGGAAGGCCAGGTGTGAAGAAGGAACAGATGATGCTTGCAACTCGTAAGGTGGAGAAAAGAAGCAGCATCATGAGATTCACCAAAGGAATAAAAGCAACAAGAAATGACAGTGGAGACTGTAAATGACACAGAAATAAAGACATCTGTACAAGGAAACCAAACAAGAACTGAACCAATAAAGATTGAGAATGCAGAGAAACTGGGAAGATCACTTATAGCTAGAAAGCCAACACAAAGACTAATAGAGACCTGTTAAAGTGTGCTTTAACTATGGGTTGAACTAAACTACCAATATTATATGTTACATGTAAAGCGGGAAGATGTATGGATACCTTTAAGGGTGTTATGTATAAGTTGTTGCATTTGCTGGGGGATTGCAGGAAGGAGAAGCAGAACCGTAGGGAAGGTACCACTCTCAGAATAAACGAGCTTTATCATTCTATAAGCTTAACTCCTTGGTCTTTTCAGTACAACACAGTATCCTGCAATGATTATACATCCAAAGCAGCTATTGTGGCCAGTCACCAGTGCCTAGTACCTGTTTAACTAATGGCAGCTCAGAAGTCCTTAAAATCCAGAAGAGAAAATGGTATTTAATGAGGTACCTAGAGGAATTTGATCCCTTTTGAAACATCCTTGTAGTGTGTGAGGTGAAGAATAAAACTATGGACACTGTTGAATATGACTGAGGTTATTTCACACTGGTGTTCTTGCTCTGAAGTGACAGAATTTTCAGAAATAACTTAAAGTAACATGAGATTCTTGTTCTGTCAAGTATTAATACTTCTCAATTTAAATGTATAGAAAGTAATATGTTATTGCAATCAATTATTTTAGCAATACAACCTCCTGGGTTACTCATCAGGATCACAAATAAGAGTTTTCACTAGGACAGCATTCACTGCTAGATTTCTCTAGCAGAAAATCTCTGAGTCACAGTCTAATGTCATTACAAGGTCTACAGCAGCTGTAGCAGTGACATGCCAGAGAACCATTGTGAAACCTTTGGGTGAATAATAAACATACTTGCACAGTCACCTATCTAAATGCTATTGCTATACGTTGTCCTACATCTAACTGTCAATAATATTTGTGAGTATTACTCTCCTAATTCATGAGTTTGAGCCATTGTCATATTAAAAAATTATTCAGACTAAGTCACAGGTACAACTTCATGGCTGTAAATAATAAGAACCTGTCATTCTTAACTGCCTCAGCAGTAGGCATAGTTGCTTTACTGCCACTGAAAAGTAGGCATAGTTGCTTTACTGCCACTGAAAAGTAGAGTTGAAAGAGACTGTGGAAATTAGTGCAATAAAAAGAGAAGATTGGCTTTTTTCTCCAATGGGAACTCTCTAGCATACCAGATGGACCATTGGTAATGACCTCAGAACTGAAACCTGCTTCACTGTCACCTAGTAGTGAGGCCCTGTCCACCATGAGAAACTAGCCTTTTGCTTTACCTAGTTTTTCCTTAGACCTGAAGAAGAATATATTGCTTTTGAAAGCTTGTCTAAGTCTATCCCAACCAGCAGTTGATCCAAGAAATGGTACCACCCACAAAATTGCTACCCTGGAATAGCCACCTCTCCCTGCTCCAGCTTCTGGTGTAATCTAAACCAGTGTACAAAAACAATGTATATTACACTGGGGTAAATGTGTTGTGTGTCCAGACCCTTTGATAGATCTCCTTGTTGTAACTAAAGCCATTGCTCCCTTTACTTCTCAAGATGTACTTGCTCACCCTGCTTTAAGTTCAAGTGTAGTTTACCTTGTAGGCTAGGGATAGACATTCAAAAAGCCTGAGCCTGAATTGATTCAATCATTGCAGGTTAGTCTAACCTGCCTAGGTTAAATTGGTTTGTAAGTGCACAGACATCTCGACTAAGGAAATGCAGGCACATGCCTGCAGTGGCTCAGGCTAGAAATTAGGGGGCTTTAGCATGTAGGATAAATGACCAATGCACGGGTTCAGCAAACTGAGGTTTACTGCATACTATATGGATAACTGAGACAAACTTAGCAGCTTATATAAAAATCACTATTACTCATTCACACCATACACTTCATTCACACTAAGTCACCTATATATGCTACTTGGAGTCACCCTGTGGTGGCCAGTTGAAGGTTTCTTTAAGGCGATGTTCAGTCAAGAGGGGCGCCAGCTTCAATTCTCTCAATGTGTGAGTAGGCTAGTGTTGCTGGATAAGGTGTCTGTTTGGGCTCAGCCTTCATTGCCCTTTTATTTTCATGGGGCAGACTTTGATTGATGCCTGGAGACTCCTTCACCAATCACCATTTAATTTTTCACTTGAGCTCATTTTTGGACTCTGTTGCCGGTTACATATTGTTTTTACATTTCATTCTGTTTTTCAGTTCTTACTCATATCACCTTCACATTTTCGGACCGCCACCTGCACTTCATCCTGTCAGTTATCTCTGTTTACTCCAAATATTTCATACCAGTCTGTCTAATACCTGTTGCAATCATCCAACTATCAATCATACACCCACCACACACACATGCACACACACACGCACACACACACACACACACTCTTATTACTTCTTTTTCTACAAAATAGAAATACATTTAAAATGGCAGCTTAGCATAAACATAACCGTAGCATAGATATAACATATTTTAAAACATATTCTAACAAGGGCAGTCCTCCTTCCACTTTTATAGTGCTGAGCTGAGGTGGGGCATGGCCAGGCCCAGCAGGACTCTCTGATTTGGGAAGGGTTTAAATCCCCACCCTTCCTGCACATTCATGGCCTAGGCTTTTCCCCACTGGCTGGTAAAGGGGCAGAGGTGTTGCCAGCCCCCGGCTAGCACTCTGAGGCGGGGGGTGGTGGTGGGGGTGGAGTGCATGCATCTATTGATGATACTGAGATTCTCCCTCTCCCTGCTTCTTCATACTGTCTGCAGCAATCCTGACAGGTGAGGGAGCCAGCAGGGAGCTGATAACACAGAGTTTAGCAGTCCATCAAGAAAAGAAAAGCCTCTCTCATTAGTTCCAACTCTTCTTAAACAGCTTTATCCAAGGAAGCAACAGAGGGACCTTACCAGCTGATGTGCTGATTAGCTCCAAAAAGCCCTAAGTGGACACTGTCCTGTCTGCCTTTGTCCTGTCCCAGTGAAATTGGAGACACACACACACACAGATACCTCTCAACATTAGCTAGCATACCACAAGCTGGGGAGGGTCTATGGGGATGGGGTCCATGCTGTGGGAGATGGGAAAGAGGGATGGCAAGTGACAAGGTGGGGGTAGGGCAGGGGGAAGCCAGGCAAATCCTGCTGTGCCTGAAGTCTCTGCTGGAACTGTGGCTAGGGAGCTGAGAGACAGGGCCAGCCCTGTTCTTTGGAGCAGACAGTCCAGCTCAGGGCTGCAAAGCATCTGGGATGCTGGGGGACTCTGGTTTAAGTTAAACAGGAAGGGGTCAGGGATAGACATTTCATAAACCAGTCTGATCAAAATCAGTTAAGTCTAATACTACATTCAACCATGTTTATCTTAAACCAGTTTCAGCCATTTTGAAAGGCTAGGGGCAGACATTACACATAAATCAGTTAAAGTGATCAGAAACTGGTTTAAACTTGTAACAAAACAGACATTCAGTGCACATAAACCTGTTTGAAAATGGCTGAAACTGGTTTCAGATAAACCTGGTTGAATGTAGTATCAGACTTAATTGATTTTGGTCAAACCAGTTTATGCAATGTCTGTCCCAGACCCTTTGCTGTTTTAAGATAAATCAGAGAACCGCAGCATCCTGGCATGCTCTCAGGGCTGGGTGGGGCTATCTGCTCCCTCCCAGCCAAGCTGGCTGCACCCCTCTGCTCCCCAGCCTGAAAAGGGACAGGCAGGGGCAGGGGTCTTGGCAGGGAGGAGTTTAATTGCCCATCCCTATCCCTCTGGCAGGGACTGCAGCAGTGGGGCACCATGGCCCATGAGGCAGAGGGAGGCAGAGAGGAGGGTTGGTTTCCTCTCTACCCCCACTGGCAGCCTGGTCTGGGTGGGGGCATGGCCAAATGCTGGCCGGCAGGGCCCGCCTTGTGGCAGCACTCGCCCCCTGCAGGGGAATAGGCCCTTGCTGTCCCCTCTGTGGGACACCAGAGGGAGGAGGAATAACCCTTGTTCCTGTCCCTGCAAAGGGCCCTGCCAGCTGGCTTCTGGCCATGGCACTGCCCAGCCACTGCAGCAAGAGGGGGCAGGGACCTTGCCATCATAATGTTGGGCAGCACTGAAAGGTGGCCCACTGTGGGGTGGGCAGAGCTACAGGGGTCCAGAGCTTCCCTCAGCCCTGACCCCTGGCAGGCAGCTTTCCTCACCCTGCACCCCTCCCAAGAGGCTCAGGGAAACTCCCCCCTCACAGCTCCAGCAGCCAGGTGGGGCAGGGCCAGACTCCACAAGCTAGGAGGTGCTCTGCAGCTGGACCACCTTTCTTGGCAGCCCAGTGGCAGCAGACCCCAGCCCAGTGGTACAGGTGGGGACCAGTGCTGCAGCCCTGATCCCGCACCGGCTCCAGGCTCATCTCTCTGGGCTGAACAGCAGCAGTGTGGGAGAAGAAACCCCTTTCCTCCCCAGCTGTTGGCACTTCCAAGTGCAGCCAGCCAGAGCCAGCACTGGGCTGCCCTGCATCTCTGACATGGCAGAGACTTTTTTTTTTTAAACAGGGCAGCCTGATTCCAGCTCCTGGCAACTGCACTTGGAAGCACCGGCCACCCAGGGCCAGCACGAGGCTGCCCTGCATCTTTGCTGGCCACTGGGAGCTGGCACCCTGCTGCCCTGCATCTCTGTGTCACATCTGGGGGACCCTCCCCAGCCCTGTGTCAGAGATGCAGGGCAGCCCAGTGCTGGCTCTGGGTGGCTGCACTTGGAAGTGTTAGGAGTAGGGGGAGAAGGATCGCTTCTCCTGCACTACTGCTACTTACCCCGGAGAAGTGAGCCTGGAGCCAGTGCAGGGTCAGGGTGCAGTGCTGGTCCCTGCCTGTACCACAGGGCTGGGGCCTGCTGCTGCCGGTCTGCTGAGAAAGGCAGTCCAGCTGTGGAGCATCCCCAGCCCAGCTACATGACCCGCTAGGACTGAGGGTCCCGCCGGGGGCCAGGCAAAGGCCATCCATGGGCTGGATCTGCTTAGCCTGTGGAGTCTGGCCGTGGCTTGCTTGGCCATTGGCGCTGCAAGGTGGGAGTTTCCTCAAGCTTGAGCCTCTTCCAAGGGTGAGGCTGCAGGGCGAGGAAAGCTGCTGGCAGCCATGGGGTTGGTGCTGGGGGGGGCTCCGGACCCCGGTGCCTCAGCTCCTGACATTATGATGGCAAGAGCCCTGTCTCTTCCTGCTGCAGTGGCTGAGTAGGCGCATGGCCAGATGCTGGCCAGCAGGGCCCCTTGTAGGGGCAGGAACAAGGGTTATTCCTTATCCCTCCAGTGTCCTGTAGAAGGGACAGGAGTGGCCTATTCCCCTTCTGGGTGTGAGTGTGGCTGTGAGGTGGGCAGACCCAGTTGCTAGTGGGGGTAGAGGGGAGACTAACCCTCCTCTCTGCCCCCCTCTGCCTCACGAGTCATGGTGCCCCACTGCTGCAGCAGGGGAGGGGGAGCCCCTGGCAGACATGGCTTGGGTCCCTGCTGGTGGGATAGAGATGGGGAATTAAACCTCTCCCTGCCCAGTGAAGCCAGGACTGGTCACGCTCCCCCCGCCGGCCCCCAGCTTTCCTGCAGCCAAGAGCTGGCTTTAGCACCCCTGGCTCCTGGCCTGAGCAACTATAGGCAAGAGCTGGCATGTCTGCTCTGTTACAAACTGGTTCAACCTAGGCAGGTTAGACTAACCTGCAAAGGCTGAATCAATTCAGGATCTGGCTTTTTGAATGTCTGTCCCTAGCCAAACTGGTTTATGTGAGCTGAATTTATGTTCTGTTACAGGTTTAAACCAGTTTCTGATCACTTAAACCAGTTTGTGTGTAATGTCTGTCCCTAGCCGTAATTCATGGTATTTTAAACAGATTTTCCAGTGTTTCCTTGATTGCACAAATTCAATTTGGCAGTGTTGGCACTTTGGAGAAGCTCAGTCAACAATATTGATATCAAAGGATACTAGTACAAGGTATTATAATGGTCTGCATTATTTTATGACACTACAGGTGCAGCACAGCTGCTCCAACTTTAACCTTGCTTCATTCAGTGTCAAAGTTAGGATGACTTAGCTTACTTGTATTGCTGCAAAATCATGCAGATGTAACAGATATAACATCTGCTATGTACTTCTATGCTAAGCACCATGCTGAACTTTCCCCTTCCCTTTTAAAGTAGCTTAAATGTAAGTTTGTCCATAACCTTGGTGATAGGCTTTTCTGCATTTAGACTGTGTGTGCTGATGGAGAATAGTGAGCATAAGATACCAACTGCTCTGTGCAGGTGCTAATGACTGAATGGTCTAATTCAGTTGTGTAGCAGTGAGACCCCAATATTAATTGACATGCATGAAAAACAAAGTAGTCCATAGTAACTACTAGAGATCTTTCCCTCTGGCATTTTCCTTTGGTGCATGTAAAACTGCTGCTTCTAAATCTTCATACTCAAATGGGAGAGAGTATGGACATACGGCATTCACTGCACAATGAAGGTGAGATGGAACAAAACTGAAACATTATCTAAAATGAATATGTTATTGGCCTTTATAAAATACTTGGCTTGCAAAAATTTTGCCTATGCCATGTGTGTAAATCATAGGACTATATGCGCAAATTACCAAACTAATCTAATTTCATCTAAACTAATTGCATGCTGGATGTTTGGTTTGGTAGGTTTTCTTTCTAGTTAAGGAGAGTTTCTCTTCTAGCAATTGATGTGAGCTGCCATCACTTCAGTTGTACATGTGAATTAGGCATGTAGTGGCCAGGGGGGCTACAAAAAAGCCTGGTGCCTTGGGAGAAGTATGAAAAGCACAACCCCAAGGCTGGGGCCAGTGTCTGGGCTTTCTCAGCCCTGGGGCTGCACTAGGAATTATACAGAAGTTTAATTAGATTGGTCTTGTTGGACCAGATGTAAGTTAGATTACCTCCAAGGTACACTTAACTTAGATTGAGTTGGCTATTTTTGGACTGATCTAACCTTCCTGAACTGTCGTACTGTTCACACTTAAATCGACCTAAGTTTCTAAGCGTAAGGTCCTTACCTGGGCAAAGTAAGTTCGACTGGGTGGCCATTTTTTACATGATCTAACCTCCCACTAATCTCCCTGAATGTCTGTGTGTACCCTAACTGAGCAGCACTAAAAGTATGTTTTGCCTGACAAACCATGTGTATAAGGCTGAAGTAGTTCCAGTTATTGGTCACACCTCCTTGCCCCCATAGTGCCATTTCCAGCCCCATAGATGTTGTTTTTCAGCCCGAGTTATAATTTTAAAAAACACCATTATGCGCATAGTTTAAAATGCCTCATACAGTGTGCAGCATAAAATGAATAAACCAGTCACTTGTTCAATGCACAGAGCTACTTTCTGTTCACGGTGCAGTATGGTATAATTAGCCTACAGTTCCACTGCTCATTGCCCCTCTCAGAGAGAAATGTCTTTACAACATGTATTTTTAATTGGAAATACATGTTTAATTGGAAATATATTTTCACAATATCTAAAGCACAACATTTCTTTTTTAGAGCAGGAAGAGCTTTCTGCAGCTGTGCAGAAAGCCTTCTAAATTAGTCTCATTGTTTTAAGCCTGTATGCCTGTGTGGGTTTAGGGTCTGCTTAAGTGTGCTTTTCCCTCCTTGTCATTTCTGTATGGACATACAGTAAATATGGTAAATATTTGCTAAATTCAGAGTGGGCAGGCAGCTTTTACATGCATACCCTATCATTATTGATTATGCATGCGACTACAGCTTTCAACTCCCCCAGCTGCAGCTTTGACACTGAGTGGGACAAGCTTGCCAGCAAAGCTTGTGAACGTTTTGTGCCACCTTCATAGTTTGGCGACTAGAGGGGAAAGCTTGCTGAGCCTGCTTGCCTTATTGTAGGTTATGGGGTCATTTGGAAACTTTGCAATGTCTGTCGTGCTCGGAGTATAATTGGTAAAAGAGCTTTTGTGCATGTGTTTTTAATGCAATAATAAGGGGGAACTATAGACTGTGTGGGAGGAACAAAGAAAGGCTGAAGTTATTACATTCAGTCATTCATTAATTTCTCCAAGCTATGCCCAGGGCCATAGTCAGTGTTGCTTTAATTGTGTTCTTCTCCTATTTCTCTTTCTACTACATATCTTAGAAAATAAAACATTTGAAACAGTTGATGAACGAAGCTATCCTTTGTCAACCTGATAAGGTCTAGTGAAAATAATAGATAAGCAGATGGCAGAAGCTCTGCAAGACAGAGCTTGTACTTTTGTTAGTACAGCATCTAGCTTAATGCCATCTCATATTGAGGGTACCTAGGCATTACGATCATATACACGTTTAATCAATTTATCTGATCAAAGATGATGACAAATGTTTGCAGTAACTGTTTTTTTTATTTCTCTTGTCTATTTTTGTATACACTCTGTCTCTTATTTTAAATAAGGTCCATGGTACTACTTTAAGGCAGTAAAATTAGGTAGTAAAATTGGGACCTTAGATTCTTGTGGGTAGCAACTATCTTTTTTATGTACCTTGCTCCATACCATAGTGACCTGACGCCTTGGCTACAGTTACTATTTCTGTAGCCAATAAGAACTTCATTTTTTTAAAGGAAGAAAGGAAAATATTATTTCAAAAGTTGTTTATGGCTTTTCTTTTTAATTCCAACACACATTCTGCTGATGTATACAACCTGTCACTGCTCATTCCCAGAAATGTTATCAAGGGGACAAACGGTGTTGTTTGTTTGCTCTCTCTCTGAGGAAAAAGCTGGGGAAGAATGATTATCTTTGCATTTCCCCCCAAAGTCGTGTCTCTAGGAATAAAGATCAAGAAGAATGAGAGATTCTCAGTAAGATGAAGACTGCTAACAAACCAAGCTCCATGTGACAGTTTTCTTGCCACTTCAGGTTTGGAATAAGTAATTATAAATGGAATTGAATTTTGAAACCAGTGCAAGCAGTCTGACCAGATAATTTAACTTTCCATGAATGCCTTGTGCGGCACATGGAAAATAAGTTATTCATATTTTTATACCACAAAGCCTCTGTTTATATCCTATTTTAATCATATGATAGCAATAACTACTATGGTCCAAATGATTCCTTGGGATTAATGGTGGCCCATTCTGGTTAATGGTCCAAGATGCAGTCAAACTGCTCATTAATTCCTAGAAAACATCCAGTGCTTTGCTTTTACGTGCCTAATTATATTTTAACAGTCCAGAAGTAGAATGCTGTTTCTATATTACCAATAATCACTATTTAGTCTTAATGCTGGCAGATCTATCTTTTTATAAGCAGTGTTTCCTGTATGTAGAATTTGAAAGAAACAAAAAAATGCTCATCTTTATGTTAGATGATTTATATGATCAGTTAAAAATGAAAGGTTTATGAAGTGAGCATCTTTTAGTCAGGAGTGTTTCCAATAGTTTTCTGTAATCTTTGTCCATTGCTGAATTGATTTCTCATTTTAGATACCCAATAAGCAATGCTCTTGATAATTCCAGAACTGCCGGATGATCATAGCATGAGATCACAAGCATGAATTAGAACAGGTCTTTAGTAGAAGAGGATTTTATTAGCTGTAACAATAAAATGTCTAGTTGCCAAAGTGACCACTAGCTTTTAGATTATAGTACTCCTAGTAAAATGGGGTGGAAAAAATATAGTGCCTCCTTTTAATTCATTCATGAAGTAGGTTGTATATCAGTCATACTTTTTCTATCCTCTTTTTGTACCAGTGGAACAAAAAACCCCTACCATTTCTAGACGTAGTGGGTAGTGACAAACCATATACTCTGAGTTGTGTAGAATGATTTAATTTTTATCAGAGAGATAAGGGGATTTGCATGGTGTTTTAAGCATGTAAATTACCTTTCTTTAAAGGCGTCCTTGTTAGAATTATCAGATTTGTAATCCCAATAATCAGGAATGTATGCAAGACAATGCCAACTAATGCTGATTACTTCAGGAAGTAAATCTTGTTGATAGAATAGGCAGAGGAGATGCTTAACTTTCTAACAGCATACTTTCTAGAAAAGAATCCAGTGCTGTAGCATGTGTGTGGGACAGGTCAGTTGGTGGCAGGGGGAAAATTGAGGTAATGAGCCTGATTAAAGTTAATTCACAGATTCATAGATTGTAAGGCCGGAAGGGACCTCAGAAGACCATCAGGTCCAGCCCCCTGCACCAAGCAGGAAAGATTGCTGACTGTGCTTGACACTCCAGAAGATGCAAATAGTTTTTGCCCCAAGGAGCTTAGTCTAAGAACTTACTCTGATAGGGTTGAATAAGATCTGGCTTTGGCTTGGTTTGGGTATGGTTAGCTTAAGGTGTGATGTCACATTCTGGATAGATTATATGTAGGACCAGGATAATGAATTTTCCTGACTTTTTGGGAGGCTCACATTGTTGATTTATAGCTAAAATGAGGACTGAGAGAAGTTCAAGGGCTTGGACTGGGACTGGGTTAAGCTCAGAGCCAATAAGGGCTAGGGTTCAGGTTGGAAGCTGTTATTGTTCCTTGGCAGGGTTATCCGCAGAGTCTTTGCTTCCCTTAGGGAGTGTGAATCACTTCAGTTTTCCTCTGGTATGTCTTAAGCAGCCCATACATCACTGGTTAGTCATGGTAAAGTACAATAAACAATAACAAGGTTTGCTTTAGCTTTCTCTGTGTTTACTGCATGGTACCATAGCTATCTGTTTGTAGGGGTGGATCCAGAGGGAGTGCAGTGATGTGGCTGCGTCTTTCAGCTTGGACCATACTGCTTTAAAAAAGTCCTCTGAGCAGGTGAGAAGCCCCTTTCCCTTCCACTCCATGTTCAGAGGTACATCCTCTACTTTTCCCTTCTCCTTATCCCTGTCCTGCTGCTGCTGCTTTCCTGCTGTGCTGAGGGCAGGGAAATCTTCAGAGCTGGTCCTGCCTGCTCCAGGCTGGCTGTGCAGGGGCTGGGCTCAGCTAGGGCAGGGACAGTAGCTGTGGTAATGGGTAGGAGGGTTCCTCTTCCCTGTGTCTCCTGGGGGAGTGGACAGGGTGTGGAAACCCACTCCCTCCCCATTGCCACTCTAGCTGTGGCTATTTCAGCTGAGCCTAACCCCTGTGCAGCCTGACTAGAGCAGGCAGTAGTGACTCTGAAGTTTCCCCTGCCTCTGGGACAGTGGGGAAAACAGCAGGGGAAGGGGAGGGGACATGCCTCGGAGCATAGAGGGGAATGGGGGGGTGCTTACCTGCTTTGCGGACTTCAAGTCCCTAGAGGCTCCAGCAGTGTGGTCTGCTTGCACTACTGGGTGGGTGAGGGTGGGGGTGGATGCTGCACTTGCAGCACCCCCCTTTGCCAACTCCTGGGTCCTCCCTGGTCTATCACTGCCAAATTGGCAGTAGAGCAGCTATGGAGGGTCTTCTCTGTGGGATCTCCTTGCACTCCATGGAAGAACAGGCTCTCTATCTGCTCTTATCACTGGAGTGCTTAATGGGCTGTGAGGTAGGACATTTATGTGTATTTTGTTGCAATTCAGTGTATGACGGAGAACCCTTCCATTTGGAATATAGGGA
>NW_005842402.1:0-3286 GCF_000455745.1 Alligator sinensis | reverse complement strand
TAAAAGCATTTGAATGGGGGTGTTTGCACCCCCCAGAGGTGGTGCAAGCACCTGCTCTGGATACTTTCAAAAAATACTTGGATGCTCATCTTGCTGGGATCATTTGAGCCCAGCTGACTTCCTGCCCTTTGGGTAGGGGGCTGAACCCAATGATCTTGCAAGGTCCCTTCCAGCTCTAATGTCTATGAAGTCTATGAAATCTAAAAAATAAACATCTCCTCAAAAATACAGCAAGCTCAAAGTTTCAAACATTCACTTCTTTCTCAAATTCAATATATGTTTCTCTGCAAGCCAGATTTAAAATTTCTGTTCTACTTATCTGACTCCTAAAAGTAACATAACATAGTAAGAATGCCTTCTAAGTGGAAGCAGAAGGTAGGACAAAATAGAACCTTATGGACTAAAATATACTTCTTTTCTCCCCTCTTCTCAAGCTAGATAGGTTTTGCCCAGATTTTCCAAGAAATGTTACCCTCAAGACAACTTCTAGCTAAAAAATGTCAACCCTAAAGCAAGGTGAATACATAAAGGGTAACAGGAAAAGTGGGGGCTAGAATGGAAACACCGGAACAATCTTCATTACAGTTGTCAGCAAAATCTCCAGCTGTAATTAAACTGGCACATCTATATTTGTATGTCTGCATTTTTGGCTATAAGACCATACATTCCTTTTGTTCACATGCAGCATTCCCAGTATTGTCAGTGATGGTTTTGTGCAAAGAAATAGGGTGGACTAGAGCTGCTGGTTTCTTACAGATTAGGTCTATATCAAGCAAGAAAATGTGTGTAGGCAGACCCCTCTGCCCATTTAGGGAATCATTGGGTTCTGCTCAGGCACATTGCTCTTCTAACATGTAACAAATGGCAAGATCAAGGTCCTAAATTCTGAGGCATTCTTTGGGACAGCAAGTCCATTTCATTAGGCTATACTAAGGCTAAGACTTCTGGGAGTTGTGATCATGTAATGACAGGATAGATTTCTAACTCATTAATATCTGAATTGATACTCATGCCTTGTTTGAACAAAATTTTAGTTTCAAGAGATTCTCAAAATAATTATCAGACTGTCTTAGTATAATAGAAAATTGCTTTGCTCAATCTGTTGTTTTATAAATGTAAGTAATTATTAAATCATACATTTGCATACCAATACATTCCCCAAAGCAAAGAGATGTTTGGCTCATTTTGAAATTGCAATTTTAAAATGTTAGTGTAGTGTGCTTATTAAAATTCATAACACTTTCCTAGTAGTGAAGCAGATTTCTTTCATTCCTTTCCATAGAAGTCTACAAGACAGGGTCTATAAGGCATCCAATGAAGAGCATGTATTGAAGAGGAATTTGCTTAGTTTATGTTTGTCATTTGTAATTTTTATGTGACATCTTCAAACACTGTATTTCACGGTGCATAGGTTGTTGCAGTGTATAAGTCAACCCCGTTTTTCTAATCCAAAAAGTTACAAATTTTGTAGATCTGATATATAAATTGACCTAACTTTTTGGATCAGAAACATGAGGCTGGCTTATACCAGTCCCGGGTCATTGGACAAGGCTGGGCTTGGCATTTGGCTGACATGGTCCTATCCTCTGTGAGCACCATTGCATGGGCCATGCCAGCCAAGTACAGAGCCCAGCGTCACTCATAGGGCATGGGGCTGCTCCAGCTAAGCACTGAGCTGGGTCTTGTCTGCTGCAAGCAGTGCTGCCAATTGTCAAGCCTAGCCCTGTCTCCTGCGAGTGGCTTGGTGCTTGCCTGGCATGGCCAGGCTCGGTGCTTGGCAGCATTGCTCACAGTGGATGGGGCTGGGTTTGACACTCAGCTGGTGCAGCCCAGGCAGCACTGCTCACAGGGGTGGGGCTACACCAGTCAAGCACTGAGCCTGGCCCTGGCCCAGTCCCTGTCCTTATCCCTGTCCCCTGCAAGCAGCACCAGGCTCATCGCTTAGTGGTGCACCCCATCCCTTGCGAGCACTGCCTGGGCCATGCCACCCGAGCCTGGTGCCACTTGCAGCAGATGGCAATATGGTGTATAAGTCAAGGTTGAATTCTAAGAGTCAAAAATTGAGTTTTAAAACTCAACTTATATACCGTGAATGTACGTTGTTTTGTTTTGTTCTCTGGTTCTTTCTCCTGTACTATCATTTGTTATGTCCTCTTTGTGAAAGCTGCCCTGAGGCTTTGTTGGGAATGATGGCATGTAAAACAAACAAAGTAAATAAAGTAAGTTAATACAGGCAGTCCTTGGACTTACGACACAATTGGTTCCTGAAAACCAAGTCTTAAGTCAAAACGTTGTAACTTGGAAATGATTTTCCGATAGGAAACAATGTTATAAATGGGGGGCTGGTTCCTGAACTAAGGCCCAATACCTTATTTTCACCAAAAATAACCTAGAATTTTGTACTCAATCAATTATAGATGAGTAATATAGCTACATTAATGTATTTATATTGTAAATAACAATCATATTGATTTGGAAGGCCTTCTTTGAGGTGACTTTGCTGGACTTTTTGAAGGGCTCTTGGTTGGTCTTTTTGAAGGGTTTTTGGCTGGAGTCTTCTCAGGAGTCTTGGCTGAAAGTTGTCTGCTTTCTTAAAGAAAATGTCCAAGGAAGAAAATGCCCAAGGACAGATGTTCTCCAGGGAAATGGGCGATGCAGCGAACTTGTTTGCTGGCGTGACGTGGCATTGGATCAAGCCTTGTAAAGTCAAAACTGACATCAGAAAGTTAAAACAGGGTGTCAATTAGTGCAAAACATTGTAACTCGAAACTTTATAAGTTGAGAACTGCCTGTATTTAAGACTAGTCAATTGCTCTGCGTCCATTCCCCCTTCCCCCCACCTTCAGGGCCAGGCCACTCTCCCTCTCCTCCCCCAGCTGCTTCAGGGCCAGGGCTGGGCCACCCCCCCATCCACTCCATCGCTGCTGCCTGCAATACTGGGAGGGCATGGTCAGTGATGCTGGCCTTGGTCCCCCCTGTCTCCTCCATTTTCGTGGCCTGCAGGGAACAGGGGGGCCGAAGCCAGCAGCGCTGGCCTTGCTGCTGGGAGGGGTGGGGCCAGCACCACTGGCCTACCTGCTCTGTCGCCTGCTGGCGGGGGTGGGGACAGAGGCCCTGGGCCAGGCTTACTCCCCCAACCCCCACCCCCGCCACTTCAGGGCTGGGGCTGCTCCCCCTACCCCCACCTGGGTGGCTGATGGGGACAGAGCCCAGCATCAAGCTCTGCACTCCCACTCCCCTTGTCTGGTCCCACCCCACCCCCAATTTGGGCCTGATCCTGATCCCC
>NW_005842401.1:1379241-1404544 GCF_000455745.1 Alligator sinensis | reverse complement strand
ATATATATATATATATATATATATATTTAGAAAGAGAGAGAGAATATTACTCAGGTAGAATGGAAGGGGAGGAAAGGGGACTGGAATAAGGAGTCAAGGGGGCTCCTGCCTCTTTAAGAGGATACAGCAGGCTCAGCCAACTATGTGGGGCTGTAGCTGCACGTGTGCAGGTTGGCCCTGGATTAACAGAGAAAACTCCTGTGTAGAGCTGGGAAGGCATGTGACAGAAAGCAGGGCATGGCTTCCAGGCCTCTAAGCCCAGGGTCTGAGCCAGAGAAGACAGTCTGGCCCTACATGCTGAAAAGAGAGGAGATCCTGAAGGAGATGTCTGCAGCAGATGGACTATCAGGCACCTGAGCTATAACCTGGAGCTGCCCAAAGGAAACTAAGAAGAGCTGATGGCCTGAGTGAGGCAGCAACCCAGAGCTAGGTAGGCTGTAAGTAGGGAAATAGTGTCTTGTTGTAATTTAAGATATGCATTAGAATCTTTTACCTTCTTTTTTCATTCCTGCCGAAAACACTTTTTTAAACGGCACTATCTGCATTGATTCCTTTTGTCCTTGTCAACAACACACTGTCGGCTGAATCTTTCAAAAACAAGAAGGGATGAATGTTTTGGAACATGAATAAGACAAAGTCTTGATTAACAAAAGTGAAAAAAAGTCGTTCAAGCTTTTAAAACAATGTGTCCAACTATCATCCTTCACCAACCTTTATTCTGTATTTTAGCCCTGAAAGATATTTTTGACCTATTCATTTGACAGGAATAATATCTTGTAAGGAGAAAAGGTAGAAACGGATGGAACCATGTGTATCATTTTTTCAGATACTCATATTCACTTCAGTTTACCTATGTGATATTAACCAGCATAGAGCACAAGCGAAGGGTTCTGTACTGGGGAAATTCACTGGAATTCAAACAACAGCAAAAAGTAAGGGACAATCATAAAGAACAGCAGGAGCCCTTTCACAATCTATATTGAGGAAGCTACTATTTGGAAAATAATAAATAATGTGTGTAGACAAAACAAGAGGCATGTGTGCACAACACTTTAAAGCGGGTTAAATGCTTTTGCATTTGCTTTTGTACTGACACTTTAATGGTGTCAGTGTTTGAATGCCTCAGTGGTGTATTGCCTTCGTAGAATAATGACCCAGGGAAATGGCAAGTGTTAATTGATTTACACATCTCCTTCGAGGCCCACTCTCTCTGACACAGATAAGCAGAAAACAGACACTCAGGCTGGGCAATTCAAGACAAGTAACACACTATTCCATAACAGAGATAAAGGGGTCTGCAGCATTGATACCAGGTCACAGTGCCCAAGTGCAAAGGCCTTGGGATTTCTGGTTTTGGTAGATGGTCCAAATTAGGAGGACACTGGAAAGAACCAAATTAGGATGTGTGCACATGATGGGTTTGTAAAACAAGGGGATTTGCCGATAGGACAGAAAGTGGACAGTATGACTATCACGGGGAGATTAATCAATGATGCCCAAAGTTGAAGACTCATCAGGTTGGGAGAAAAAATACAAAAGAAGGTATTTCAGAGCAGCAATAAGTCCCTGAGAGGGGCACCTGAGGCCACCATGGACAGAAGGCACACCACCAGCCCATCTCACCCACCCTAGGGCAGGAGGTGGGCCTCAGCCTCCAAACTCCAGGCTGCTGACATCTGACATTGAAGAGAGAACCTCAGTAAAGCTTGTGTACTGGCCGGACATACCTGGACTCTGTGAACCCTGGGACTGGTAGATATAGAAATGTTTGCATTATTCTTATCTGCTATCACTGTGTATTAATAAAATTTGTCTATTATCGAATGGAGAGGTTGTAGTCAGTCTGAGGGCTTGTGTCTGCCTGGAACAAGGTATCTGGGTCATAAATCCAGTGCCAACAGGCTAAGAAGAGCTGATAGAAACTTAATCCTGACCTGGGGATTCCAGAAGAGCTGAGCAGAGCTGAGATTAGCTTCACCCTGAGCCAGGGATGGCAGGTGGCTGAGCAGAGCCAAGAACATCCTGGATCATGCACACCAGGTAAGCAGGGCCAAACCAAGAGCATCCTCAGGTGGGACCAAACCCAGAAAAGCCTTAACCTGGTCTAGGGACACCAAGGGGGCTGAGACATGACACAAGATAGGGCTGAGGGGCCCAGAGATATGGAGAACAGACAGCAGCCTTACCCTTGGTCAGGGACAGTAGGTGGACTGAACTTAACTAAGAATGACAGTAGGTGGACTGAACTTAACTAAGAATGACTTGCCCTAAATCAGGGACACTGAGGGATCTGGGGCAAGGTACAAGATAGGGCCAAGGGGCAAAGAGACGTTGACAGTGATAAGGCAAAGAGAGCTGATCCCAAATCAGTGAGCCAGGACTGGGGGCCTGCAGCCAGAAGAAAGGGAAACTAAAGCCAAGAGGGATGAAGTCTCTGAAAGGGATGGAATGATGCACAGAGTAACACCTGTGAGGCATGGGCATGCCTGTATGGGTGGAAGGAGGTCACAAATTTATCCTGTAAGGCTAGGAGAACCTAGAGGAAATGAACATGCAGAGAGAGGAAAAGAGGACCCTAGTCTCCACAGCCCTCAAGGGCAGCCTCCCCATACTACTTGTAACAACAAGACATGGCAGGAAAGGAACCAGGGTAAGGCCCTGGGAGGTAAGGGTTTGAGCCAGGTAGGGTTGAGGCAGCCACTAAGGGGCATCACAGCAACCCCCAGGCACCATACCAGTTACATAATCATTTATGGTTTGATTCTCTCCCAGGTTCAAAGAGCTTTTGTTCCTTCCAATACTTGCTTTCACCAAAAAATACAATCTGAGATGGGAGTCGATAGTTGGAAGGACCAATAAATGATAGTATCAGAACTTTCCATAAAACAAATAAAAATGAAAAGTGAACATTTGGGCAAAGCAACTAGTTATTTCTTTGTGATTTATGGTGGTACAATGTGGTTCATGTATAGAAGATATTTAGTATTTTAATATTCCTAGATTTTCACCAGGACTCTCCTTTTTTCAATAAATGTTCCTTGTATATTTACCCAGATGCAGTGGGGGCATGCAAGTCACCCCTTAGTGGCCACCTTGATTGCCCTCTCTGGCCTCTCAGGGTCCCACCGTGTTGTCTCTCCTGCCCTGCCTTGATGTTATGGTGGGGGGGCTGCAGTTACTTAAGGTTTTGGTCCACTGTCTGGACTGAGGCCTCCTGATCTTGGCCCACTTGACTCTGGATGGACCCCTCTGCCCAAGATCCACTGTCTGAGGATCATAGGTTCCTGGGTCCCAGCTCCAGACTTAGCATCATGGGCTCTGGGCCCCTTGCCACCTTGGTCTTGCCCTTTGTAGGCTCTTGGCCCCTCATCTCACCCTTTGCAGTCTAGGACCTGGGGTACCCTTGGCACCCTTCTTGGTGGTCTCCTCTACCCCTACAGCCACAGCCTGATCCTCCAGTATTTAAGCTTAAATGCAAAAATATGAGCACCTGCACTGAAACAAAAGTTTCCCTGACCCTGAGTCAATGCCACACTGTGGCAATGAGGTACAGCACCAGGCTCAAAATATTTATCATCTGGCTTGTGATACAGGGACTTCCTTCCAGCTTCCCTGCAGTCCTTCCATCCTGGCGAGTCAGGCCCCTCTCTTCCTCAGAGCTCTGTTCTGTGCAGCCTCCCTTGCCTCAGTCCCTGAACTTATATGATTCTCTCTGAGTCATCTGACCCTTTACTTTTGCCCCAGGCCTGTCAATCACTGACTGCACTGTGCTGGCCGCACCTGGGACCATACTATTCAAGGGCCCTTTGCTGCAGCCTTGCTCAGCAGCCTGTTGTACTCTGTGCTTAAGGGCTAGGGACAGACATTACACATAAACTAGTTTAAGTGCTCAGTAAGTACTTTAAACCTGTAACAGAACAGATGTTCAGTGCACATAAACCAGTTTGAGAATGGGTGAAACTGGCTTGAGATAAACCTGGTTGAATGTAGTATCAGACTTATCTGATTTGGCTCAAACCAGTTTATGCAATGTCTGTCCCAGACCCCTTGCTGGTTTAAGATAAACCAGACACCCACAGCATCCTGGCATGCTCTCTGGGCTGGGCAGGGCTCTCTGTTCCACAACAGGGCTGGCCCCTTCGCTCTGATCTCTGGCTGGAGCTCCACTGAGACTATGGACTGTTTTCCCTCTCCCCTCACCACTCTCTGCTAAGCAGGAATTCCCCCCTCCCCTCTGCCTTGCTGAGGAGGTGTCTGTGTATTAGCTAGCAGACCACATACTGTCTACGGTCTGTGCTCAATCAACAGGAATAACCAACAGGCAGAATGAACAAGTAGCTGGTAATGTCCCTCCGTTGTTTCTTAATTGGGTGATAAACACAGTTATCATTTCCCTGCTGGGCTAATCAGGGCTCAGCTCAGCCCTGTGCAAGGGAAGGGAGGGCTACTCTAGCGCCCCCCAGCTTCTAGCCTGAGCCACTGCAGGCATATGCCTGCATTTCTGGGATGTCTGTCCAGTTACAAAACTGATTTAGCCTAGCTAGGTTAAACTAACCTGCAAAGATGGAGTCAATTCAGGCTCAGGCTTTTTTAATGTCTGTCCCTAGCCAAAGTGACAGGGGCTTTTGGCTCCCTGTCATACCAGACAATATCAAATATTGAATTGGGATGCAGATTGCAATGGGCCCCACACTTCAAAAAGGATATGGATGGTTTGGAAAGAATCCAGTACAGAGCACCAAAAATGACTAGGGGCCTGGGAGGCAAGACTTAGAAGGAAAGGATGAATGAACTAAGGTTATTTAACCTGGAGAAGAAAAGGCTGAGGGAGGATTTGAAAATGGTCTTCAAATACCTGAAAGATGATTATAGAAAGGATGGAGATTTTTTTTTTTCTGTGATTGCAGAGGACAGGACTAGGAGCAATGGTCTCAAGATGCAGCAGGGAAAACTTAGGTTGGAGATTAGGAGGAACTTTCTGACTATGAGCATTGGCACAGGCTATCTAGAGAAGTTATGGAATCTCCATCCTTGGAAGTTTTTAAGAACCAGTTAGACAAACATTTGCCTAGGATGATTAAGTCATGGTGATCCTGCCTTGAGCAAGGGTCTGAACTAGATGACCTTGTGAAATCCCTTCCGCCCCTACTTTCCTATGATCTCACAGGGACCATTAAAGGCAGATTTTTGTACATGGTGCAATAATGCCTTAATGGCACTGTAAGACGATTTTAGATATCATGCACCTACATTTTAGATTAATATACCTTTAGAAAACAAAGGTTTTTGGTCTGTCTTTAGGGAACAGTAACATGCTTGTGAGTAATGTTATGTGTAACTTTGTCTCTTTGATGATTCAGTTTAATCAAATTAGCAAAATAAATAAAAAAATAAGATCAAGAAGTTATATTTTCTATATTTTAGAATAGTTTGCACCGCCAGCTGTTTCAGTTTAAACTAACCTGTCTTTGCTCCATGTTCTGTTATTTGACCATATGGATTTAACTAAGGCTGTAATCTATTGTATTTTAACTAAAGAACAAGGAACTTAGGGCAAATGGAAATAGAATAGTTTAGTCTCTGCAATTCCCTGCAGGGATGTTTTGCATAATGAAAACAACCTTCCAAATGCATATTGCTGGTATGCTGATATCAAGGGTTCTCTTCCTTTTCTGAGGGACTTTTTTTATTATGCTAAATACCATATTATTTTGCATATAGCAGACACCTTAGCCTGAACTAAAAAAAAATCTTCATTCAAGGAAAGTAAATGGCACTATCTAGGGAGCTGAATGTGCTCCTGAGCTTGCTTCCAGCCCTGCATACCCGTTAGGCCCTGGTGCCTTGGGTCCAGGGCTGTACACTGAGTTCAACTCTACATGTGGGCTCCAGAGCCAGGTGCCAGGTTGGACCCAGTTCATGAAGTCCAGGACTGTACTCCAGGTCTGGAGCCACAGACTGGCTCCAAATCTATTCACTGTATCTGACCCCATATTCTGCCTCTAGGGCTGTCTGCTGAGCCTGGGACTGTGTTCCAAATCTAGGACCATGGACTGGCCCAGATCCAGGAGCTGGGTCTGACCCATGTGCTGCCCTGGGGATGTGTACTGAGCCCAGGATCACATGCTGAATCCAGCACACAGAACTAAAACACAGTCCCAAACTTGGCACACAACCCAGAGGCAGCATATGGGGTCAGACCCAGCATGTGGCTCTGATGCCAGCATGTGGGGTCAGACCTAGAATGCCAGGACCATGTGCTGGATTAGATGTGGTGCTTTGAGACTGGCCAGTCTGAACGGAGGGGGCTCCCTACATCTCCAGCAATTTGGTTGTGAGGAAAAGTACCTATGGCAGCATTAATTGCTCTAGCTCTAAAAGCCTCACCCTTTGCCACCTCCTCCCACCAAATTTCTAGACCCATAAGGATCCCTTTTCTTCATATACTGCGGCATATATTGCATACCCCAATTTTCCCCAGGTGGTTTTAGGGGAAAGGGTGTAGATTATATATGAGAAAATACAGTATTTTATACTTAATGTTTGAAGTATTTTATTTGTAATACAAAATGAATGTTTATAGTCAGATAAATAAAGATGCTAAATGCCTGATCTCACTGGTCAAATTTCTGATTAAATATTCCATACAGCATGTATTAAGGATTGAATTTTTAGCACTTAATTACTTTAGCCAGTTGCCATCTGTTCCTTGATTTCTGACCTTTCTTTCTAACTTCAATCTATATGGAGTGTCTGCAGGCAAGCCAATTATATCATGGATGCTTCATGCTGACATTACAACAGACTTAATGTCCACCTGCAGAACTTGGGTTGGGAAATTTAATAGTGGTGACACAATGGCCTTAAGTAACCTTCATCCAGCATGAAAAACACAAATTTATTATATTTGGCATTATTCCTTTAAAATGTGACACAGTTTAATGCGGGTAAAGCTACCATTGTTGCCCCCTAAGGGAATGGTCACAGCTTGATGTAGCATGAGACTAAGCCCCCCACTCTCTCCTAAATGAGAACCCACTATGCCACAGTTGAGTCACATCAGTAGAGCAGTGCAGAAAAGACTGTTTAGACCCCTTGGTCTGTGGTTAAATAAAGAACTTCATTTCTCCAATGATTTCAGTTTAGTAAATTAAATGAACACTAAAAATTAAACAGATGTTTGATGATAATATTTCCTAATTAACTGTTGAAATTTCTCCCTGAAATGATGCAAAATATTTTAATATATTTAATTAGCATGTGGTCCCAAGATATAATTCATAATTATATCAATAAATATATGCAGTCTATAATATGGCCCAGTTTTGAGATGTAAGGATCTGAAACAATATCATTCATCTACTCTATCATGCTTTTGTTATCACCAAAATATGGCCATTTGTGTGTTTATATAGCCCTAATTGCCGACAGATACTACTTTGCTGTAAGAGGGCTTCTAGGAAACTTTCAGGCAAAAATTCCTTTTTTTCCATTAAGTAACTGCAAAACAGATAAAATATTTTTTGAGAGGAAGTAACACTGTAGGATAAAAGAGGACAATAAGTGCTGAGACAAACTTGATGGGCATGGTCCAAAGCACATCAAAGTCAAGGAGTCCTTCTATTGATTTTAATGATCCTTGGATTAAGGTCTGAAGCACAGGAAACTGCTATCCTATAAAAGCTTCCACATTTCAAAACTAGACTCCTCATTATCTCAGTAAATAAATCAATATAAATGCTATGAAAAGAACCTGACCCTGCAAAGCGGTTGAAGCTCAGCTCCTTATATACATAAGCAATCTCATTTTATTCAGTGTCTCTATAGTTTCCAATAGTCATAGTAGGAGCAGGCCATAATATAACAAAATAATTATATATGTGGCATGTCATGTTGCAGGGCATCATAAACCATAGACTGGTAATTGAGTAGGTTCATCTTTTACTAAGCCCCTGCTTTTTCTAGGTATGAATCTTTAGGCAATGTACCACCTTCCCTGCTGTCCCTGTTTCCTTATTGAAGCAAACTGTTTTTAAAATTGCGTGAAATCTGCTTAATAAGATTGATTCCATGTCAATACTAAGTAACTTCTAATGAGCCACTTGGTATGTTTTGTTTATTTGGCAGCATCAAAACATAGAAAATGAATTTATCAGGGAAGAAAGGCTGGAGGTGATGTCATCTTGCTGAGTTTATCCCCAGATTCACACTAATGGGAAGATTTCCAGTTCTCTCTGTACAAATTAACTTTGCAGTTCAAGCCAGCAGTGTAAGTAGTGAATTTTGTGCCCTGGGATGCTGAATGCCAGAGGGGTAGGGAGGGAAGGCTTGGGGGATGGTGCTGGAGGGTCTTTCTTGACCCCAGCAGTTGCTGCTCCTCATACCAGCTCCTTGCACCCTGCCTAGCTGCTGATGCTGGAGGCATTGTGGTACTCCCTCTAAATTCAGGGCTAGTGCCCTGTTTGGCCATCCCCATTTATGCTACTGGCAGTCACAAATAGATCTGAATACTACATTTTCTCTATACAGTAATTGAAATAGATCTCTAAAAGAATATACATTTTAGTCTGCAAAATAATAATGTTTTCCATTAGGGAAAGTAAAGCAGAACAACCTAAAAATATTGTCATCCACCCCCACTTCTCAATATTGCTTTTAACTTTCATAAATAAATTTGAAGTATTATTTACTGTTAAAACACCATATTACTAGTAACACCTTCAACAAGGGTATTTAATACTTCAGACCTTCAAAGGTAGATGAGATCTACATCATTTACTTGGACTTTAGGAAGGCCTTTGACTTGGTGTCCCATGAGGACCTCAAGTTAAAACTAGGGGACTATGGGCTCAACAATTCAACAGTCAGATAGGTGGAAAACTGGCTGTGAGGTCAGACCCAGAGAGTACTAATAGATGCATCTATGTTGACCTGGCAGAAGGTACGCAGTGGGGTCCCCCCAGGGTTTGGTACTTGGACTGGTTCTTTTCAACATCTACATCAATGATCTGGATGTGGGGGTGAAAAGCTCACTGGCAAAGTTTGCCGATGACACTACGCTTTGGGGAAGTGCAGCTACGCCTCAGGGTAGCCTGACAATCCAGGTGGACCTAGACAGATTAGTTAGATGGACGGAGCAGAACCAGATGCTGTTCAACACTGAGAATTGTAAAGTGCTCCATCTAGGGAGGAAAAATTCACAACAAACTTACGGGCTCAGTGGTGCTATGTTGGCTAGCAACACATCCAAAAGGGACCTGGGGGTCATAATTGACCATAAAATGAATATGAGCCACCAGTGTGATACTACAGTCACCAAAGCAAACAATATGCTGGCATGCATCAACTGATGCATCTCAAGCAAAACTAAAGAAGTTCTTTTTTCAGTGTACTTGGCATTGGTGAGGCCACAGCTGCAGTGCTGCATCCAGTTCTGGGTGCCACACTTCAAGAAGGATGTGGAGAAGCTTGAGAGAGTCCAGAAAAGAGCCACTCATATGATTAGAGGCCTGAAGAGTAAGCCTTACAAGGAAAGACTGACAGATAGGGGACTGTTCAGCCTAGAAAAGAGGAGCAGCTGGTGAATTCATGGACTTGGCACATGGAGGACATTGCAAATGAGTGGGAGAGAGACTGAAAGAGGACCGGGCAGGGGGCGGCTGAGGGCCTGGGCATTCAGGAACAGACTCCTGGCCCTTGAGGAGAGGCACATTGCTCTCCTCAAGAGGCCCAGGAGCAGGAGGCTGCTGTGGTGGCCAGGGCAGTGGAAGACACAGAGGAGGACCACCAGGAGCTGGACCCTGGCCCTGGTGGCCTCCTTCATGCCACACACTGCCCACCTCCATCCCACTGCCCTGCGTCTGCCTGCCCCCTAGCTGCCATGCACTGCCCAGCACCAAGTCCTTGAATGGCTGAGGTGCAGCAGTGCCTTCAGCATCCAGGTCCCTGCCCCAGGCTCCTACCAGCCACCTCCCCCACCTGTCCCCTCCCCCTAGGCTCACCAAGGCTCCATGCTGGCCCTGGCCTTAGGCTGCAGGAGGGGGAGCCAGCTACCTTGGCTAAGCAGCATCCACCCTCACCCCTAGGCAAGCCCCCCACCCACCAGCCTCACTGCAGTGTGTGCACCTGCAGTGGTGCAGCCAGAGGCCAGGGCACTGGGTGCCTGTCTCCAGGATCCACCCCATAGATGCCTCCACCCCACTGTCCCCCACCCCAGGAGGGTGCAGAGAGCACAATGTATATATTTTGCATTGGGAAGAGAATGCTTTATTGGTGGTGGGTGGGGTGGTTGATGGTGGTGGTCTGGTGTTTGGAAGGGAGGGTGGGATGGGGGCCTGTTGTTTGTGAGGGAGGGTAGGAGAGGATCTGTGTTTGTGGAGGGAAATAAAATGCTTTGCAGAAAACAGTCCACAGTGAGCATACAGCTGAGGGTGCTGGTGTCCATGGCCATCTGGGGTGGTGCAGGAGCAGGTGGCCTGGCCCCCACTGCCAGGTATGCAGCTCACCCAGGGCTTTGGTAAGGGGGTCCCATTGCTTCCACAATTGGTGTTTCTGCTTCCAGACGTCCTCCACCTGTTGCACATCCTCTGCCCTTGCTTCATGCAGGAGCCCCCTCCAGCTATACAAACAGCCAACCAGCTATAAAATTAGTGCTCAAAAATGTGTAACAGCTCTATAGCTTTCTATCCAGCTTTTATTTGAACACGTAGCAGGGCCCCTACAATAATATTCTTTCTCTGTTTCTAAACATACAAACACACACATGCTTTAATTACTATTGGTGCAACTATTGGAGCAAACTTTAATTTTGATGGTATGCAGCATACAGGCTGTGGTGACCCAGGGTATGTTGGCCTCCATGAGTTTGAGGTGGGTGCTGAGGGTGTGCCAGCATCTCTTCAGGTGGCTGAAGGCACTTTCCACCAGCACATGGGTCCAGTCCAGGCACCTGTTGAAATGTGCCTGGTGAGGGTCCAGCTGGCTGGTGTAGGGCTGCATGAGCCAGAGGAGGACTGTGTAGGTGGGGTTCCCAACAAGAAGGGGCTGGACTGTCACCATGGCCATCTGGAGGTCCATCACACCTGGTGTGAAGTGCCCACTCTCCACCAGGGCTGACAGGGCAGAATTGCAGAAGATGTGGGCACCATGGGTGCTGCCAGCCCAGCCAGCACTTACATTGGTGAAGGAACCCTGGTGGTCCACAACAGCCTGCAACACGACTGAATGAAAGCCCCGCTGGCTGTAGTCCAGGTGGTTGCTGCAGGGTAGGCAGATGATGGGGATGTGGGTTCTGTCCAGGGCCCCGATGCACTGGGGGGAATCCCAGGGCTTGGAACCCTGCCACCACCTTCAGGGGTGTGTGGACCCAGAGCACGGTGTACCCCGGCACATCTTGGAGGGTGCTACAGACCTCCAGGACAGCCTTCCTGGCAGTTGCCTTACCTACCCTGAAGAGGTGGCCAACATAACACAAGCTGATGGGTGTGGCCAGCTTCAGCAGGGTGATGGCCAGCTGGGTCTCCATGGGAGGGGCAGCTGCATGGTGGTGCCCTGCCACTCCAGATTCAGGTAGTGCTAGTTGAGGAGCTCCTGAAATGTAGTCCAGGTCATCCAGAATGACTCCAGCCACTGCTTGTTATCCCAGGTGCACTGGATGATGTGGAGCCACCAGTCTTGGCTGGCAGGGCAGGTCCACAGGCGGTGGGGCTAGAGCCCCAGGAGCTTGTGGACAGCACCTGTGGTGGCATCCATGTGTCCATCATTGATGTCCCTGCTGGTGTCTGGGCGGTGACCCAGTGGCTGATAAGCATCAGTGTGTGAAGAAGTGAGAGAGCCACAGGGGACAAAGGAGCACTTGCCAAAGATAGAATCAGCTGCCCCAGCCCCAAAGCCCCAAAGAGCCCGACAGAAAACCCCCTTACCCAGGTGTTTCTGGAGGGGAGGGGCCGGGAATTCAAACACTGGTATAAAGAGGAGCCTGGAGCCAGAAAGCGCAGGGAGTGCAGGATGGGAAAGAGAGGAGCCAGGCCAATCAAAGGTGCAGGAAAGCCTGAGAGCAGCTTGGAAAACCAGCAGGAGACTCCTGCAGAGAGGGGGCTCCCCAGAGGAAGCCTAGATAAAGGATTGGTGAAGTAGCAGCACCAGAAACTTACTGCAATCTTGCTGGCAGCCTGAAGAGCAGGGCTGGGGAAAAAAAATACCATAAAGACCCTAATAGAAGGGCACTCAAGAGAAAAGGTACCATAAAGATCCTAAAAGGGAGGCAAGGACAAATTATCAATGGTAGACCCGGTGGGGTGAGGGTACCGTAATGACCCCAATAGGAGGTGCATGAAGGTACCATAAAGACTGAAACAAGGTGGCAGAGAAAGTGACCGCACAGAGTACTCTTTCATTTGTCCAAAGCCAGGTGAACAATAATCCAGGCCAGGAGCTCTTTGGTTGGTTTTTTTTGTGTGTAATACAAAGACAGAGGCCCAGATGAGAACCCACCAGTCAGATCAGTGACAAGAAAACACTTCAATACCCGGTGGAACGGGTGAGGGTGTAGGGGATGGTGGAGCCCTCACAAACATAGGATGGTGGACGACGACTGACTGGAACTACATGCCCAGGTACAGAATTCTACCCCATAAACACCAAGTCATGGCAGGAGAGGATGTGGGTGTGTGGACCTCTGGTTGGAACTCATCACTGACAGCAGCCGGCAGGCTGAAGTCCTATGGTGATATTAAAATATATATATATATATATATACACACACACCTCTTTATAGAAAAAAAAGACAGAAAAAAGGTAACAGACACTACCCAGAGACTGAGGGCGGGGCTGGGGCCTCAGGCACAGCATTGAGCCTGTCCACATGGCTGCCTGGCATGGGGGGAGAGCAGAAAGGGACAGGGCTGACCAGAGCCAGGCAGTGGTCACTGCAGCGGTGAAGCATGGTGAAAAGGATGGCAAAGAGACCCCCCCCTCTCCCCCCCAGGCATGGGTCATCACTGCTGGGTCTGGGAGTGGAGCAGCCATTGCACAGGGGGCACAGGCTGTGCAGACAGTCATAGACTCAGAGGACTGTGCCAGCATGCTGCAGACTGCTCTAGTCCACAAAAACAGGTGTCCAAAGAGCACCGCATGGGGCTGCCTTTAAAGAGTGCCCTTGGCACCCAGGCAGCTGTGGCCAGAGCCTCCAGCTCTGCCTAGCTGGTGCAGGGGGGTGCAGCAGGGCTAGAGGCAACCTGGAACAGACTACTCCCATAAGCAGCAAAGCTGGTCCCAAATGACTGCATGTGTAAAGGCCTGCCCAGGGCTGGTTTACTGCACATTAAATTACTGCTCACTACACCAAAGCAAATGCCTAGATTTGAATTTTACCCATTTAATCCTGTAATGATCAAAATTAGGACAACAATAGCAATAAATCTTAGTACAAGCATCAAATTGAAATAATCCCAAAATACTGAGCATTTAATTAAATTAAACACTTGTTGAAAAATAATGTTATTCTGGAAAAAAAAATGTATTGCCTTCTGAGGTTATATAATTTGACCAAAATATTTAAAAAATGGAAAAAATAGAATATATTTGACTTAGAATTTTATATTCAGCAAGAACTAGTTGAAGTATTGATTATATGTACAACAACTTCATGGTTAGTAAAATTCTAGAAGTATCTTTCAGTCTGGGTATTAAAACTAGAAGACAACATCAGTCTATCAGTTCTTGCAAATCATCCATTACTGTTACAGCCACCAAGCACAGGACCTTACAAAAAAATCTTACAAAAATATTTTAGCAGAGCCGCAGTGTTGATGTTTGTTTGCATGCTTTATATACCATACATTAATGTTGTCAGTATCTGCTGAGATTTAGAGAGAAAGCTAAGCATTCCACATGAACAAAGCACTAAATAATCATTTTTATTCTAGTTCAGAATAGCAACATGAAATAGAGTTCATTCACGTTTGCTCATTGATTTGTTTATAATGCTCAAAAAGAAGCTAGTGTACAGTGCTGGCAATCTGTTGGGTTTTTTTTTTTACAGCTTTGTAGTTTAACTAGAAAATAAAAGAACCCTAAATTTAAACCCTTTTCACTGCTTCTTTTTTTGTAAAATGTCTGATCCTTTCAAGTTTTGAAGAAGTTGATTGTACCTTCACTACCTGTATTTAAGACCAAATTTGCCCATGATGGAAGCAGTAAATGTTTCCAATTATTTCTTTTCAGGCATGCCTGAAGTATTTTAATAGGGTTGGATTCATCCTGGTGACATTTTTAAGTAGTAGATTAATGTGTTTGCAGGATAAAGCTATTCTTTATGTAAAATGAAAGAAGCAGTCTATACTATGCAAAGAAGTTGTTGATATGTTGCCAGACTTTAAATACATGTATTTTAAACAGAATGTTAGCAATTTAAGAGGAAAGATTAAAGCAGTGGTGGTATTTTCTACCTCTGAGCATTTACAGATGATCTGTATCCATGACATTTGTAGAAATGCAAAGCTTTTTGTGATATCTTCTATTGGGCCAAGTTGGGAGAGCTGTTGGACAAGCATTCAGGCATCAGGTGCCCTTCCTCAGGAGTGAAGGGGAAGCAGATGCAGGCTGAGCTGAATATCAGAGAAAAGACTGTGCACATGCAAATAGTCTGCACAAAAGGATGGAGGAGGGGTGTGAACTTGGAGTGAAAAAGTGTGAACTGAAACTTTATAAGAAAGAAAGAAAGGCAACAGAATAGGCAATCTAGTTAGTGACAGAGTGAGACCGCTCAAGATGGTGGTAGTTATTACCTGAGAAGTACACGGAAAAGTTTGGTAGCATTTCTAAGGCTGTAACGAGCCCTAAAGCCACTGTCAATATTAAGACCAGATTTTTTTTACTGTCCAGCTTAGTTATAATTATCTGTTCCCAGGCCTGCCTTCTGGAGGTGTTCTGTAAATTCCCTTTGAGTTTAAGGACTGCGAGATCAGAAATGAAGTGGCTGTTCTGTGAAAAATGTGCTCCTCCTTGTGTGTGTAGCTGTCCCTTATATTTTTTTCTGTAAGAGTTCATTCTGGTATGTAGTTCCTGTCTAGTTTCACTGCATCATTTCTGTGAAGGCATCTGGTATGCTGGATAAAACATACCATATTCTGTCATGTGCATCTGTAGGAACATGTATTCCAATGGTTTTGTTGGACACGTATGCATTGTGGCGGCACTGGAGATATGTTGGCAGTTTTTGCATTTATCATTGTGGCAAAGTTGTATCTCATTTAAAGTCTGTTGATCAGAGGGGAGTTTGCTTCTGATGATGAGTTGGGCTATATTTGGGAGATGCTTGAAAACCAGGAGCGGGGGAATTGGAAATACTTCCCTCTACAACTGATCTTTTTCAGTTATAGGCTGTAATTGCTTGATGATGCTTCTTATTGTGGGGTATTTATGTGGCTCATACAAAAATATGATCTGTTTCTCTACTGGAGTGTCTTTGCCAAGTAAAGGCTTCAGGTTGGTGAGGTGGGTGTTTTGAGTATTCTCCTCAAAGCAGATGCTGAGGTATCTGAGGGTCTGATTGTAGACTACATCTTTCTCAGTGTGTCTGGGGTAGTTGCTGGCTTTGTGGATGTATGCATAGTGGACTTTGAGTTTTTTGTATACGGTGGTTTGTAGGGTGATTTTCTAGGTGTGGACTGTGATTTAGTACGATATAGACAAAAATAGTTTCCGGTAAAGGATCCTGGACCAATAGCACTACCTCTCCTAACATCAGTGGATCTGTCTTAGATTTTGGACAGTATAGGACAAAACCATTTTTTCATATCATTTGCCATTTAGAATTTAAGCAAGAGACTGAATTTATAGTAAAATAATATTGTTGGCTAAATTTTCTGGCTACCATAGTGAAATACTGAGAGTTAGCTTAGCTGTTATATTTTATTAATAGACTTTTTCTGACCTTTTCCTCTATTCAGAAACACTTGCTAGAGGGTCCTTTCACCAGAATCATGGTTTATGCACTGGAGTTATGCAGGGGATCTTATTCAGATGTTCATGTAAGCAAATTGTGGCTATAGCCCACTGAAAAGTATTCCTTTCCCACCTGATTAGACTGTGAATTTGATATTGTTTTGATTACAAAGCATGACTCTGCATCAAGCTCTAAATGGTTTTTGATGCTGGTAAGCCATGGTTCACTTCATAATGCTAGTTATGATGGTGATTGTCTTGTAGTAGAAAAACAGGGGAGGTGAAAGGGGTAAAAAATGAAGGATAAAGAATAAAATTTTATTTCAATCTATAGAAAGTTACTGGCAAATTATTGTCTCTATATTAACATATAGTAATATAGATTGAAATTACCTTCTTCTCATACACTCAGCAGGATTGCAGAAGTTCTGAGGATATCTCCTTTCATTTGGCCTTTATTGGGGCCTTACATCATTTAATGCAAGTCTTCCTCACTGATGAGGAGCAGGACAACAGAACCAGTCTTCATTATTCATCAGGAGTAAGGAAGAGATGCACTGGACAGTTTTTGTTCCCTCCTCACCCTAGGGGCATTATTAAGACCACTGATAATTTTTTTAAAGTGAAGCTGCAATGGAAACTTATAACATCTTCTGCTTAAACCACTTTATGGATTTAAAATAGTTTAAAGGTTTTTAAGATGTCTGAGGGCCTTAGGACAGTTTAATAAGCTTAAGCAGTTCACGCTGCTTTGAAGTCAAAAAGCTGCTTAAGGAGTTTGATGTTCTAAGACTTTTTAAAAGCTTTAAACTGCTTAGGACAATCTAATCTTTGATGTATACTAGGATTTGATGCATGAATATACTTACAGAGCCCTGTGGGTACATATTCCTTCACTTATATAGAAAAGAAGTTCTAGCTTTGAGCCTCACATGCCTGAAGGATCTCACCAGCAAGGTTCTGCTCCCTCTCTTTCTTGCTAATCCTTCTGGTTCTGCCACGTAGCGTAGGGATGGATATTTTTTTCTTTGGCAACCCCTTCCAGCCGTGGACGATTGTCTTCCATGATTGTCTAAACGTGTGTCCAAAGATGATAGAATGAATATACGAGTGATATGATTAATACTCTCCCTTATGAGTGAGGCATGTCATAATAACATCATTTGAGAAGAAATTATTTAGGAAAAACTCTTCCAAACTGTCGTTTTAACAAAGCTTCCTTGCAGCATAACATATCCAAATTTTCATCAAGGCTATGATTACATCATTTTATTACTGTTCACTACCGGTAAGGAATTTATCTGTGCTTGTCTGATCCCTCCCCTCTAAGAAAGGGGGCATAAGAGAATAACCGTGTTGCTTGTATAGATCATTTAGTCATTGATCCCTGTGGAAGAGGTATCCTTGTAAAGCACCTGTGTTTTCTCTACCATAGTCCCCATTCTGCTCCAGGTCCTCATTTCCTGGAAGTGCAATATAGCTCCACTGTTTTGGACTCCTGTATTTTTGGCTCCTCCAGAGACACCAAAGGGAAACTGTCAAATGTTGTGTTGCTGCGCCGTCGGTAGCTACTGCAAGATGTCTTAGCATTCTGTCTGTCGCTCCCCTTCTCCCTGAGAGATTTCTCGTGACATGGATCACTTGCTGATGCTCAGGGAGGTTAGGGAGCATTCTTTATGGCATCTTCATGGGTGAAGGAAAGATCTAGGCCTGGAGGATTCCTCCCATCGAACGATCTAGAAAGAATCACCCTGACATACTTCACTTATTCCACAATTTGTTCAAATCTACAGGAAAGTGAGAGACAGGGTCTCTGTGGAAAAGAGAGATCTGAAAAGCTGCTAACTGTGTTACAGCAGGGGGGCATGAACAGCATGTTTGATGAGTATTCAGAATAAGCGAATGCTGAGTCCCTTATCAGTGATAACACAGACAAAGGTTATCAGCATGTGCCACCCATCAAACATTGATTCCACTGCAATTAATTTAAGTGAAAAATTGTCTCTATCAGCAAGTGCTTTAGTGCAACATCAACACTATTTTTTTTCTTTTTCAAATGAAGGGTATAAACTGCCCAGGCAAGTTAGGAATATATAGTTATTTTCATTTAATACCGTTTTCATTCCTTTGTGACCAACATCCAAGGCTCATGGAACACAGGCTAAATGCCATATAAAGTTCCCTCCCCTCCCCACAAATGTCCAGATACATAACTATTTTTTTAATTGTCATTAGTATTTTTGTATGCTCTAGGAAACTGATTCAACCCTACTTAAAGTTAGTGGGGGTCCTTCCATTGACTGTAGTGGGCTTTTGATAAGGTCTTATATTAATTACTTTAAATAACAGATTTGAATTTACAAGACCCTCCATTATTGTTATTTTGTTAGAAGTCAGCTTTGACCAACATGAGATTCTGAGAAGTACACTAGCTAGTTCTTACTCTCAGAACAGACATATTTCAAATGTAATCGTTTGGTATAGGGCAATAATGACTTCTAAATTTTGGTCACAAAAGGAGCACCATTATGTCAGAATAGAACAAAGTTCTGTAAAGACTTTCTACTCCTTTTGATAGATGGGCCAAATGGACTGTTGATCTAAAAAGAGCAAGAAGTTTAATATATATTAAAATAAAGAGAATAAGGAGAGTTTTGGTTTCACTGTGATGGGAAATTCAAAAAAGCCTAAGACAGAAGAAACAGAAAAGATTTCATACACTCTGTCACATTCTTCTGTATCATGTTTTTCTGATATTCTTCAGAATTGAACATAAGAGTTATTTGAAATATCTTAATATTTGCATATCATCTCGGGGCTCTTTTCCCAGGGCTCTCTAAATTTTGAGATTCTATCAGAGATTGATTATACAAGTATAATTGTAAAAATTGTTTGGCAGAGTGATTTGGTTTTCTGACTGGCTGCCCTTAGACCAATAAGCCATATTAGAAATGATTATATCAGAATGCTTTGTGAGATAGTCAGAGCCCTTAGCATCTAGTGCCTCATCTCTGTTCATGTGATCATTGGGATTAGGTTCCCCAAAGAAACAATAACAAAAAACCACTTACAAAATACTCCTCAAAACTAATGACTCAGTGGGTATGTCTACAGCCGCTGCCCGCTGCACAGTTACTATTGTGCAGTCATTTAGTACTTGCATAACCAAGTACTAAATGATTGTGCAGTAACTGGCATTATTGCACAGTAGCATCCTGGCACAGTTGCCTAGTGATTCTTACTGTGCAGTAACTCATTACTACTGCACTGTAGCTTGTTACTATTGTGCAGTAGTGTTGCATCATGGTTCGTGCATGGTGACGCTGCTGCACAGTAGTAATGAGCTACTGTACAGTAAGCAGCTCGTATAGATGTAGCCAGTTTTATATAGCTGATGAGCTAAGAACTAAGTTCTGAAATTATCTCTTGATTGTTACTTAGTATTTATTGTGATAAAACTCCCTTTAAAGATATACATCTGTTTTTTGAAAGTTTGATATGTTTCATATATTAGTAGTAGTACATTGTCTATCATAATAATCAGAATCTTAATCATCCCCTCAATCTGAATGTTCCTGTGAACTTTCTTATTACACATCCTCCCTACAGTCATCCCTGGAAGCGTCTACATGAGACATTTATGCACCGTATACTAATTAGCTGTATAGTAAAATGGCTTGGAATGTGCCTCTATTAAGCTGGAGTAAACTAATTTACTCTGCAGCAGGATAGTATTTGTAAATACAAGTACTATCCTGCTGTGGATTAAAAAACTCCATAGCAGCTCATGTGTAGATGCTGCCCTGGGTGGATGGGGCACAAGTGTACTGACCCTTGTGCCCTTCTGCCAGCCAAGACTGCTCTGACCCAGCTTAACATGCTGCAGTCCCAGGCACATGTTCCAACAGCAATAAACTCCAGAGTTTATTGCTCTGGAGTTTATTGATCCCAGGCATTCCATTTAAATGTGCACCAGGAGCAATAAACTCTATAGCAATAAACTCTGGAGTTTATTGCTTTGCATTAATTGGACATGTAGACATGCCCACTGATGTCACCGATTATAGTTAAACCATGATCCAATTATGTGTGTAAACAATGATTTAATATACTGTTTGCTGAGGTTGAAAGATCATGTAGGCAATTCTTATGAAAGCCATTCATAATACAGTTTTAAGATATAACACTATATGTTTTGATGACAAACAAAACTCTTGGGTTAGAGGTGATATCTTTTATTACACCAACTAAATTTTTTGTTTGTTTCTTTGCAAGTCTTTGGGTCCAACCACAGGTCCTTCTTCAGGTTGAGGAGAATTTGAAGTGTGTAAAAGGTCTCCCAGGTAGAAAAGAAACTTCATTCTGCAAAGGGGATGGAAAGTTTGGAAGTTTACTCCCCTGGGTAAGGCAGAGACTTTTTGTGAGAGAGTTGCTCTCTGATATGTTGATTAGGCATGCTTTATCCTTTGTGGTATCCGGTGTCAGTTAGGGAGGTGAAAACAATCCTCTTTCTTGGCTGGCAATGAAATTTACACTTCCAACCAGCTAAAATATGGTATCTTCCATGTTTCAGGGATTTATGTGGTAGCCGTGTTGGTCTAAGAGTTATAGACAAAGAAAACTCTTGGGTTAGAGGCGATACCTTTTATTAGATCAACTAAATAGTAGCAAAAAAAAAAAAAAAAAAAAATCTTTCTTTGCAAGCTTTTTGGTTCAAATACCCTTCTTCAGGCTGGGGAGAATTCAAAGATTGTAAAAGGTCTCCCAGGTAGGTATTAATAGTTGGTCATTTCATATAATCCCTTTATATAATCCCTGTGCATCATGTGGAATGACAATGCAGAGAAAGTGCTTAAACTATATGGGCACATCTAGATGTGCATGGATGTTTGGTTATCCAGAGGTCAAAAAAACCTACAGAAAAAAAAACAAAAAACTGGTGCAGTGTACACTTGGGCAACACACCCTTGCAGCATGGAGAACACCAGACTCTGCAGTATGTGGTGCTGCAAACTCACACAGCACCAACCCAGCCCAACAGCACACAGAGCCTATGCATGCAGGACCTGGCCCAGCATGACAGACAGTCCCTGTGAGTGGTGCGGGACCCTGGGTGACAGCTCGAACAGCCTGGAGCCTCCCAAAGGTACAAGGCCCCACACCGAGCCCAGCCAGGCCCGTGCAATTTGGCACAGGCAGTACTGGGTGCCTAGCAGCCAGGGTTGAGCCATGCTGCCCCATGTCATGGGGGGGGCTGTGCCAGGAGGGCCCCAAGCACCTTGATAGGCTGCTGCTGCAGGGTGGGGGGGAGCTGTGGGCCATGCAGGGGGCAAGCAGAGGACCTCCCTCCCTAGCAGTCCCCCTTGCACCCACAGTCCCCCGAACTCCAGTGCCCCCCTACTCCAGTCCCTCCCACCCCAAGTCCCTTACTTACCTCAGATGGAGCCGGGGTCCATTCAGCCTACACCGCTCCAGGCTGCCCCACATGTGGAGGCAGCTTGCTTCAGCACTGGGACAAGGGGCAGCCATAGAGATTCTCTGGCCAGCTACCATAGCACCTCTTTGGAGGACCGCAGCCTCTGGTTGTTTCAGAGAATAGTCCAGGACCGTGCCCTACCCCACATTTTTTCTGGAGGCGGGGTTGATACCTGGATATCCAGGTATCCAATTCTGAGCCCATGCTGCAAATATGCAGTGCAGGGAACATTTTTTTTGTTCCCAGTATGCCTCTTGCCGCATCTCAAACTGCTTTGAGATGAGGCAAGAGGCACATTTGGGTTCATGTGGATGTGCCCTACGAGGCTGTCTCTTACTGGACTAGTAAAATGTAAGTTGTTTCTCTGTGAGACAACTATACAGGGAACAAGTGTCAACACTATTTCCACATTTTTAAAAATGAAGAAAATATGTTTCTTGTTTTTTCAAGAAAAGTTCGGACATTTATCTTGGTGAGATCCTTTGACCCTAGCTGACTTCCTGCCCCTTGGGCAGGGGGCTGGACCCAATGATCTTATGAGGTCCCTTACAGCCCTAATCTCTATGACATCAATTAAATCTATATTGTAACATTGAATATCTCTCTTATTCCTTCCATTTAGGAAAATATGTCTATCATGTTGTGCAGCACCTGCCTCTTTGTCCCCAGAAAATAAGTGTTTTCAAATCAGGGCACTGATTGGTCCCATTTTAATTAATTAATTTAGAGGGAGAGAGATAGCAGTCTCTCAGTGTTCCTGGAAACTAATAATGTGATAAAGGGGAGGTGAATTGTAAGAAAGGGCTAAGAATAATTACTGGTCACGATGAGATGGGAAAAGGACCTGAAACAATATGTACATGTACATATGTTATCTCAGCTAAACATATTGAATTTTCATCATCAGTAACTGCATTACTCAAAATATAATAGGTCCATAGTCATTCCTTCAATGGTACTAAGGTTAATTCAGGAACAAAGGAAAGCAGCTTGTATGCGTTCCCAGTTCTAAGGCACCTGCCCTGTATCAGTCTGCCCTAAATTGTGTCCTTCATGTAATGATCCTTGTGAACCAGTGCAAGGGTAAAAACTTGCTATAGCATAAGATGACCCCATGTCATTGCATTCCCACATATGAATCCCTGGAATAACATTGGAATAGTACAGCTGGTACACTGATACCTGCACACAACCTCTTGTGCCAGTGATAGTCCACGATGGGGGCTTATGCCAGCCCTGTGGCCTTTTTTACTTCAAGGCAGACAGCATAAATAATCTGTAGTACAAAGATAAATCTTCCCAATAATGCCTTCACAGCATAGAATATATTATTGCTAGCAAGAAAAAATTTAAGACCTAGGCAATAGCTATAGTTCAAAGCTAGAAAAACTCTGGCAACCTAAAATAATCCACATGGTATAGGAATAGCTGCCTGCTCCTTTTTTCCTTCTAAATATTATTGGACATTTTAACCTGCTCAAAGGCAGGTCATGGAACTGAGTAAATATTGATTTATTGACTACTCTAGGATTACAGTGAAAATTAAATGGAATTCTTTTTACTAAGATTCAAGTAAAATCAGAATGTCAATTTCATATATACCAGTAATATTTTTAAGCATGGATATGACACTAGGGGTATGTGCCTGTATGTTCACCCAATGTGTGGCAATGGAAGAAGTCAGAAACACTTGTGGCAGGCTCCCCACTTTGCCCGGCATGTTGGGCTCAGAGAAGGGCACTTCTGATTGGTGGAACATTTCCACCAATAAGGTAACAGTTGGGAGGGGCTTGCCCTGCCCCTGCCCAGAGGGAGAGTGGGGAAAGAGCCCCGGACCTGAGTGAAGCCTGCGCTTTGCAGGTCCGACAGACTCCGGGGGGTGTGCCTTTCTGAAAGAATAGAAGGACTGCATGCTTGGCATGCAGGGGAGACATGTCAGGGGAATGGGGAAGAAGGGGCAGAGAAGAGCTGGGGAAGAGCTGCCCAGCAGGTGGAGCAGTGCCTAGAAGAGCCCGGAAGGCTCCTCTCACCGGGACTGACATCACAGCCCCATCAATGCACAAAGCAGTGCGCGGGGCACAGACCGAGAGGCTGCACAAGGCAGTCTGGTTCTACATTCTCTGACAGACAGCCAGGGTGCTGTGCAGAGATTGCTGCATAGAGCTCAGGCCCTGGGGGCTGCTTGAGGCAGCTCCTGTCTGTAATCCCTGGCAAGCAGCCAAAGGGCACAGTGCAAAGATCACTGCACGGAGGATCTGGGAGTGGATCAGGGGTCTGGGAGCCACTCTGGGTGGCTCGAGCCCCATTTCCTGGCACACAGCTAGGTAGTTGATGCAGGCAGCATCAAGCCAGAGGGCCCAAGAGCTGATTGAGCCCTGGCACTGCACGAGGTGGCCCAGGCCTCCAACCTATCTGGGTGGAAGGACGAACTCTGCAGTACACAGGTCAGTGCCTGGGGCCACAGCAGGTTGCCTTACATTTTGTCAGTCTGCGCCTTATATTTTGTTATATTTGGGTTGTTTTGAGCTTACTATTTTATGAGCATGAATATATGCATATATATCGCTTATCTAATGTTTCTTGGTTAATGGTTTGTCACAATTTGTAAATAGTTATCTGTTGTTTATTCCGTGATAGTGTTGTACTTACCTGCACTTACCTGTTCCAGGATCCACCTGCTCACCTGTGGTGGGTGAGGACTGTTGATATTTGCTTTCACTTATTGTTTTAGGGCCACGTGGGGTTTGAGGCCACCAGTGGTGGTACTGTTCCTGGGTTGTTGATTATTAAAGATAGCGTTGTATGTAAAGTTGAATTGAAGGTTTCACCTGTATCTATGAATATATTTGTGTGTGTGTGTGTGTATGTATGTATATATATATATATATGTGTGTGTGTGTGTGTGTGTTAATAAATTTGTAAACAGTTAAGCCATCTTGTCCTGGCCTGGATCTATACAGAATACACCTTGGGTGTACCCAGGCTACATACAAATTCTTATACTATTCAGTGAAGATATATAGGGGTATCCTTGAATGCCAGGGGAATAGTGAGATACCCGAGAGGATGGGAAGGAAAAAATATAGAGGCATAAGAGGATAGAAACTGAGGGTCGTGTAAGTTTGATCTGTACACATGCTACGTATACAACATGGTGATGATCTGGTGCCAACAGCAGTAAGCAGAACCTCCCAGACAACCCTGTTCACAACTTGTATCCAGGTTACTAAACAGTATAATTTGAGTTTTTTCACGTATTAGACCTCAACAATAAACATTATAAAGAAAAGCTTGATAAAATTTTCAGTAATAGGAAAATGCAAACTGAGGCCTGGCAGAGTCACTCTCAAGCAAAGAGTAAAATGAATACAAGACCTACACAAATTACATTGATCTGATACAAGTACACAACACCTTTGCAGGTTCTATAATAAGTCTTTTCTTTTATTCATGGAGTGGAGAGTTGTTTATGAAAATGTATCATCTGGAAAAAATTATCCATTTGAAAAATGAGCTGGCAGTTAACTAAGCATCCAATATTTGTGTTCATGTTAAATAAATTGAGATTCCCTGTGAATGAAGCAGCTTTCTATAGTCAATAGGATTATAAACTAGTATTTTGTCCTCATAACATTCAGTGGAATAAGGAACACTTCATTTAACTTTATTTGCCTGTGCCCTAATTGGTAAGAAAGCAAATACACCCAGCAGTATTGCTTAATTTTAAATACAATTTATGAAACTGACATGGCATATAACAAAATCTATAAAATTGCAATCTGGCATCCAAATTGGTTCTATAGAAATTCTAGTCATGGGGGTTTAATAGTTTAGAGTTTTGAATGCTGGGTGACAAAGGCATGTTTAAGAGACTGAAATGAG
>NW_005842401.1:1368587-1379210 GCF_000455745.1 Alligator sinensis | reverse complement strand
TGTGAAAAGAATTCACTGCTGGAATAATATGGTATGTAGAAGGTTTTGGATATTAATGGAATACACCAATCAGAGAAGCACATTTCTTACAAGAAGAGCTGCTTGTGAATTTTCAGAAAGATTACCATGATCACAACAAGGATCTCTCTTTTAGTGTTTTTCAGGGTTCCATTTCTCATGAAGTTACCCTAGGAAGAAGATGTGTACAAAAAGGAGATAATCGCAAGGTGCAAGGTGTGACATGGACAGAAGAGGATGTTAGTGTACCTATTGAGAAGCTTTGGTGAAGATGACAAAAAGGAGACAGAGCAAATGGAAAGTAGGTTCTCCAAAGAAAAGCAAACCTAACTTCTTGTTAAGGATTCTGGTTAGTATGGACAAGCTGAAAATTTATTTAAAATCTTCTACCTGATAATTCTGCAGAAGTTAGAATTATCCTCCTATTATATTCCCCTAAATCAGAAATCATTATATTTTTTTCTTTTTGATCCAGTACTTTTAATCCTTCCCTAAACCAGATTTACACCTGCATAAGTGGGAGCAGAAATTTGCTGTGTGCTACAGCACAAAGATTATTTGATTCTATACAAATGAGACCTTTGCATGCTTTCTTATTCAATACTTCTCTTCAGTGCCCTCCCTTCTCCTGAAAGGTCATTGATAAACCATTTGCTGGGTACCCAACATACACAATAAAAGCAATATTGTTATAATCATTAGGGACTTGGGAAACATTACTCTGTTTTATGGTGCCACCAGGTATCTCTAGATTTCCAGTCCATAAATAATAGTGAGCTTTAAAAGATTTGCAGTAAGAGTCACAAGGCCCAGCAAACAGGCAGAGCAGAGCTACAGTTATTCAGATTTATTTGAGAGCCAACAAATTTTAGAGCCACTCAAACCCTGCCATTTCATGACTCTCAAGTTATATGCATTTGCATAAAATTAAAGCATCCTACTCACTTTTATAAAGTTCTGTAGATTTTGCAAACTGAAATATGTACAACTTTAAAAGCAAAAATACTTGTTCTGCTTGAAGAGGGGAAGGAGGGTGAAACAACAATGTGTTTTCAGTTGTGAAAGTGAGAGATCCTGTCCTGCAAAATGATGGGAGGCATTTATTTAAAAAAGAGAATTGCAGTCTTAATGTAACACAAATCCTGAGTAATTAGATCATTTTCAGCTGGTGAAACAAATGCAAAACTCCATCAAGTGGCACAAATAAGAAAATAATTTGTTAGGATTTTTTCAGATATACCACCTAAAATTGTTACCTGGAAGGATATTTTGAACTTATCACCAAAACAAAGCAGTCTAAGAAGGATTTTTAATTCATCTCTTGTAATAAAAAATTCACTGTTAGCAGCTAAGTATAAATCCTCAACAAAGATGCTGAAAGTTCCTTTTAAGAATGGTGTGTCACTCAGTATTGTCACAATGAGGTGTTCAAACATCTACAAAGCCGGAGATTTCAAATATTGCTCACACTATTCTATTTTCTTTCCCACAGAAGAAGAAAGCTCAGTCACTGGTCTCATACACACCTACCCCAGGCTGCTCTCAGAGGAGAAACTATGAGTGTACAGATGTTCTGGGTTTTCCTCCCTGAAGAAAGATATCCTGGGAACAAACAGAATTAAATCACTCCCAGGAGAGTTTCTTCCAGGACGGCAAATGTCTGTATATGCTGTGGCTTCTCTCAGAAGACAACATAGTCCTCCAGCATACTTCCTTCCTGCGCCAGGAAACAGTGTATCACTTACTGGATTCTGCTGCTCCATCAGGGAGCCGAACACATCCCCATCACAATCCCTACATTGTGCTGCAGGGAAACACAGGCTGACCATGGGCATTCTGGGTCAGCGAATCAGGGCTAACACTGCTGCCAGTGAAACTAAGGGAGCCTGGAGAACATGCTGAGATGTGTGCATGGGACCTTTTTACCCCACCCCACTGGCTGTACAACATCAGCACTGCAATCTCTCCACTATTCAGGGCCTCTGCATTTGACACTCTGTACACATGGCTCTGGGCAATGTTTTCTATCAGGGGAAAAATCTAGGAAAATTCTCCCATAAAGTAGCAAACCCTCCTACTCTACACAGAATAGGAACACCACTTAAGCAAATGGTCACTCATTATGACCTATGCAAATCACTACTTCTAGCCTGTAAAATAACCACTTAGCATTTACAAAATTGAAAGAATTTTGCCAGCAAATATAACTTTGTAAAGTTGTGATTATCATGCCCTTTTTATAGTTAGGGAGCCTTGGGCCTATGGCTTCACAAATAAAGTTTCCCTAAGATATGTAGTATTCAGGCAAAAGCCAGGAGTTAACAGCTTTAAGATAAGTGTGTGCAACTGAAAATTCATCACGTGAAGAAACTGCCCTGCCCAGGAAAAAAAATACTCTGGATTGGAATGAAGGCAAAAATGAAGTGGGAGATGATTTCACTCAGTTCAAGGGGGTACATCACATACTTCCATTTTTTTCTTAACTGAAGCCAATTGAAATGTTCCTAGGATATCCTGTTCATATGTCCATGCCTTTACATCAAGGGATAAAGGAAAATGATTTCCAAAAACTACTAGTAATTTTCCATGACCAATTCAAAACTAATTAAGGTGTTGGATAGTCAGAAAATTCTCAAAATCAGGCCCCTTTATGGAAGCTTGTGTTTCACATCCAAATTTATTAGCTAATTTTGAAAATGCAGGCCAATTCCAGAAAGGTTCTTACACTCCCCTTGTTTCTAAATAGGACTTGGGCATCTGATTATATTCATGGATGTAACCCTTAGTCATTTGCCCAGGGCCACAAAGAGAGCTGGGTTTAATACTTGAGGAACTCCACTGTACCTGATTTCCATTTCTGTGCTCAAACAGTATCTTTTTCTTCTTCCTTCCTTCACTTCTTAATTAGATTTTTTTGCGGGGGAGGGGCAGGGGGTAGAACAAAGGGAAGGAGGGAGGAAAACTACAGGATTTGACTAAAAGATATGTAATGCAAAGTTTTTATATAGGAGTGCAGCTTAGTGATGCTTCTTAATATGCATATTGTCTGAATAAGCACTCCAAAAATGGACTCATTTACTATATTGTTTATCTCTGCTTTTCACAGAAGTAAGCCAATTGGCTGGACAATCCTTGGTAATCAATGCTTCAACTCTTTTCAAACATTTTCCAGAGGAATTCTAGATATGTGGATTTAATAAGAATTGGTAAGTTGGTGCATAAAAGGGTTTTCTTTATGTGGGGAAAGGGAGGACGGAACATGAGAGCACTTGTTACTATAAAACGAAACCCAAGGATTTCCAGAATTTCAAAGAAAGGGCAGGTTTCTCCTTCAGCCCCCAGTCATATTTGTAAGCTTAGAAAGAAGTCAGTAGACACAATTCTTTCACAATATCAGGTGTTGGGTTTTTGGTTGTGGCCGTGTTGGTCTAAGGACATAGGCAGGCAAGGTTCTTTGAGTAGATGTGACATCTTTTATTAGACCAACTGATTAAATATCAGGTGTATTAACATCAGGTGTGAATTTCAAGCACAGGAATGAGTAAGAGGATACCAAACGTACACTGTACTATTTGGAAATGTAATATAATAATGATGATAAGACTAGGCCATTTTTTTTAATCTCTGTTTAAATAACTTTGAACTAAAATGAAGCAAATTCATTCACACTTTATGATCAATACTTCTGCCTTAAAAAAATTTTTTTTTAACTAATTGGGGAAAAGATATTTCTACGTTTTTATGACAGAGTAGTGCCATCCAGAGGCCAGACAAGTTCATACCTGTGTTTGTTTGCTAGGGTTGTTACAGATCCCAGTCCTTGTGTTCTGTTCAATTTAATGTAATTTTCTTAAGACTAGAATTGTTTCTCAGAAATTACTAATGCTTTAGTCCTCATAATTCTTTGTTTCTTCAAACTGCTTCGCAAGCCCTATCACAAGGTGAGTTTTAACTGTATGGTTTTAAATGGAGAAGCTGAGATCCATTGACTAGCCTAATGTCAAATAGCAGGTCATCAGCACAACTGAAATTAAAAATCAAGTTTTTCTAGGTTCTAGTTACACATTTAGACTATCAGGCCACTCAACTCCTGAGCTGCTCAAAAAGACCCTTTGTTCTGTTTTGCTCTATATTATAGTAGACTGTTTTCTACTCTGTTTTACTCTGCTAGACTTTCTTGTGCTCATACTCATTTATAATATGACTGACACCACTGAGGAGAATTCCTGCAGCAAATACTCACCAGCCTGTATCTCTAGCATCTCATTTTCTTTTTCTTTCATCTTTTTCTTCACTTGACAGAGCAAGGTCCTGTTCAGACAGGACATTTGGACAGCCACATTTTTCTGATATTTTGGGGTTCAATATTCAAATGTGAATACATAAACATGCTGTATTTGGCCAATTTGGACAAACTGACATGTCTGACAGTTAAAATGGGGAATTTTGCATGTAATCCTAAATCCAGGTGCTAAGGAATGTTATTTGCACATCATAATTTGGGGCCTCTATTTGAAACCAAATCTGTCAAACATGTTCCTCTCTGTTTCAGTATTCATTAAATGAGGTATATTTATGAGGCATATATATTATTTTCTTCTTATTGACTTCCTGTCAATGGACAATATTCTTGCTCTCCATTTCCCCTCAGGTAAGTCCCAAATGGTACAGAAACACCACTTTCCACTTTGTGGAAGCATCAGGTTGATTCCACCGTCTCCTGGATAATATAGAGCAATGCTTATTTCTCACATGGAAGGAGGTGAATAATTTTATATGTGCAACTTGTTGAAAGCCAGTTGAAATCAATGGAAGAACTTCCTTTCATTTCAATGGGCTTTGTATCAGGACAGAAAAAGTTTTAGGTGCTGAAATATATAGTAGCTACAACTTAGTTGTTCAGGTTCCTTATACAGTGTGGGGGCAGAATTAAAAGCCTGAGAATGCGTTTCACAACTGGCATCATGCTGAGCAGGCATATAACTAAAGCAATACATAGCAAACATTGCCAAATGAGATGTAACATAGGCCCTTTATAGACATTATATTTTTCTAGGTTTAATCTAGACTACAGCCATCATGATATATACGTGGATGTCTGTAGTCTGAATTAAAATTAGCTCCAGTCCAAAGTAACTAATCCTCATTGAATGATGATTAAGTTAATGCAGAATGGGCAGTCCAAACTAGGCAATTTACCCTGTATTAATTAACATGTACATACAGCATTGCTTTTAGTAAATATAGTCCTTAGGAACTCAGCAGATAAGTATTGCAAATATCAACCCCTGCAAGGGAAGCTCAGTTGGGTTTTTGCAACATAACAGAGGCTATCATGCACAAAGTAACACCTTTACAAAGTCAAATGGGTCAACAACACCGCACTATGACTAAATATCAGTATCCCAGGGATGGGCAAACTCCAGTCCACAGGCCAGATCCAGTCAGCTGTGGACTCCATTTCCCAGCTGCCCCTGCCCTCATGGCTTGGGCCATTCTCTATGGAGGCCCCAGCCTCACCTGCTGGAAAAGCTCAGGCTGGGGTTGCCATGGAGAGCAGCCTGAGCCGTGCTGGTAGTGCACATGGCAGAGCACCACAGGGGGCTGTTCTGGAGCTGCTGGGAATTTGCAATGGTGACAGGCTGGTCTGGAGCCAGGGCAGAGCCGTGATTGACTGCCTGCATAGCCCTGCCCAGAGCATGCGGCCCCATACCCCCCCAAACCTTACCCACACAAACCCTACACCCACCCACAAACTCCCCCAACCCCCCCAGAAACCCCACACCCACCCAGTTACCTTATTAATTTAAAGAACACTGGCCTGTGTTGGTGATATCTTTTCAGAAAACGGAGGCAATCCATTTGTAATTGTCTATGGAGTGGAAATCTGTGTTTTCTTTATAGTGCTTAGATTTGCCTCCTCTACCATCAGCAGGGTTCAAGGGATCAGTGTTTGTTTGTCTGGACAGTGTATGCTTATGAAAAACAATGCTGGAAGAATAGCCCATAGTTTCTTAGTTAACATGAAGAGTCTATTAGAGTGATATTATTGACTTACAATTCTGGTTACACTTTTGCAGATAGAAAACTGAATCAAAACATGACAGATTCAGGAAGAATAAATGTTTAGAGTGGTTGCTAGCAAGTAGCTCATCTATTAATCAAGTATTAATCATAGAATCTATGTTACATGGTCTGTTACACTATAATAAATTGATCAACAGACACAGGAAGAGAAAATTATTATTGAACAGCTTACTGCTATTGCAAAATGTGTTCAATCATCATCTTTTCTCCTTATATTTTTATATGAACTGAAAGATTGAAGCATGGAAGCACTAAAGTGTAAAGAGTAATTTATAACCTACTTATACAAGACCAGTTTAATTAATTGAATCAAAATTAAAATTCAGTATGTGCTATGTTAGGTTTATAACAGCATTAGTGATAATTAATCTCAATCAAGTTCTGTATGCATTTTTTCAAAGGTTATACTTTAAATGCCAGGTTAATATTGTAGTTGTTTTAGTAACAGCATGGAAAACATTTATTCCAGTTGCAAAATAACAAAACTAAAATTATAAGTAAATCAGATTGTCCTTTTTTTTTAAAATAAGGAGTTTTGCTAACATTTATTAAGCTTCATGCTGACCCATCTTGTTATTGCAGTTTTATCATGTTATGGTTGTAGTTGACTCAAACTTTACACTTGAGAAACAGCAGATTAGTGTTTTAAATAGGTTACTCTCTCTAAGCGAGATTTACCCCTCTGCAGAGGGCCCACATAAACTGTACATATTACTTAAAATCATTTTGAAAGACAATATTAATGGGATTTAGGTGTGCATTTGTCTTGTGCAGACCTCTGCAAATGAATGCATTTCACACTCTCTAGTTGATCATTCTCTGTGCTTTACTTTATTCCCTAGAGTTCAAACCCCATTTATTCCATTGTTTTCTCCAACGAACTGCTGCTCTTGCTTAACTGGATGAAGTGAGAGGTGTCCCACTGAAGTAAACATCAATGGAATTATTCATAGTAAGTGAAATAAAGCACACACATATATCTTTGCTAGATAGAGCTGAAATTCAGGATGTGAAGCCAGAAATGGAACAAGATCATAATACTTATTTAAAGGACTCTGTAATGGGTCTCATATCCTGTTACTGTAATGAGAAGGGGACCCAGGGGTACCTGGCCCTTTTCCCCTACTTCACTCTGCTTCCTCCACCTTTTCCTCTCTTACCTACTGGTGCATCCTTTCTGCAGTTGAGGTCTCTTTCCTGCTGGTTTCCTTGTTCCATGGTTCTGATTTCCCTGCTATAACAGAAGGAGCCTGCTCGGGGTCCATCTACTGGTGGCCCCGCCCATCTGTTATGGGCCAACCACCCACCTTCTTGCCTATCACGTCTTGTTGTTAATTAATTGTTGTTAATTAAGTGGGAGGCTGCCCATTGTATGCCCCAATGCCAGGGGGTGCCATCTGCGGCTCCATTCCTCCCCTACACAGCAGCCCAAGCCTCGCAGATGGTACTGGTGTTGTCTTGCCTAGGCCTCATGATTCAGCCCCTTGTCCTTGCCAGGCTCTCCACAGCCATTGTCTCTGCACCCCTTGGCGCTGGGGTCTGTGCATCCAAAATGCCATGCCCTCTCTGGTGCTGGGGTCCCCACGCTGCAGTAAACCCCCAATGAGGCCTCCTCCTTCCCCAAATAGCCTCACCCAAACCACTGGTGTTAACATTCAACACAAAACATATGCTTCTAATGCCATATAATGAAAAAAATGATAATACAGAAACAAGAGAGGCAACATGCCTGCTTACTTTAGATGACCATGAGGATGGCTAACAGCATGGCGCAGTCTTCCAACAGAACCTGCAACCCCAGCACCATGGTCATTGGAAGTCCCCCTCCCTGCTGCCCCTCTGGCCTTCTCCACTTGCCAGTTGTACGATCCTGGCCTTCCTCTTCCTGTCACCTGACCAGCTGGCAGGGCTTGAGCCTTAACCCCTACTTGGCCGGCCGGCCATAATTGGAAGGTTCTGGATTTAAAGGGACCACCTTGTCTCTTAGTAACAGGACTAGGGTTCCCTGTTACACCTCCCCACCCCTTTCTTCCTTCCACTTCATCCCTGTGTGTCTTCTGCCTGTACCCTGGTGGTGACACCAGAGGCAAACTCACAGGCTGGGGAGCCTAAAGCAAGATGACTACCAGGTTCAGGTACAGGCAGAGCCTGATGACCCAGGGGGCAGAAACAGAGGGATCTTGTGACTCAGAGAGACCTGCATAAGCCCAAGCCTCAGGCCAGGAAAGGGTAGTCTGGCTGTGGAAGCCACCAGGGACAGAACTTTTTCTGGAAGCCATGAGGACTACAGCACAGACTGCAGTGAAAGGACTCAGGAGACAGCTCCAAATGAAGAGAAGCTGGGGACCTGCTTAAAAAGCAAGCTAAGTACCCCAGGCACTTTCTGTTTTGTTTTCTTTTTTATTTGGAGCCTGCCACCAAGGGGTATGGCAAACCTCAAGTAGGACATTCTTTTAAGTGGGACTGGTGCCTATGTTTTGTGGTTTTTGTTTTCTCCAGAGGGCTGAGTTGTGGTTGCAGGGGAGGTGGAGACCACTGAAAGGGGATGACGAGGAACATCCCAAACTTGAAATTCTACTGAGTGGACAAAGAATAAGGATTAGATTATGTTCTGTCTGAGTGAGGGCTGAGCTTGCCTGGACTGTAAGGCAGATAGCTGGCAGGGAAAAAACAGGACTCTAGGCCCCTAGCTTCCTATGTAGCAGATATTGCAGGGTCTGTAGCCTGTTTTGACTAGAGCTGAACCATGAGTTTGCGACTCTGAACAGAGGGCCCTGAGCTAGAGGACTCAGTGATAGTAAAATTGGGACAAGGCTGGGGTAGGGGCCTCACGCCAGACAGGGCCCAGATCTTCAAAAGCATGCCTTGCTCTCTATGTACCATCTCTTACTAATGTTTGTATCAAGACATGGCAGGAGAGACTATTGAACAGGAGAAAGACTGGAGGGTCTAGGTACTAGTAGGCTTCAAGAGGTGGATAGCCTGTAGCAGCACTTGTAAGCAGCCTCTTACAGACTAGCTCTACACATTTTGATATCCCAGGAAAACTGATACATAACAGAAATATTCTAAACAATCAAATAGCAGCAACTTGTCTAATTTTTAAACATATTGGTAAGTATTTTTTACTTTAACTTTTATTTTTATTATTATTATTATTATTTTTATTATTATTATTTTTATTAGTGATACTAAAACAAAGGACATTGCTTAGTCTCTGAGACCTAACTTCACAGAAGCATTGAAAAGTAGGGCTGTAAGATTCATAGATGTTAGGGTTGGAAGGGACCTCAATAGATCATCGAGTCCGACCCCCTGCATAGGCAGGAAGGAGTGCTGGGTCTAGATGACCCCAGCTAGATGGTTATCTGAACTCCTTTTGAAGACCCCCAGGGTAGGGGAGAGCACCACCTCCCTTGGGAGCCCGTTCCAGACCTTGGCCACTCGAACTGTGAAGAAGTTCTTCCTAATGTCCAATCTAAATCTGCTCTCTGCTAGCTTGTGGCCATTATTTCTTGTAACCCCTGGGGGCGCCTTGGTGAATAAATACTCACCAATTCCCTTCTGTGCCCCCGTGATGAACTTATAGGCAGCCACAAGGTCGCCTCTCAACCTACTCTTGCGGAGGCTGAAAAGGGCCAGTTTCTCTAGTCTCTCCTCCTAGGGCTTGGTCTGCAGGCCCTTAACCATACGAGTGGCCCTTCTCTGGACCCTCTCCAGGTTATCCGCATCCCTCTTGAATTGCGGCGCCCAGAATTGCACGCAGTACTCCAACTGCGGTCTGACCAGCGCCCGATAGAGGGGAAGTATCACCTCCTTGGACCTATTCATCATGCATCTGCTGATGCACGATAAAGTGCCATTGGCTTTTCTGATGGCTTCGTCACACTGCCGCCTCATGTTCATCTTGGAGTCCACTAGGACTCCAAGATCCCTTTCCAAGGGAAAAGGGATCTCTGGAGATCATCTAGTCCAGCCCTGTGCCTGACTGGATCCCAAACCATTCTAACCTATTACTAAAACTATACAGGCAACCCCATCACATAATTACAAAGCACTGCACCATAAACTGCCACGTGTAAAGCAGGTGGACAACAGTGGCCAGTATCCTGCTGCTGCAAGTGTGGTTAAAATGATGAGAGAACCAAGATTATCCCTGCTACAGAGGAAGGCAAAACCTCCACACAGTTCGTACCAGTCTAACCATGAGGTAAAATTCCTTCCTGATCCCAAATGTGGCAATTGGTCTAACCCAGAGTGGAATCCTCTGGGATTTAGTCCAAACAGGAGCATTGGCACACTCCTGTCAAAAGCCGCAGCCTTAGCTGAAACCAACACCCAATGCTTCTAAGGAAGGTGAATGTCACGGCGGGGTCCTCTAGGGAGGGCTGTGATCTCCTCGAGGTCCCTCGCTCCTTGTCAAGGCCGGCCCAAGGCACCCTCTTGTTCTCGTCCGCCACGTCTTTGATGTTCAGTAGGTTCGGGAGGCTGCCTATGACTCCCTGGGCACAGCTACTC
>NW_005842401.1:1349839-1367795 GCF_000455745.1 Alligator sinensis | reverse complement strand
CAACCCACTGGTTGCGCTCCTCACAGCCAGCTGCACCCGCCCTGGCACTATGAGGATAATGCGCCCTCCTGGCGTTGGACTGCACCCCACTGGCGCTAGGGCACCCCACACTCTCTGGGGTCCCTATGAGAACACTGTGCCCTCCTCGGGCACTGGGGCCCCACTCTCTGGGGTCCCTATGAGGTTCAGCCGCTCCTCTCTGAGCTTAACTGACCCCACAACTCTGCCCTGCAACTCTCAGGGCCTAGTGCACCCTCACTGGTGCCAGGGGCCCCACTTTACCGTGAGCCCCCCCATGAGGCCTCCTCCAACCCCTACAGGCTCACCCAAACCTCCGGTTGTAATACCAACACTAACCAAACAAAACACAAGCCTCCTGGCTGTAACTTAACTTAAGGCTGCCTGGCTGCAACAACATAGCTCCTGCGCCACAGAGCCACCATCCTTCAGCCTGCTCGAGCATTACTCATATCTTAGCTCCTGCCTCTCTGGCTGTTGGTAAGAAACTGCCAGCCTGGCCTCAGCCCTGGGCTTTATAAGGGCCAGGCCCTGCCCCCTACGGGCAGCTGGCTCCCCTTAGTTGCTCCAGCAACCCGCAGCTGCACTTGTTATCCTGTCAACCCTCAGCTGGGCTTGTTGTGCTCTGCCAGGGCTCTCTCCCTGGCAGTTTTCTCCTCTCTAGGAGCAGGCACTAAGGTGCTCTGCGACAGTGAAAAGAAAAATAAAATAAAACACAGCCACGTGTAGCAACAGAAGAGGAAAACAATTTCTACCAGTAAAGTCCAGAAGCAGGGGAAATACCCAAACAGAACATAGGTATAGCTACTCTTAGACCATCCCTGACCAACAAACACCTGTCCAACTTCTTCAACACCACCAATGATGGAGATCCCACAGCTCCCCTAGGCAGTCTATTCTACTGCCTCACTGTTCTAACAGTGAAGAAGTTTTTTTCCTCGCCAATATCCAATCTAAACCTACTTTGCTGCAACTTTAAGCCACCGTTCTGTGTCCTGCTCCATACAGCTAGACAGAAAAGGTATTCTCCCTCAGCTTTATGACAGCCCTTCAGATATTGAAAACTGCTATCATGTCACCGCTTGAGTACATTTATTTCAAGCTAAACATGACTAGCTCCTTCAACTTCCCCTTGTATGACTTGGTTTCCAAGTGCCTTATCATTTTTGTCACCTGGCTCTGGACACTAGTTTCTCCACATCCTTTTCAAAATGTGGAGCTCAGACCTGTGCACAGTACTCTAGATGAGGCCTAACCAGTGCTGAGTAATATAATGATGTTTCCTGGAGCAGTCAGTGACTAGAAATTATAAGGTTATCCTTCCAATAAAAATATCATCGTCAATTTAAGTGTGTCAAACAAAATGACAAGCATAAGGAAATATCAGTTAAAAGGAAAACATATCATATGTCCTTCAATTCTTTGGGCCAACATAGTATGACGTTAATTAATTCATTACCCCATACTTTCACTACCTAGACTGAAAAGAAGCTGGTAGTCTATTGTGAATTCATTTAATTGTTTTTGACATAATTTCAATGCTAATTCAGTAAAGTTTTTTGCATTAATAAAAGTAAAACAGGGAAAAGATGTAGCTTTCATCTGCATAAAACAACTTATTAAATATTCAAAGACCCTTATGCATGGTTATAAATTTTAGCTGAAGACCTATATTACAACAAAATGTGATTTAAATGTTCACCGAAGGTGTCTGTTGAAGCTAAAAAGTATTAACAATCTAGTCTTTAGAGCCAAACCCACATGCCTTATCTGTTAATCTATAGTATGTAATTCAGGGTGATCAATTAATTAATATTTTACATTGTTAGGCATTATTTTCAATTGAATGTTTTAAATGTGTTGTTAGTAAAAAAAACATTATTGTAAAGAGGAAGGGAAACTGGAAGTTAACAACATATTAACAGTAATGTAAATGTAAGTATGAAATATTGCCAGTGTTTAAAGTGAACTTGCGTTTTAAACGTAATGTTATAAACCAGTGGTGCCCAAACTTTCAGCCCCATGATTGTTTGTATCTCTAAACAATCTCTAGACAGACCCACAAAAGGATTTTTTTTCCATAGCATGTGGTGATGTTGTGACCTAGCACTAGGTAAATGAGTAGAGAGAACTCCTTTATTTCTTAGTCTCATTTTACTCTTCTGTAATAGTTTCTGCCACAGAGGCCATATTGAATGGGCTCTTAGAAGTATTTTATAGGAGGCAAAATTTGGGAAATTGTATTCTATAATTTAAAAGATAACACACTTTTTTTCTCACCTGATTTCCCCCCTTACAATATCTCAGTCATTCTCAATAGTAGCTCCTCAGATCTGGAACTTCCTCCTCCTCGTCATCCATAAAAGCCCAAGCCTGGACATCTTCTGGAAGCACTGTAAGAACTTTTCTTTTTGGGCAAGCCCTCAATAGAACAAAATCATTGTCTGGTGATTTTGTTCTATTACACATCATTTTATTTTAATATTTTATCTATCCTTATAATTTATCTGGTGTTATTGGAGAGGGTGGCTTATAAATCTAATAAATACATAAATTTCAGTGTAATTCCTTTCTTGGTCTTTATTTTTATAGTATTACCATTATTTTTCATTTTACTAAAATAATTTAACATTTTTTTCAAACCATTTTGAATGAATCAAATCAGATGTCCCTTTCTCTACTGCAGATTAGGCACAAATGTTGGCTTGTAGGGTTTATCTTGTTTCTCACTTTGGGTGTGTCTACACAAGGGTGACAGCATGATCCACCTACCTACTCCCACTTGTACATGGCAAACCCAAAACATTATTGTTGAGTTCATTTCAGGGAATTGTTCTGTGGTTGTTTTCAAGTATGTCAGAGACTGAGGTCTCATGAGCAGCTGGAGAGAGACACGTGAGATAGGTATAGAAACTCAAAATACCTGAGACAGAATTGATTTAAGTTGCATGGTTTTCTATAAGCAGTGTAGTTAGATTAGTAGCAAACAGAACATACATTCACCCTTTGATAGAGGGAAGCAAATCTTAGACCAGGTTCTTCCATTTTTAAATGAGTCCATGTGTGCTGAACTTCTGTTCTGTTACCAATTTTGTGTGCCAGACTTCTGTTCAGTTAGACTAATTTCTGATCATTTATACTGGTAAAAATATAATGTAGGCTGTGAGAGGATTTATTGGTACATTTTTAGGTTAAAGGTGCATAAGTAGGAATGGGTGAGTTGGTCTTGGTGGTATCATAGTGGAGGACATGCTGTACCCTAATGGAGAGACACCCTCCTTGAAAAAGTGGGAGCTGTTCACCATAAGCAAAAAGAATATTTTAGCAATACAGTTTCTAAAAAAATTAAACAGCAATAGGCTCTGATTGGCATTATGAGCTGTGTGTTTAAAAATGTCTATTGGATGTGAGCCTAATGTTCTTGCATTATTGAACAGGGCACAAATCCACACATAACAGCTTTTAATATATGATAAATAGTGCCAAAATTAATCACATTGTAATCATAAGATTAAAGAAGTGGAAAATACCTGAACAACACTGTTTTAAGCTACTTAGTAACCATAGCTATTATACATTAATGTGAAGAAATTATTCCATTGCACAGAGCTGAATTTACAAAATAATTGTATAGTTGCCTGTGTTGCCATAAAATAAAATAACTTTTTCCAAAACAATAGATCTTTTAAAAGCTTTGTTACTTAATAAATCTGTGATATTTAGAATGTAATGGGCAATATAGCTTTATATTGATTTACATCAGCTGAAACCTAGATTTGTATGTTCATTTTAGCACATTAGGGAACATACACAGATGGAGTAGTGTCATATAAGTTTGTCCATACTTGGATACTTCAGTGGAATCCTAGCTCTAGAAAATGTCATGGATTTTTGCTGTATTTGCTTCATTTCTGTCAGTTACATAAAAAGTTTAACCCAAGGGTCTCAAGATCAACTAAAGGTCAATGCAGATCATGGCCATGCTATATTTTAGTAAAGACCACTGTAGATGATGTAAGAATGTGTTTTTCAATCCTATTATTTTCATGAATCTTTTGAAGTTACTGGAGCAGAGCTTATAAAAATTTATGGCAGCAGCAAATCTCACTTGTATTAAGGAGGATGTATTTTCTCATAGCTCCAGTTTGGCATGTTCATTGATTTCATAATGAGAAAAGGCACAGATGGATACAACACAGGTATCACATAGCTCAACAGCTGTATGGCAGAAAACCTAGATTTTACTGATGTGCAAGCCCTTCTAAGTGCATCCAACATTCAAGTAAAGAGAGACTATCCAACACTGCAAAATAGATGGAGCTAGTAAGCAGTTATGAGTGATCAACCCAAGGAGAATCTCAGAAACTCCTATCTCAGGTTTTGTCTTAGAGAACAGTAGGCACATCTACACAAGATGTTTAGCTTCTCAGTAAACATCTTAGCAACTATATGTGCAGGGCAAATAGGCTGGAGTAAATTAATGAACTACCCAGCATGGTAGTACTTGTAAATACAAATATTATCCTGCTGCAGAGTAAAAAGCTCACCTGCAGCACATGTGTAGATGCTACCCCAGCTGGCTGAGGAACAAAGGTGCTTCAGTACAGTGGCCGCCTCCTGGCTAGTCCCATACTGGAGTCCCTCTCACCTCAGCCAGCCCCTCTGCAGCCCATTGATCCAGGTTGGAGCAGCCCTGGGCTGGCAGGCTGACCCCCGGGTTCCCCTGCTAGCCAGGGCTACTCTGACCTGGCTCAACATGCTGTGGTCCCAGGCACTTGTGCAAACAGCGTGCCCTGGAGCAATAAACTCCAGAGTTTATTGCTTTGCATTAATTGCATGTGTAGACACACCTAGAATAATACAGGATGAGAACCAATTTAAACACCTTCTCATGAATTAAAAACAGTTAGGTATGCAGACGAAAGTAATATCACAAATTGACAAAATAACTGGTTTATTTATCACCTTGAACAAGATTTAGTCCCTGAAAACCTACAACTTAAATGTCAAACTATAATTCTTCCATTTATATGATATATCTATCTTACAAAATGGTTGTGAAACCTAGAAATCCACAGAAAGTATAGATACATATCTAAATGCTTTAGAAAACATATGACTAGAAGAATACTGAAGGCTTGAATTATAAAGCACAAGATTTGTCTCTTAGTGTGTACTTATCTCTATCGTGCTCAGGAAAAAAATGAACTATTTGAGATATATTAAAAATGAAAACAAAGTACCTGCTATGTCAGGGGTGTCATTGGGCAGCTGGAAGAACACATAAAAGGGACCAACTGAAATAATCCCTCTATTTAGCAGTGGTAAGGGTATATTTATAAAGTATGGAATGTGGTATAAAGTACTAAAGCTAGTTTTAAACAAGCTCAGGTACTGGTACAGTCTAATCATAGCAGCACTGAACTCAGTGCAGGGTGATTTATCCTGTCCAGAAGCCTAACATCATTGACAGATATGTGGATATACCCTTGGAGATGGAAAATTTATGGGATACACAGTCATGCTGGAGACTTTTTTTATGACATTTGACAGTATTCAGATTCAGAACTTTGAAGCTCTATTATCAGTTGTGGTTGAACAAAACTTATGTTGAGATAGTTATGCTATCCTGGATAATGCCAATGAAGAACGTAGAATAAGATATCAAAGAGATAAGTCATATGGTTCTTTGTAGAACCTCTAGCAATATTTTAGTAAAAGCAATGGGGTTGCCTTTAGCAGGATGCATGTTTCAGGGGTTGCAGCCCAGCTGCAGGTGGTAGGAAAGTGATATCAGGCCTGCCTAGGAGGACTGGGCCAGCTGATGAGGAAAATTGGCTGGCCCAGAGGAAAATAAAAACTCCTAGGGAAGGGAACTGGGAGGAAAAGGGAAGGCTACAAGGCTAGAGGCTGCAGTGATATGCTTGTGGAAGGTAAGATTCTGAAAGACAGCCAGCATGGCTTTTTGTCATGGGTAGGTCTTGTCTTACCAATCTCATCTCCTTGCACAACCAGGTCTATCACCACCTGGGCATGGAAGACAAGGTAGATGTTATATACCTAGACTTCCAAAAGGCTTTTGATCTAGTATCCTATGATATCCTTGTGGGAAAACTGGAAGATTGTGGGCTCAGCTGCTCAATGGTTCAGTAGGTGGGAAACTGGCTACAGGGTAGGACCAAAAGAGTTCTCATGAACGGATCCATGTCATCTTGGTGCAAAGTGGCCAGTGGTGTCTCTCAGGGGGCTGTGCTTGGACCAATGCCTTTCAACATCTTCATCAATGATTTGGATGGGGGAGTGAAAAGCTCACTGGCCAAGTTTGTGGATGACACCAAGTTATGGGGCAGTGTGGCCATGCCAGAAGATTGTTTGCTGATACAAGCAGACCTGGACAGGCTAGAGAGTTGGGCAGACCAGAAGCAGATGAAGTTTAACACTTCCAAGTGTAAGGTGCTCCACCTGGGAGCAAATAATCCTCAACACACATACAAGCTCAGAGGTGACAGCCTGACCTGCACCATGGCTGAAAGGAACCTAGGGGTAATGATTGACTACCGCATGAACACGAGGCATCAGTGTGATGCGGTGGCCAGCAGGGCAAACAACACTCTGGCATGCAACAAGAGATGCATCTTGTGTAAAACTAAGGATGTGATACTCCTGCTTTACTCAGCATTGGTGAGACCGCAATTGGAGTACTGCATCCAGTTCTGGGCGCTGCACTTCAATAAGGACGTGGAAAAACTTGAGAGGGTCCAGAGAAGAGCCACTTCTTTCTTGTATTTTTATATTATCAGTGTGGTATAGTCCATCAGAAACTGCAAGTGCTTCTTCTGCTGAGAGGCATATTGCTTAATAGGGCTGTGCGAAATTTCAATGGCCATTTCATTTTGACACTGTTTCAACTAATTTTGAGGTCAAAACAGCAAAATTGAAATGAAACAAAGGCCACCGAAATAGCCTTGAAACAAAATGAGGCTAGTTGAGATGTTTCAAACGTCTAAATGTTTTGACCATAGCGCTGGAGATGCGAAGTCAGTCCAGCTGGGCTGACTTCCCATCCCCCATGCAAGATCGCACAGGGGAGGGGAAGCAGCCCAACTGGGCTGCCTCGCCATCCCCTGCACTAGATTCTCTGGGGGGTGGGAAGTCAGCCCAGCTGGGCTGCCTCTCCATCCCCCACGCTAGATCATGCAGGGGAGAAGGAAAGCAGAACAGCTGGGCTGCCTCTCCATCCCCCATGCTAGATCTCCATCCCCAGCACAGGGAAATGCCCCAGTGCAATCTAGGGCAGGGGATGGTGAGGCAGCCCAGCTGGGCTGCTTCTCTGCCCCACACCCTCCCATGCAATCTAGCATGTGGGATGGCGAGGAAGCTGCTTCCCCGCCTCATGCACAATCTAGCGCAGGGGATGGAAAGGCAGCCCAGCTGGGCTGCCTTCCCACCCCCAGCACAGTCTGCCTGGGCTGACCATCCCCATGGTCCAGCTAAATGTTTGAAACAGCATCAAAACAGCCTCACTGTTTTGATGAAGTGAAACAGTGAGGCCGTTTTGACTCAATATTATATTTGATACAAAACCCTGGTCCATCCAGACCTTGAAGCTGTAGTTGGAATGGAACAGTGCCATTTCGCACAGCCCTATTGCTTAATTACATAGAAAAAATGGGCAGAAAAAACCTTAATGTGTTTTGGATAAAATAAATAATAAAATTATATTTCTTAAATTAAACCTTACTGAAAGTGACCTTAAAGAGTTTCAAATCTCAGATAATATGACTGCCTTACTCATATCAAAGTGTATGTTTTATAACTTATTGCTTCTTCAGTTTCTCCTTTTGTGGCCCATTTTATAACAGGAAGAGCCTCATACAGCCCACTTCTTCCAGTTTTTCACTACTTTGTTCTAAGAAAAGTTCACTCTCTAGATCGCCAAAAATGTCTCGCCAAACTACTGTTGGTCATTCACAATTTTCAAAACCATTTCTCTAGTAGAATATCAAATCAGATTGCTAAGTATAAAAATAGGATATCTGATAAATTATAGTTTTTTTCATTGCAATAGTCTCCTTTGGGGAAAATTAACAAAACAAAATATGCTAGCTAAAATCAAGGATTAATATCCCCTCCAAACACAAAAAAGGAGTTATAGTATACTGAAAAAATAGTACAACAAAAAGAACACTTCATAGAATCATAGAATCATAGAAGTAGGGTCGGAAGGGACCTTGTAGATCTTCAAGTCCGACCCCCTGCCTGGGCAGGAGGAAAACTGGACTCAAATGACCCCAGCCAGGTAGGCATCAAGCTGCTTCTTAAAGACCTTCTTATGGATGTCGTACTTCATTTTAAAGTATATGTTATTGAATTGATTACCATTAGAAACAAAAACATTTTTGGAAAAAATATTTTATTAATTGAACTGGACTGTAGGACTATATTAGCTAGTGAGATCCCTGGAAAAGGGCAGTATGTCCCTTTAAGAGGGAACAGTCAGCCCTATTGAGAAAGTCCAGCTATCAGGCATTTAAGAAGTTTGCAAGCAGGAGGTTACATACACATACGCATGTTTTGGACAATTTAAATGAGTTTGCATTGTCTTAAAATAATCCCCATTCTGATGTAGTTTAGTTTGCACTAATGCAACTTGAAACAGCTCAGCCATTAATCTGTCACATGTACATGGTAATTCACTGAATGACATGTGGCGATCCCCTTTGTCCATCGGGTGTCACTACAACTTTTGTGTAGTGAGCCGCCTTGTCCACCAAGTGTTGCTACAATTTGCAGGTATTTGTGTATAATGAATGTTTTAGGACACCCTTGGCAGGCCAGGGGAGAGCCCTAGTGAACACTGCTGACTAGTGCCAAAACCTGCAACAGTTGCAGTGCATAGCTCCAGTATGCCCAGCAGAAATCCCCAGACTTTGCTCAGCAGCAGCCATGAGGAACCCCTGCTCCCCTCAACCCTGCACTTCTAAAACATCACTTTTCAGCTGGCTGAGGCATAATTGTCCCCTAACACCATTAATTTTCTCACCAGTTTTACATAAATCTGACAAGCAAAGTTCTGTGAGCTCACATGAGCATTAAGCACGCCTGCTTTATGAGTAGTGGGTGAGTTCTGTCACCATTCATTCCCTCACCAACTATCTCTGATCTGCTCAGCAGTTCAGCAGTTCAGCAGTCCTAGCATGTCCTGCTAGGAATGGTGTCTTGAAACATGGGTCACTGGGTAGCCTGTTGTTTTGCCATGCACTGACAGCATAGCCTGCTACTGTGCCATGAAATACACACAACTAAAAGACCTAGCAGGGCTAAACAATGTCCAGAACAAGTATGCCCATAAAATACAAAGTTGCCACTGGTGCAGACCACCCCCTTCCCTTCAACCCCCGCTTTGACCCAGCCTGGCACCAGCATGTCCAGTATCCAAACTTTTCCCAGCAACAACAGAGTGGGATGGGGGTGAACTTCCCTTGGCCCTGTCACCTCAAGACTTATAAACTGAGTGCACAGATCTCTGAGGTATCCCTTCTTCATCTGAGATGTCTGATATTTAAGGAAGAATGGATTGGACCAGAGCACATAGGTCTAGATCCAATTGGACCTTCACTGAAACAAAGAGCCTGGTATGGGTGCTGGAGGACCTTGAGGTCATGCGGCCATTTGTCTGCAGCCACCTGGCACATTTGCCTTGATGTTGCCAGGAGAATGGGTGAGCAGGGGTGGAACAGGACAGTGATCCAGTGCTGTGTCAAGGCAAAGATGCTGCAGGCTTCTTTCTACAGGGATGTCTCCAGAGCACAGCGGCATGGCCTATTATAGATACCTCCAGCCACTAATGGAGGTACTGGATCTCCGTGAATGCACAGGGACAGAGGCTTCTGGGGCATCCTTGTCTTCTGAGACATCACCAACCACCGCTGTGATTTGCGGGGGCTACAATGGACAAGATGTGGCAGAATCCTGGTCGTGTCACCTGCCACTTCCTCTGAGGAGGATAGACTGCAGAGTTCAATTTTCACACACGTCTGATGAAGCCCTGGAGACCCTTTAAGTCACCTCTCACCTGAACTGGCAGCTGAAATTAGGCTGGGCTGTGAGGTGAAGGAGGGGAGGGGGATAATGTAGGACAGTACTTTAAAGACCCCAGAAGTTAGTTGGCAGTGCAGTGAGGTACAGGGCAATGTACAGCAGGGAGGTGTATCAATGGCCAAAGTGGGTTAGCACTTGTTTGCAGCCACTCAGGGCCTGCTACCTTTCATAGCCTGGCACCCCTTCTTGGTCATTTTGGGCCAACTGCTTCTTATCCACTTACAAGATTCACTGAGTGTATCTTTTTAGAGCACTGAGCATCCTTCATTCATCCTATTTCCTGCATTTCTTGATTTTCCAGCTCCGCTTGCAACACTACCACTGAGGACATCCAGGCTACTGAGGCAGGCTGCCACTGATGCACACATGGACAGGATCATGAACACCCTCAGGGACTACGAGCATTGACTGCACAAGATAGTGAGATGGATCTGTCTGGTTATGGACAGATTCTTTTCCTTCCAGCATGACAGGAATGCTCTGAGTCCAGGAGGCATTCCCAGACCTGGGAGGACCAGCGAATAGTGTTTGGGCTCCTTGCAATGTTTCTATGCCTGCTGGTCATTGGCCCTGCTCCTACCTAGGAGCAGGACACATCAGTAGAGATCCATGCTCTTCCATCCACCACTTTGAGGTCAAGCTCAGAAAGGCCACCTCAGAGCCAAGTTCTTTTAGTTAGAAATGACTATTGCTTAGATTGATTTTTTTTTTTTTACAAATCATGCATCGTTACAATAGTAAAAAAAAAAATCCTCTGCTGCAGTAATTATGCATTGTTATCTTGTAAAAGCTGTTCTGTGGTTTATTTAATTATGGTTAATGTGTGGTTTGTAAATAAAGGTTTCTATTTGCTTTGTTTGATTCTTCACTTCATGTTCCCTGTGAATAAAAGGTGAAGTGTAGAAGGGTGGGGAGGAGGTTTGCTGGCTTGTAGGGTGAGGGGCTCGCATTAGGTGCTGATGGTCATGCCTGTCTTTCAATAGTTGCAATTAGCAATTAGTCAAGCCTGCCTATGTGGTTCTCTTCCACTGCCAATCACCAGCTAAACTCCTCATCCCTGAGAAGCTGCATGCACTCATAGGAAATATTATGTGTGCTGTACATCACCCTCCCAATTAATGTGGAATTAACAAAATTTTGGGCCGGCCCACCACCACCCAGCCTTGGTTTGGCTGCTGTATCTTTCTCTGGTCACAATAATAAAAGCCCAGGCCTTGAAATTCCCCTCCTCCCCCCACGTCCCCATCTTGGGTGGGGTGGCCAGGAAGCACAGAGAAGCTACATGTAAATATTGTGGGCACTGTGCAGCACCCCTGATTACTGCTCACTGCCATACCCCATGGTACTCATATCCTGGGCAAACACCCCCTTCCTCAGTCCAGAGGTGGGCATGTCTTCTTTCATTAGTGCAATGTGTCTGAAACAATTCTGGTTTTCTTTGGTTTGGCTTCCCTGCCCCCCAAAAACCCACACCTCTACAACCCTTCCCATTACAGCAGACAGACATGGATGAAAATTCATTTTAATTTCACCAAGGCATTATTGTCAGTAACTGAAGCAGAACAAAAATAATGCAGGAACACAATGCCCACTCCCTGATTTCCTACAGAAGCTACAGCACAAACAACTAAAAACCCATTATCTTCCATAGGCTCCTCTTCCCCACCAGTAATGCCTCTATATCACCCTCTCCTTCATTCTTACAGTGTAGTGGCACTCAGACTGCTAGAGTAGGGACACCCCTCACTTGCAAGCTGTCAAAAAGAGCGCAGGGACCTCACACCCACATTTTTTCCCTGGCTTCTTCTGGGTTGGGAGTTTTTGCTGGGGTGATACTTCATGACCAATCTATTCATTGTTCTGCTCAGTGCTATTATCTTCAGTTCTGGGTAGATCATGGGTTTCTGGGGTCATCAGATGCCCCAGGTTTTTAGAGGAGGGGCGGTTACAGAAAACTGGTGTATGTAGGAATTGAAATGTGAAGGGCAGGGGTGTTATAATGCTAATGACCATATTCAACAGCCCTACCTCTTCAACTCCCTCAGTGGAAGCAGGTGGTGCTCTGAGCAAAAGAGTAACTGTTGTATCCCTCATAACAACATGGCTTCAATGAATCCTGATAGAATCTGCAAGGAGAATGAGGTGCTGTTGGATGCCCTGGAGATGTTCAACCAGAAAATGGAGGCACTCAATAACACAGAGATACTGCTACTGAATTCAATGCAGGCTATGATGGACCTTCTACAAAGGCACGTATGTAGGGTAGCAGCCTACGCAGGGTAGTACAGGCCTTGCTATACCAGTCAATGGGCTGCAGTCAGCGAATCAAAAGGAAGCCATGGATCTCAAGGCTGACAGGGTTCAGTGGATCAACCTACTATGCAGTGATTGCAAGGCCTGGGCCCACGTGAGCAGCTCTGACTGGTAAGAGTGCATTGCACTGTCAACTTGGGATAATTAACAGTGGCTCGAAAGCTTCTGCATGAGCAGGGACACATTTGTTCACATAGTCTAACTGCTGTCACTGCATGTTGAGAACCATGATACTGTTATGAGTCACCCCATCACACCAGAAAAGAAGATGGCCATGGCCATCATGAAGCTGGCCACCCCCACCAGCTTCTGCTTCATTGGGAACCAGTTCAACATGGCTCCCTGCATATCTGGGGTGTGCACAGCTAGGGTAATAATACGTGAAGTGTGCCAGCTGTTGCAGGACATCACAGTGAGCATTTTCATCTGCCTCCATAACCCCAGGGAAGTTGTTAAAGGCACCACAGCTGTGGGGTTCCCTATGTGTGTGGGTGCATTGGACAGCGCACACATGCTGGTCTTATCCCCATCCCAGGGGAGCTGGGATTCACCAACAGGAAAGGATTTACCTCAGTGATTCTCCAGGCTATAGTTGATAACTGAGGATGGTTCACTAGCATTTATACAGGCTGGGCAGGCAGTGCACATGATGCACATATCTTCTAAACTTGACACTGCCTGGCATGATGTAGAAAGGAAAATATGTGCCTAGGATCCTCAATGCACTGATACAGGGTATTGCTGTGTGTCTGCTTATCATAGTGCACATGGATTACTTTTAAGCTGGGATTGCTATATGGCTGTACCCCTTGATGGCCTGAAAGCTTATTGGGATAAGCCTTGAGGAGATTGGGAAGGTTCTGCAAATACTCAGCTTGGTATGCCCATCTCTTTCCTGCCACACCTGGATGTTGCTCAAGGGAGGTGGATGCAGGCTGAGTAATAACCCTCTTTACTCACCCAGGCAGGTCTTCTTCATGGGGCTCCTCCTCCCCTTTCATCCCACCCTAACCACATCCAATCAGATGGAAATTGTCTGCATCTTGAGATTTACTGAGGGCAGTCAGCTGTTAGCAGTCCGTTAGGGTTATAGCTTAACTCAGCCACCCTTTGGTTTGTAAACCAGGCAAACCTGAGCCATAGACAGCTTGTCTCTGACATTCTATAATAACAGTGACATAACTTTTAATCAGCCCAGTCAAAGTCAGAACAAAAAGATGAACATAAATTAATTTTCCACATGGGTATGGGCCATCCTGGAGTACAGTGAACACAAAGTCAATTCACCCTTTCACATGGGCCCATGAGTTTCTGTGAATGGATGCTCAGGGAAAGTCAATACAGCGCTGAGCTAAACAAATCACTTTTTTCTCCCAGCATGAATTGTTCAATTCATAAACATTCCTTTTCTTGATCATGCAAATAAACAGAGCCACATATCCTATTACCCTGTTAATACAGTCCAGAAGGGAAAAAAGATCAAAGAAAATCAGTTAGAAAAGGAAAAACTGAGCTTTGAAATAAAAGGGTGTGGCTCCTTTAAAACTCACAGTCTTGAGACAGAAGCTGCTCTCTCAATTTCATTTTCTCCCTCCATCTCATTGAATCTGCCAAGCCAAACTGCTTCCTGGCCAGCTGTCCTAGCCCTGTTAGGGCTTTTCTGACCCCTTTTGCTCTGGAGTTCACAGCCCCTTTCCACTGTCCTCCACAGGTGATTGCCAGCTCCAGCTACTTCAAGTTCCAATCACTGTCCTCTACAGTTTCTCTCCCCCACTTGACCCTTCTTCTGGGCTTGAAATACCTGAAGAAGCAGGTACTACAAAACCTCGGCAGCTGGTCCTTTTTTTCCCAGGCCTGCTTCTCCCTGCACCAAAGGTAAGAGCAGCCTTCTCCTGCCCACCATGGCATTCCTCATGCCCCTTTTGCTTCCCCTCACACTTATCTCCTCCTGCCCTGGCTCATGAAGCCATGTGGAGGACAAGTTACTGACTTGCAAAAGATTGTATTCAACTACTACCTCAGCAAATGCTGGATGACTGTTGAATGCACCCTTGGCCATCTGAAAGCATGGTGGAGGTCACTGAACAAACTTGAGGTGGAGCAAGAAAACATTATGGCATTCATTGTGGCACCCTGCATGCTCCACAATATTTGCAAGACCAGGGGGGAGGTATTCAGTGAGCCCTGGTCTGAGGTAGTGCTGGTGGCAGTGACTAGATAGGCGTGGGCAGGCAGGGCACCCATCAACATATAAATGCTGGTCAGGGAGCCATTGTGTGGAATTGCCTGGCCAAACATTTTCTGATAATTGCAGATGGAGAGGGTGCTCTGTAGACCACCAATTGATCAGTGTTGCATGCTAAACCATTCAGCAGTCGCCATTGAGTGTTTCTATAAATAAAATTAAAAATGTCATTGCAAAACTTCTGTCTTATAAGTACATGGTATTGGGGGAGGAGGGGCAGGCTGCAGTGATGGTGAGGGAGAAGGGGAGAGCCAGAGAACGCTGGTGTCTATAGGTTTTCCTTTGCTTTATGTGTATGGGGGGGAGGAGGGTGAAGTGCAGCAAGGACATTAAAATGGATTACTTACTGTTGGTCACTTTTACTTGACAACCACTATGCATTCAAAGAAATAAGGGTATAGGTTATACCTGTGTTGGTCTAAGGACATAGGGAGACAAGCGTCTTTGGGTGAACCTGATATCTTTTATTAGACCAACTTAAATACTTGGAAAAAAAATGTAAGCAATCTTTCAGGTTCAAAAACCCTTTGTCAGGCTGAGGAAGTTTCAGCAGTTGATGTGTGCTCTTCATGGATGGAATGAAAAGTAAAGAAGCCAGATGCTGGGCTGGTAAACATACAAGACAGGCAGTCAGTGAAGATGTAGATTGAGGAGTCAATGGATGAGAGACAGGCTCAGGGTGGGTGGAAGAAGGGAGGTGAATAATGGAGAGATACCTGGGGAGTCAAATGTCAGGCAGGTTATAATGTGTCATAAATCCAATGTCTATATTTAGTCCATGATTTTTAGTATCCAGGAGGTTGATGAAGTGGAATTCATAGGCTCATCTCTGGGAAGTGTTTTGTAAGTTTCCTTTGACGATTAGAACTGAGAGACTGGAGAGAGAGTGGTTTTCTTGTAAGAAATGTGCCCCTACAGGTAAATGGGTATTCCTGTCTTTGATAGATTTCCAGTGTGCATTCATTCTGGTGCGCAGTTGTTATTTGGTCTCTCCTATGTATTTTCCATCAGGATATTTGGTGCATCGGATGAGATATATTACATTTCTGGAGGTGCACCTATAAGATCTGGGACTGCTGATGGCTCTGTTGTGGGGTGTAGTAATTGTGGGGGTGGTGGAGATGTGTTGGCAGGTTTTGCATTTCTTGTCATGGTATGGGTTGCAATTGTTTGAGGATTTTCCATATGGGTTTGAGGGATGGGTGATATGATTATGACATATCACCCCTCCCTTGAACCCATACGGAAAATCCTCAAACAATTGCAACCCATACTAGAAAGAGACCCTATTCTTAAAGAGAACTTCCCAGAGCCACCCATCCTAGCCTTCAAACAAGCACCAAACCTCACTAACCTCATCACTAGAAGCAAACTTCCTCAGGCCCAGAACACACCAAATGGATCCAGGCTATGCCATGGCAAGAAATGCAAAACCTGCCAAGACATCTCTACCACCCCCCAAAATTCAAAACAAAAAAAAAAATTTTAAAATATGTGTAGAATAATTAAATTAAAGAAATTATACTTAATTTAATTAAATAAATGAAACCACTTTTGGTCATCTGTACATATCAGTGAACTGTAAGCTATAGACATCACTGGTCTGTAGTGGGGGTTACTGGTGTGCAGCGCCTCCTGCTGTAATTTAATATGAAGAGATCATCAGGGTAGATTGTTATGCAGCACCCGCTGCAGTAATTTACTGTGAATAGTGTACTGAGCATTTCATGAGATTTAAGACTGATGACATGTAAATAGTGATGGAAAAATAAAACCCACCACTTCAATTTAGGGGGCATAGAATGCAACCCTGAAGGACTAAACCCCCATCACATGTACAAGGGCCCTCAGACCTTAACTCATGCTTAAATCTAATCCAGAAACAAGTCATCAAGAATTAGGATAAAGTAAGGTTCTACTGAATTTCCAGTTCTTCTTCCTGCATCTTGTGGGTGCCCTTTGGTCTTCCACCTAATTACTGACTCACTTGTGAAATCTGACAAGATGAAAGTCCAAGGTAGTTTGGCTGAAAATAAAGTTAGACAGAATAAATCCTTGTTTCTAAAATGTCAAGTGCTTTATCATCATTGGGAGGATAATAATATTTCGGAGATATTTGGGGGTAGGGACAGAGTGATTCATTACACATTTTATGAGAAGGAATTGTATGTGATCGAATAGAACCTACAGCATACACAAATAATTAATCTCAATCTTGTCATTTTCCAAACAAACACACACACTTTTTTATCTTAAGCGGTTATGACTAAATGTAGTAGTGGGATGATTTAATATTTACATATTAATAAAGGGCCAGATTGAACCCCTTTAAATTTTTTAACTTGTTACCATCCTTCAAAATAACTCAAGATTCTTTGAAAACATTAATAATTAGTCCCAGAAATACCTCTGTGATCTAGACAAGCAGTAGTACCTCCATTTTACATGTAGGGAAGCTGAAGCATAGCTGAGCACTGCATTTTGTCATACCCACAGGCATTACTAATGTCACGACCCAGTGATTTTGGTGCCTCGGCACTATGGAATTTCCTGGCCACATGAGAGCTCCTTTGCACGGCAGAGTGTTCTGCTGCAATTGAGAACCCGCATGTAGGAGAGAGTTCCCACCAATTTGCAGTTTTCTTTGCAGGATGCATTTCTTCTTTGCAGCACAGAAATGCACGGTGCAAAGAGTTCCCGCTATTCGAATGTAAGTTTGTGCCCCACTATTGGCCAGTTCTAAATTATTCACACATGGCAGCTAGTAATTGGCTCGCTAGCCGTTTAAAATTCCGCGCAACTTCCGCCCAAGTCGAAGAGCTTTGAGCACGCTGCAGAGTGCCTCTGAAGTTATCTGACTTGCGGCTGCCGATCGATAGACTGATCACCTATCAATCTTTCGCCGAGCGCAATCCCAGACGTACCCCTTCCCCCGCCGGCTTCGAATTGCGGACGGATTAACTGGCTTGGGCCCCGCCAGCTGGAACAACTCGTGTGGTTGTTCAGACGACCGGACCACCTGCGTCGTGATTGCAAGTGGCGTGAGTAAAGTTTTTTGCAACTGATAAGTTGTGTCTGCCTCTCCATTCACCAGCCCGCCCCGACATACGACCAATTTCTAACACAACTTGAGTCGGCTCTGGCCGTCCGAGACAACTAACTGTGATTTTTTTTATCATGAGTATGTAATCTACTATATAGCATGTAACTGTCATTCTTACCAATTACCAATTAATTACCCAGTATATTCTTAAAGCCAGTATTTTGTTCCTTATACCA
>NW_005842401.1:1338758-1349808 GCF_000455745.1 Alligator sinensis | reverse complement strand
TGCTGAAAATTTATAATATTGCTGAAATACTATTTTTCAGAAGACATCAGATGAAGTCTTAATTACTAATAGTCATTTTAGTCAAGAATGAACTTCTTGCAAGTCTGGGAGGTTAGTCACATGAGCAGTCTCCTTCAAGCCAGTGAGTTTACTTGAATGCAGAAACCATCACTATAAGACTTTGAATCCCCTTAGGCAGAGGATAGTATTCAACAGAATTTGCCTACTTCCTGTGGAATGTTTTAACCACTTGGCTACTACATGTAAGAGAAGGCAGAAGTTCATTCTCTGTCATCTCAAAGTAAGTGGTGACTGCCATTTCATTTTGAACAAAGCTTAAGTCATGTAGACACATATTAGCTATGTTCTAGAACAGCAGTTCCCAAACTCTGACAGACTGCACACCACCAGTTTAAAAAGATACAACCTTAAGTGCCACTGGCAAATTTTTCAGTTCAATCTTAAGTACTACCAGCAAATTTTTGTCTTATAAAGTAATTATAATAAATCTGTTAATGCGTACCACTGACAGGTTGTCTGCGTACCACTGGTGGTACACATACCAAAGATTGGGAACTGCTGTTCTAGAATACTGCATGACCTTCTCAGGATAGAAAGGTAGAGAAACACCTTATTTCTGTATCCTAATAAAGTTTCAGTGTGAACCAGGAAATGAGCTAATTATTACTATCAGGACTGGGACAAGAGTTGGCCTGTGCACATGTACCCTGAAAAGTATGATGCTACCAATACTGAACAGCTACTAAATGAGTATCTTTTGCATCCTAGTTATGAACTTGGATTAGTTCCACTTAAGTCCTGTACTCTCTGTAGTCTTAGGCATAGTACTCTATACGCTTTATTTTGGATTGTTCTGTGTAGTGTAGCTACAAGACTTCCCCAGAGTCTTGGGAAGATCTCGCTTATGATTGTTCTACCTGGCAAAGACTCATCCATACTGGAACTACCATCTATGAATAGAGGAGAACTACTGAGGCAGAAAAGAAGTGCAAACAGCAGCATATCCACTGTTGATCAAGCAACCCAAAGTGACATCTCTTGTTCAGTGTGCCACAGACAGTTCAAAGCACAAATTGTCCTGATTAACCACTCATGTGCTCACAGAAACCAAACCAACCAGTGACGTCAGGATCATCTTCAAATTCAAGGACAAACAACAACAGCTTCAGTGAAAGTAGGCTTTTATCCTATACAGGTTTCCCTTGCTATATGAGGATTGTGTACATGAAAATTTGCTGTTATATGCCGACCCTTTTTATATCAAAAATTCGTTATCTGCAAGATAAATTCACCCTTATGCAATCAGTACAGTGGAAACCCACAGTCAGCTGCTTTGTGCGGTGCATTGTGGGAGTGACGCACACCAAAATATAGTCTCCTATGTGGATCTGTGCTCCTCGCTCATTGTCTTCGACATGTGTTTCTGTAGTTGCCATCCCCATTATAATAGTGCCCTGTGCATGTTTACTGTTGGTAAGTACCAAAATTGTCTTGTAAAGTAGTAGAAATGGGTCTGGGGGTCGGTACAGTTGAGGTCTTGGAATGTATCCCTATTTTTTACATTGTAAAGTGGGTTCCCTTTATGCGAATTTGAGTTATGTTCCATTTTCCAGGAACGCGTGTACAGCCTAAAGCAAAGGAAACCTATATCTGACACATTTTTACCTCTGGACAAAATAAATTGAATTAAATAATATTTAGATCACAAATCTGGATTATATAAATTATATTAGAGACATTCCATAGCACAACAATAGATTTTTTTGGTCACTTTTTATTCTTTAAAAAAGGGGTAATGACGAGGGTAAAATGAAGAAGCTTTTATTATCTCACCTCCATTTCAGAGTTCAAGTGCCTAGTATTAAAGTTAATACCATAACTGGACAACCCCTTCTTTATTTAGTTCAGGTGATAACCTGAACCTTATGTGATCTATTTTTAGTTTAATAATTTGCCCTTTTCTGGCCATTAGCTGAAAATGTGAGAGAGAACCGGTTTTAACAGAGAAAGCAAGGTTATCAGACATGCAATAAATATTGTTTACCTCTCTACCAAAATTCCCATTCTGAAGCTGATCCTGAAAAGGTACTGAGTTCCCTTGGCTGTAGAATAGACATGTCAAAGGGAGCCTGAGATTGCTAATCAGGTCCCAGGTGTCACACATCCCTTCACAGGCTGACAAGTAATATGCACAAAAGTTACCAGCACTGAGAACTTTCTTCAAATGATCAGCAAAGATATTTTCTGATTAAGGGTTTCAAACAAGGGTTTCAAACCTCACTGTTCACCTCACCCTTTCTGAGAATCTGAAACTTCAGTAAGCTAGTAGAGAAATTTCATTTATTTCCTGCTAGCTTATATATAGTGCCTCCATCCACAAGCTTTTTGTTTTGTTCCATAGGGTTTTAGAATGAAAAAGGAGCTGTCACATCTGAGGCAGCCACAGAAAAAACTGGACACGTATTTTATTTTGTGACCCCTTAAAAAAATCTACCTGAAACAGATTTTATCTAGTTAGCATCACTGTTAAAAGAGGAGGGAAAAAATTGTATCGTAAATTTCAAAATGTTTATGTATAAGAATTTTATTCAATCATATGTGATCCTAACCTAAATGGGTTATGTTATTGTCAACACCTAGTTCAGGGGTCAGAAACATACAGCCTGGGGCTTAGATCTGGCCCGTGGACCCAGTAGATCTAAGCTGCAGAGCCCCAGGGCTTTGCCTATGCTTACACCCATGCCTGCACTGGAGTTCAGCAGTGAGGAGCTGTGCAATTTCTGGCTATGTGTTTTGCCACCATTGCTTTTTAACTCAGCTCCCTAACTTCCCTTCATTGTGGCATGGGCACAGCTCCAAACCAGTAGAATGCTGTACTGGGGTCAGGCAACAAGAAGCCCTTCCTCCACATACTTTCCAGTTGTGGCACAGAAGCAGCAGCAACTTGGATGCAGCTTCCAGCTGCCCAGCCCCAGGACAGCTTCTTAGTGGTCAGAAGCTGTGGCCAAATTTCAGATGAGGAGTGGGGTGCTTGGAGAAGAAGTGGTAGCCTGGTCACAGTTCCCAGCTGCCTGTGCTTTGTGTGGATACAAGGAAAGCACCCCTACTATTTGTTGCACCACAGGAGCCACCTGGGCCATATCAGACAGTAGCCAAGTTGTCTCAACTTGTGGTGTGAAAAGGTTACCAGCCATTGCCTTAGTGTGTTCTGAATCTCAGACAGACGGTGATTATACTAAGTTGTTCTGAAACAAAAGAAACGTTGCTATTAAGAGCATTTGGAAGAATATGTGCCAGCACAACTCGAAAAGCAAGGAGAAATAAAAATTTAAATAGTGGCATTATTTTTTAAATCACTACTTTAGATAAATCCATGCTGCTACTTGTGATGCAATTACTTTTGATGTTGCACACTTGTCAAAACACAAGTGAAATCCCAGATTGCTTTTAGGAGTAGTGGTAGGCTAATCTACCAACAACTTGAAAGGATAACTACTGTGGTTTCAATTGTGTTATAATTTCTGCTCCCACCATTATTTCTTGGAAGATCAGAAGATCCCAATGTATTCCTCAAGGTCTGAGACAAAGTGTTCACTGTGAATTTCAAAATCTGCTTTTATTAAAAAAAGAAAAATAAGATAAAATAGTTTTGCTGCTAAATTTAAAACAAACATGAGTCCTACACAGTGAAAAAAGGAAAGTTCACTGCAGCACATAAAAAATAATAGGACCAATAAATAGGGATAAAATGATACATTAAAATACACTATTTATTTTAAAATATTTTGGACTTGTGTGCTTAGCTGTCTTTTACTCTACCATTACTGGCTTATATTGAAAGTATATGTAAGAAAACAGAAAGGACATCTACCTAAAAAAAAAAAATAGACCGTATATCAAAATAATAGATCCATTTTTTAAAATTAAGAGGCCCTAGGGGGTGATTTATTTAGAAACTAATGCAATTCTTGGAACCAGAGGCTTAAATCTAACAATGCACTTGAGGAACATGTTAATGACCTAATAAAACATATCCTGTTGTGTCTTTGTGCCTTAGCTTGGAAGGTAATGGAGTGCACATATTCTTCTCAATAATTCAAAAGATTATTAAGAATGGGCTGTCTTTGATTAGGGACAGTTTTCAAGGCTAATCTATTACATTTTTTTTTTTTAAATGAAAAGTTATAGGAGCCTGCTAATCCTGGATTATCTTCTGTTCCATTCTTTCTTTCCTTCTTGATGGTCTTGCCATCAAGAATGAACTCATAAACCAACTCAACAGGTTCCCTATCAAAGTTAATGAGTGCCTCATGACTTTCCATCTTAAACTGGCAGGGAACCAATATGCCACTATCATCAACACATGCCCCAGTTCTTGATGCTGCTGATGAAACCAAGGAGGAATTCTTGCCAACCTTGACCTAGTTCTTTCTGGCATTCCAGAGGCAGACAAACTAATTTTTCGCTGCAGTTTCAATGCCAGAGTTGGAAAGGACTCAAACCTCTGGAACAGAACCATGAGCAAGGAAGTGGGAAAGGTCAACTCCAATGGCATCTTCCTTGTGATCAAATGCATGGAAAATGGACTCACCATCACCAACACCCTGCTCTGCTAGAAACATGACAGAACGCATCATGGTAACTTGCGATCCAAGCAGTGGCACTTGGTTGACTACATCATTGTTCGAGTCTGGGACTGCAAAGATGTCCACATCACCTGAGATATGGTAGGAGCTGACAGTTGCTGGACCAGTCATTGACTCTTCCACTCAATTATGTCATTCAAGCTGGTTCCCAAATGATGGGTGCCGCAGAAGCAATGCCAACAGAAGATCAACGTTGAAGGACTCAAGGACCTAGTCAAGCAAGAATTCTTCCACCAGTGCCTCAATGAAACTCTTCCAATCAATCACAATGGGAGAATGTCGGTGGCATTTGGGGTGCCTTCATGTCTGCCATTAGCTGTGCCTGAGAAGAGACACTTGGATTTTCTACCAGAAAACATCCATACTGGTTTGATGAGAATGACTGGGAGATCCAAGTGTTGGTCATTTGCAAGTGCAAGGCCTTTTTGTTGCTTGGCAGAATGAAATCAACTCCAAGCAAAATAAATTGCAGCACCAATAAGCCAAAGCAGATGTCCAAAGGAAGACTCACAACATGAAGAACAGATGGTGGGAAGACAAAGCAAAGGAGATTCAGCATCTTGCTGACATCCATGATATGCACAGTTTTTTCAGTGCTACCAAAGCCTTCTACAGTCTTAGCACTCAAAGACCAACCTCCCTGAGACCTAAGGGTGGAGGAGACCAGATCAAGGAAAATGGAGCCACCAATGCCTATTGGAAAGAGCATTGTGAAGACCTTTTCAATCAAGACTCTGTTGTTGATGAAAGTGTTATCAATTCTATCCTACAGCACCTAGTCAAAGGCAATCTCTGAATCCCTCCAACCCTTGACAAGTTGAGGAAAACCATCAAGCACATGAAGATTGACAAGGCATCTGAATCTGATAGAATTCCTACCAAAATCTTCAAGCAGTGGGGAGAGGAGCTCATATCATAGCTCCATGCCCACATCTTAAGCCTTTGACTCTGTCAACTGAGAAGTGCTGTTGAGGATCCTTCTGAAGTACAGATGCCCACTGAAATTCATCACCATTCACTACCTACTCATTAAAACATGTGAGCACTGGTTCTCAATAACAGATCTATCACACATTCCTTTGAGGTTAAGGGAGTTTTGCAAGGCTGCATCATTGCTGCAGTACTCTTCTCGATATTCCTTACTGCAATGCTACGTCTGACCACAAACAAGCTTCCAGATGGAGTGGAGCAAAACTACCAAATGGATGGTAAACTATTTAATCTCAGCCAACTCTGAGCCAAAATCAAGACCACCTTAAACTCAGTCATTGAGCTCCAGTACACTAATGATGCTGTAATGTTTGCTGACTCAGGAGCAGACCTTCAGGCAATCGTCAACATCTTTACCAAGGCATACAAGAAAATGGGACTGATGCTTAACAATCAGAGGACTAAGTTTCTTCATCAACAAGCCCTTAATGATCAGTTCCCAGCTGTGGTAATTCAGATTCATGGTGAGACTCTGAAGAAAGTTTAGTATTTCCTATATCTCAGAAGCCATCTCTCACAGCTGGCTGACATCAGTGAAGAAATCCAATATCAACTCAAATGTGCAAGTGCAGCCTTCAGATACCTAAAGAAATGGGTATTTCAAGACTGCAAGATCAGATCCAAAACCAAGCTCACGGGTTTTGACAGAATTATTTATTCATCATATCTAGAGTTTTGAGGGAGAACCTGGAGACTGATATTGGTCAAAAATCAAGGGAAGGAGAAGAAAGAAAATTTGAAATGAGAGCCACAAAGGACTTACATGGCATTCACAACACTACCTCCAATTTCATCTGCTGCTTTGCATCCTGTTATCCGATAGTCAGGGTGCTTGCACGGTATATGTGAGATCAATGTTATAATCTATGTTTGATGAAACTAGAGACTTAAAGTAGGGCATTCACCTGGGAGGTAAGAATCTAACTACTCTGCTAAAAAGGGATTATGGGGTGGTGGCTATCACTTTTTTCTGTTGAAGTTATTATAGCATCTAGGAATATTCACTGGGAAAAACAAAATGTGGCTATAATATGGTTAGGTTCCTGATCTGTGAGGGGGAGTGTTAAGTGTTCCAGTCCCAGTACCAATGAATATTTAGTCATCTTAAAATAAAACAAGTAGATTAATCAAGAACATAATATTGCTGCAGACAGAAGTTCAGCTCCTCACTGTAACTGAGAACATGTTGCAGGAAGCGTTCTGTGTTACAGTCATCCCCTGGAACAAATAGAAGTTCACTGTTGGTTCCAGTGAATCTAGCTGCCAACCTGAAGCCAGTTTTCCCTAGCAATGGCCCCTCCTTCCTGTGAGGCTGCAACGTTTTCCGCATAAGAGGGGAGAAAGACCAGAGGGAGCTCATGCTACAGGTTCCTCAGCTGGTGCTGGAGGGTGGGGTGGGTGAATTGGAACCCTTCCACCTTGGGGGGGGAGGGGTCTAACACACCAGTCCCATCCTCCAGTGGGGGTTGAAACTCCCTCCACTCCCTTCCCCTCTCCCATTCTGAAAACAGCTTGAAGCTAGGAGGCAGCAGAGACACAAGTTACAGAAGATGTTCTGTTTTGAAATGTCTTCATCTGACCCCTCATGCAATGAGGCTTCAGATTTTCACCTGATCAGCCATTTTTGAAGCTGTCTGCAGCCATGCACTTGTGTTTGGACTTTGGTCACAGATATATACCACTTTCTATGGCTAGATTGGACAAAAATCGTCACTTCTGTCTGTAACCATTGTTGCAAAAAAGGCAAATAGCATACTAAAGGGTATTGAGGCGTATTATGTGTAATTCTTGGGAAGCAATTATTCCACTCTATTCAGTACCAGTGAGACATTACCTGTTGTATTGTGTCCAATTTTGGGCACCACACTTCAAGAAAGATGTGGACAAGTTGCAAAGGGTCCAGAGCAAAACAACACAAGTTGGTAGAAATATAGAAAAACTAATATATGAAAAAACATGGTAAAAACTTGGATTATTTAATCTAGGAAAGAGAAGACTGAAGAGATACTTCATAAACCTTTAAATACAAAAAAATGTTGTTTTTAAACAAGTTAGTGATCAACTGTTCTCTGTTCAAAGAGGAGAGGACAAGAGATAATGGGCTGAACTTGTGACAAAGAAAATCTAGGTTTACTATTAAAAATATGTTCCAAGTATAAGGGTGATTAATCCTGGAGACAGATTACTGAGAGATTGTGGAATCTGTATCATTGAAAGTCTTTTAAGTGCAGGTTAGACAAACATTTGTCTGGGAAAGTTTTAGGCAAAGATGATACTGGCTTGAGCAAGGGGTTGTACTAAATGACCTCCTGGGCTAGGGACAGAAGCTACACATAAACTGGTTTAAACCTGTAACAGACAGAAGTTCAGTGTACATAAACCAATTTCAAAATGGCTCAAAATGGGTTTGTAGTGGGTAAGTCTTGCTTGACCAGTCTCATTTCCTTTTATGATCAGGTGACCTATCACCTGGACAAGGGAGAAGAGATTGATGTCATATATCTTGACTTCAAAAAAGCCTTCGATCTGGTATCCCATGATCACCTCTTGGCAAAACTGGCCAATTGTGGCCTTGGGTCCACTACAATCCGCTGGCTGGGAAATTGGCTCCGTGGTCAGACCCAGAGGGTGGTAATTGACGGAAGTCAATCGTCATGGTGCCCTGTGACCAGTGGGGTCCTCCAAGGCTCTGTCCTTGGACCCATATTGTTCAACATCTTCATTAATAATGTGGACACTGGAGTCAGAAGCCAAGTTTGCCGATGACACCAAACTTTGGGGAAAAGCATCCACACCTGAAGACAGGAGGGCGATCCAGGCTGACCTGGACAGGCTCAGCAAATGGGTGGACAAGAACCTGATGGTGTTTAACACTGAAAAATGCAAGGTTCTCCACCTTGGGAGGAAAAACCTGCAGCATCCTTATAGGCTCGGCAGTGTAAGGCTGCAGCTGGAGTACTGCATCCAGTTTTGGGCCCCACAATTCAAAAAGGATGTGGAGAAGCTTGAGAGAGTCCAGAGAAGAGCCACATGCATGATCAGAGGTCAGGGAAGCAGACCTTATGACGATAGGCTGAGATCTATGAGGCTCTTTAGCCTGGAAAAGCGTAGGCTCAGGGGTGATCTGGTGGCCACCTATAAGTTTATCAGGGGTGACCATCAGTATCTGGGGGAACGTTTGTTCACCAGAGCACCCCGAGGGATGATGAGGTCAAATGGTTATAAACTACTGCAAGACTGTTTCAGGCTGGACATAAGGAAGAATTTCTTCACTGTCCAAGCCCCCAAGGTCTGGAATAGCCTACCATCAGAGGTGGTTCAAGCACCTACTTTGAACACCTTCAAGAATAAATTGGATGCTTATCTTGCTGGGATCCTATGACCCCAGCTGACTTCCTGCCCCTTGGGTGAGGGGCTGGAATCGATGATCTTCCGAGGTCCCTTCCAGCCTTAATGTCTATGAAATCTATGAAATCTATGAAACTGGTTTAAGATAAATCTGGTTGAATGCAGTATCAGACTTAACTGATTGAGGTCAAACCAGTTTATGAAACTTCTGTCCCAGACCCCTTCCTGGTTTAAGTTAAATCAGAGTCTCCCAGCATGCTTTGCAACCCTGGGCTGGGCTGGGCTCTCTACTCCAGAGAGCTGGGCTGGCCCTCCCACTCTGCTCCCTAGCTGGAGCAGTGAGGGCTGGCTGATGTGGGGTGGGGGTAGGTAACCTGGATGGGGACCACAGCTGGGTCTGCCTGAGAAGGGGGGTAGTCCCTGCCAGATCTTTCACCCCTGGAGTGAAGGGGTTGTGGGGCAGGATGGGGCAACAGCCTGAGAGGGAATGCCCCCCCTGGCAAACCCCTGCTAGGGTCTGCAATCTGGGGTCTCAGAGGGGCTTTAATCCTGCCTTCCTCAGATCAGTATGCTGCCCACAACCCCTGCTCTCTGCTTGAGCAGAGCACTAGGTGCAGGTGGACAACAGCCTGAGAGGGACTTCCTCGCTATGCAAACCTCAGCTGGGGCCTGGGAGGGGCTTGAATCCCTCCTTTCTCAGCTCAGTGTGCTGGCACCAAGACTGACAGGTAGGAGATTTTGGCTAAGACCTAACACAATCATCACGTGTATATGTGCTGGAGATGGAGCTAAGGGAGCAGGATAGGGACCACTTGGGTTGGTGTGACCAATAAAGCAGAGAACCACATTTACAAATGGCAGGAGACCAGAAGAGCTCACCTTCTTCCACCTCTGGCAGAGACTGAAGCAAGCAGTTGATAAGGGAAGTGGGAGAGGGCATAATTCCCCTCAGCTCTCCTATGCCATGGAGGAGGGAAAAAGGGGCTGGGGAACTGGGCTGGTCCTCTACCACCTGTGAGCACAGGGCCAACCCCTGCAGAAATCAGACTTAGAGGTGGGAGGTGGTGGCAAAGGCCTGGTACAATCATCACAGGTATGTGCTGGAGATGGAGGAATAGAAGAGGTTCCTAGACAGCTTGAGCTGGTATGACCAAAGGAAGCAGAGAACTACATTTACATTATAAAGCAGAACCTGTAAAAGGTAGGACATTGGAATACCTAACCAAGGATTTTCTAAATACCTGGCTGTAAGGAAACACTCGGCCCTCACGATTACGTTTAAGACTTATGCAAGGCTTTCTCTTGTCTTTTTGGTTTATTACATTCCATTTTAAGTTAGATTAAGCTGTGTGTGCCTTCACTGGGCATGTCCATATGAGCGCACATGTGCCTCTTGCAGCATCTCAAACCCCTTTGGGATGCTGCAAGAGGCATGTGCGGGAACAGAAAACCATTCCCTGCATGGCAAAATTAGACCCCCGGATATCCAGGGGTCAAAAAATACCCCAGGGTGAAAAGGCAGAGCAGGTCATGATCCCAGACCATGCCCTGAGGCAACTGGAGGCTTGGTCCTCCACAGAGGCATTCTGGTAGCCAGCTAGAGTGTCTCTATGGCTGGCCTTTGCCCCGGTTCTGAAGCATGCTGCCTGCATGTGCAGGGCAAGCAGTAGTGCAAGCTGCAGAGACCTGGACCAGACTTTGTGGCAGGTAAGTAGGGGTGGGGGTGCTGAAGGAGGGGGGAGAGGACCATGGGGGGACCTGCCTGGCCCCAGCCTCCCTTTTGTTCCCCCCACCCCCCACTTGTTCTCTCACCTGGTGCCAGCCCCTCACACTCACTGGCAGTAGCAGCACTGATCAAGGCAACTCAGAGCTTCATGGCACAGTCCCATGTGGGGGGCAGTGGGGTTCGGCGCCACCTGCCTGGCACCCATGCTTGTGCATTGCATGGGTGTAGCCTGGCTCAGCAGGGTGCTGCATGCTGTCTCAGAGCTCCTGGACTGCTCAGGCTGAGTGACACTGAGCCCCAAGTGACAGTTACACCACCT
>NW_005842401.1:1336036-1338748 GCF_000455745.1 Alligator sinensis | reverse complement strand
CTGCACATTGTGGCAGCTGCAGCATGGGTGTCAGGTGGCCTGGGCCAAGCCCCATTGCCCTGCAACATGTGAGGGAGCTTTGCCATGAAGCTCTGAGTGGCCCCAACTGCCACTGCTGCTGCTGGTAAGCTGTGGGCAGTGTGGGAGGCTGCAGCTGGGCAGGGGAGTGATGGTGGGGGGACAGAAGCTGAGAGGGGAATGATTTGGAGCTTGGATCTGACTGAGGGAATCCCTCAATCATCTCCAGGCTTCTGATTGCTCCCCCACTCATCTCCAGTCCTCCAGAGGCTGGAGTGAGCAGAGAAGGAGCAGAAGGCTGGAGATGAACCCCTAGAGATGAGCTGGAAATGTTTCCCTGCTTGTTTCCATCCTCCTGCTCATTTCCCTTCCCATCTCCAGCCTCCTGAGGCTGGAGATGAGCAGGGGAACAAGCAGGAGGCTAGAGGTGAGCAGGAAAACATCTCCAGCTCATCTCCAGGGTCTTGTCTCAAGCCTCCTGCTTATTCCCCTGCTCATCTATAGGCTCCTGCTCATCTCCAGCCTCCTGAGGCTGGAGACTAGCAGGGGAATGAGCAGGGGTCTGGAGACAAGCAAGAGAACAAGCAGAGGGCTGGAGACCAGCAGGGGTGCTGGGGGAGAGCTGTAGCCCCTGGGTGGGGGGGCTGGGACCCTGCATGGTAGGGGAGTTCATGTGCTGTTTGGGGGAGCTCTGCCCTGTGGGGGACAGGGGACCCACCCCTTCTAAGCAGCCCCCACATCCACAGTCCCTCCACACCTACCCACACACTGACCTGCATCTCCCCACATCCCTCCATGCCCACCCATATCCCCCACCCCCTTCCTACCCTACTCCTATAAACCCAAAATCCCCCCCATCACATACCCACCATATAATAAGGAAACCAAAAGCAAGCATTAAAGCATATAGATATTTAGGGTTCATTTTATTATGATGCTAGAAACAATGGTAGGCTTCCAAATTGCTTTAACATTGTAAATATAGCAATAAAACATTGCCCATCAGATCAATTCCCCCCCGCCTTTTGTTCTAATTGTGGAAGAATGTGGATTTTGGTGTATTTTAAAAAGTGAATTTGGGATGCTGCTTTAGCAGTCTAGCTGACACAAGAGGCTTGTGTCCCCAGATACCAAGTGGCTGGGCCTCAGAAGCTCCTGTCTATTTGCAACATTCAAATACCATGGGCCCTGAGGCCCACCCAGCTAACTAGTAGCCCCTATTTTATGGGGGCTAAATGAGTGACTGCTACAACAAAATACTAGGGACAACAAAGGCAAAAAAATAGGGCAGGAGTGATGTGAGTGTCAAAGGGTCAAAACATGGAAAAGAGTGTGCCTGAGAGGGACACCAAGTAAAGTCTCCCTGGGCTGCACCCACTGGTCATCAAGGGCATCCAAGAAGCCGGTGGATGCCACCCACTGTTGCTCTGCATGGAAATGTGCATGGACAAATGAGAGGAAAGTGGCCCTGAAGTCTCTGGGCACCTTCCTGGCCAGAGTCTTCTTCCTGGTCGAGTACAGGGCCCACTTGGCCAGGGCCAGGAAGTGGTTGACCAGGAGGTCCCAGGACTTGGTGGGGCCATGGATGGGGTGGCCAAAAACAAAATGGTTGGGGTGAAATTCAACCAGAACTTCAGGAAGTGGCTCTGGAGGTCAAGGGTCATGTGCAGCAGGGTGTCTGTGAAGCTCGTCACATACACACCAGTGGTGACAGCTCCATGGAGGAGCTTCCAGCTGAGTTCCCCAGTGGCTCGTGGGATAAGGGTGGAGTACACATTCCATCACTGGGGTGCCCCAGCCACACCTTCACTGAGCAGGTCCCACCACTGGTGTTTGGGCAGAATGCAGGGGCAGCATGATGGATCATACAGCACATGAGTGTGAAGAGGTGGCAGCAATGGACAGTGGAAAAGCAGACCTGTCTGGTGTCTTCCAGTTGGCTGGGTGGAGCAGGGAGCACCTCAAGGCCGGGTGAGGCATTGGCCTCACGACGAACTCAGGCTGGCTGGAGGACACGAGGGGGCAGGGACTGCCACTGCACAGGACATGGTTGGCAAGGGCAAAGGCAAGGGCAAGGGTGTCAGGAGGTAGGGTAGATTTCACCTCCTGGACCAGATGGCAGGTCACACATGTCATGGGTAGGCCGATGAGCCGGGCCAGCGCAGCGGGGTCCACCCACTCCTGCCTATCATAGTCCAAGAGGTCTCCGATATGGGTGACAGCAGCCAGGATCAACCTCTGTCACAACCAGGGCACCTCTGCTGTCACCACCTCCAGCTGGGGGTTGCAGAGCAGGGGCTCAATGAGCAGATCAGCACCCTGGGTGAGTGTTGCTGGGGACCTGGAGGGCCAAGGTGTACAGCTGACCTGACACTGAGCATCCTTGATGCACCCCTGTCCTGAATGGAATAGACTCTGTCAGGGTCCAGTTGAGCTTGACCCAACACTCTGCAGTTGCGTACAGCACCTGGAGAGCCCACATAAAGTGGAGCCCAAAGCCAAAGGCCTGCAGTGTGCCTGTGAGGTACAGGTTGTTGAAGATGGAATGTCCAGGCACCATTTATGTCTGGTCAGGATGAATAACATCCATCAGCACGAACTGCAGGAGCAGCGAGATGGCCTTCACTGCCACCTTGTAGTCCGTGTAGAGGAGGGACATGGGACGCCAGCTGCTCAGGTCATGGGGATCCCCCT
>NW_005842401.1:1333437-1336026 GCF_000455745.1 Alligator sinensis | reverse complement strand
TCAGCAGGAGGGTCAGCATGGCCCTCTTGCATGACAGGGGGAGTTCCCCACTTCCCTTGAATTCAGCCCAGACTGTGGCAAAGTCTGGGCAGAGTACATCCCAAAAGGCGGGGTAGAACTCCATGGTCAGCCCGTCGATGCCCAGCACCTTGTTGCCAGGCATCAGGTGGAAGGCAGCCGAAAACTAAGCCAGAGTGAGAGGGGCATCCAGCCAGTCCTGGTCGACTGTGCCAGCCTGTGGGAGTCCCTCCCACAGGGTCTGCAGGCTTCAGCATCAGTTAGATCCAAGGAGAAGAGCACTTTGTAGATGCCAGCGCATCTCATCTGAATCTGTGAGGGGGGTGCCATCACCAGCCAGAAGGCAGGTGATGTGCTTCTTGGCCCCCCACCTCCTCTCCAGAGCATAGAAGAAGTGGGAGCCATGGTCCATCTCCCGAAGGAACTGGACATGTGAACGGACAAACACAATGTGGGCGCAGTGGTCATCCAGGGCACAAAGCTCTTCCCACCTCTCCTGGCACTCTCCACAGAGGGATGGGATGGTTGGGTCGGTGGCCAGGTGCCTCTCCAGCTCTAGCACTTCCTGACTGAGCTGCTCCTGGACCACATCCCTCTGCTGGGTGTGCCCCCGAGTGTAGCTGCAGCAAAAGAGACAGATGGAGAACCTTCCCCACATCCTATACCATCTCAGAGCTGAGGGGAAAGCTTCCTGTTGTTCCTGCCAGGCCAGCCAGAACTCCTGGAAGATCTCCCTGAAGACCACATCCTCCATCAGACTTGAAATGCCAGTAGGCTGACCCCAGATGCCCAGGCCCTAGCATGGTCTGGTCCCAGACAAGATGGTGATTGCTGAAAGGGGTTGTCCAGATGCCAGAGGAGTGAGCCCGGGCAAAGTGTGGCAAAGAGATATAAATCCATTTCAATTGGCAATGGCATGCCTGCTCCCCCCCCACCCTCACATAGGTGAAGGCAGGGGGGTTGATAGGGTGACAGGCATGCCAGATGTCCACCAGGAAGTAGTCTGTCAGTATCTACCTGAGGACGCCCATGGTGGCCTGGTTCCACTCCCTGCCCAACCGGTCTCACGCATCTAGGGTGATGTTAAAGTCCCTGCAAAGGACCAGGCACTCACGAGGGTTGAGGGCACCAATATAAGTGGTCACCTGGTGGGAAAAAAAATAAAAATCCATCAATTCTTTGTCCTTTACAAGGGCATACACTTTCAGAAGGTTCAGGACCAGTCCCTGCATTTGGACCTGGAGGTGCAGCAGGTGGCCCAGCACCACCTCAACATCGTAGAGAACCTCTGGCTGCAGGCCTGGGAAGAATAGGGTGACCACCCCACAAGAGGTGGCTGAGGGGTAACTAGAAGACCCTGCCTCCCCACTGCAGCTGCCAGTTAAGCTTATCACCTGGAGTTGTCAGGGTCTCCTTTCTTGCCAGTGGGACCTGCAGATGCCCTCTCCTACTGGCCCATGGGGTACTTGTGATGCAAGTACCCCAGGGTGTGGCACCGGAAGCATCACAGGTCCCCCAGGGCCCTCACCAGGGCCCCCTGAAAAGGAATTGCAAGGCACCCTTCAGCCTCCAGCTGGATCATAATTTGGCGACGGAAGGAGCGCATGTGGCAGAGGCTGAGGTCTCAGCACCCCAGTGAGAGGGCCACCACCTGGGAGATAACTCTTCCCGGGCTTTGGAGCTGGGGAAGCAGGGCCCAATTAGGGATATAGGGAGGAACAGAACTGAGGACCAGCCTGGTCTCAAGCTCTTCTAAGGACTTGAGGGGGATGGACTCGCCTTCAACCATGAGCCGCCTCTCCACCACCTTTTGTGCAGTGGCCTCTGAGGCAAAGAAAAAGACTGCTGTGCCATGAAAGCAGGAGGCCATCATAATCTTGGTGGCCTCTACCACCTGAGCCAGGGCCTGCACCCAGGTCTCAAAGTGCAGGTTCTCCTGCTTGGGTAGTTGCCATTTGACCTCATGCCTGCAGGTGAGTGCCAGAAAAGGGACCCTACTGCCCAAGCTGGAAGAGCTGGTGGTGGAGACTCCAGGCCCTGTGGCTTTGGGTCACACTGCAGCCACTTCTGCATAGCTGTGGTTCCCCCACTGGGGTCTACATTGGTGGGGCTGGTCATGTGGTTGTGCTGGCTGGTGTACTGCACCTGGTCCCCTCAGATGCCAATGGTCTAGGCTTGGGAGCAGGGCCTTTGCCCTTCCCACCCCAGCTGTGGAGGAGGTGGAAGAGGAGCCCTTCCCATTGCCTTTGTCCTTGGTCCCTGATGGTGGGGGAGGAGGCTTGAAAACCCCTCTGGTGGGGACCTGGCCAGGGGAGACACCCTGGCCCTGTTGGCTCCCAAGGAAAGCTACACGTTCCTGCAAGCCGATATTGGCGACCAGGGTGGATGGCTGGAGACCCTCTGGGTTAAAATCTGTGGGGAACACGGCACAGGGGACACAATGGTGGGAGTCTATTACAGACCTCCCACTCAAAGTCCTGAGCTTGACCAGGAGTTTGCCCAGGAACTGGCTGAGGCAGCTTGCTCCAGGACCATGGTTGTCATGGGTGACTTCAATTACCCGGACATCTC
>NW_005842401.1:1311420-1330383 GCF_000455745.1 Alligator sinensis | reverse complement strand
GCCCATGCCCGCTACAGGGCCGGGAAGTCCGGGTGAGGGTGATCCCCTGCCCTCCTTTAATGCTGACTTTCTGAAGGAACATCTTGAGAAGCTGGATACCTTCAAGTCAGCTGGCCCTGACAATCTTCACCCCAGGGTACTCAAGGAGCTGGCGAGCATCATAGCCCAGCTATGTTGGCTAGCACTATGGAAGAAAGAGACTTGGGGGTCGTCATTGACCACAAGATGAACATGAGCCTGCAATGCGATGCGGCGGCTAGTAAAGCGACCAAAATGCTGGCTTGCATCCATAGATGCTTCTCAAGCAAATCCCGGGACGTCATTCTCCCCCTGTACTCGGCCTTAGTGAGGCCGCAGCTGGAGTACTGTGTCCAGTTTTGGGCTCCACAATTCAAAAAGGATGTGGAGAAGCTTGAGAGAGTCCAGAGAAGAGCCACGCGCATGATCAGAGGTCAGGGAAGCAGACCCTACGATGACAGGCTGAGAGCCCTGGGGCTCTTTAGCCTGAAAAAGCGCAGGCTCAGGGGTGATCTGATGGCCACCTACAAGTTTATCAGGGGTGACCACCAGCATCTGGGGGAACGTTTGTTCACCAGAGCGCCCCAAGGGATGACGAGGTCGAATGGTCACAAACTACTTCAAGATCATTTCAGGCTGGGCATAAGGAAGAATTTCTTTACTGTCCGAGCCCCCAAGGTCTGGAACAGCCTGCCACCGGAGGTGGTTCAAGCGCCTTCATTGAACACCTTCAAGATGAAACTGGATGCTTATCTTGCTGGGATCCTATGACCCCAGCTGACTTCCTGCCCTTTGGGCGGGGGGCTGGACTCGATGATCTTCCGAGGTCCCTTCCAGCCCTGATGTCTATGAAATCTATGAAATCTACCTGCCCCTGCAGCAGAGCTTCCAGGCTGTTCTACCCCTGGAGAATATTGGTTTAACTCTGCCTCCTGGGTGGGGGCTGCAGGGGCATGCATCCCCTCAGGAGCTAGGCTGCCCCCATGGTGGGGGCTGCAGGAAGCTCTGTGGGGGCATCTGCCCCCCCAGAAGGTTCCTGCCCTGCCATTGCTTCATATGAGGGAGGGTAAAACAATAAAGGAAACCAAAATATACAGTGGGGCTGGTGAACCTAATGGGGTCAGACTGGGGTTATGAGGGAAATGGAGTGGGGTGCAAAGGGGGCTGAAGCTGAAAAGCACCCTGTTCAAATTCGCTGATGACACCAAGATTTGGGGCTAGGTGGGCATGCTAGAAGGGAGGGATAGGATACAACTGGACCTGGACAGGTTACAGGGGTGGGCAAATGTGAATAGGATGGGATTCAATACTGACAAGTATTGGGCAGAAAGAACCAGCAGCATACCTATAGGCTGGGAAACTCCCTTCTTGAAAGCACAGAGGCAGAAAGGGATCTTGGAGTCATCATTGACTCCAAGATGAACATGGGCCGACAATGCGAGGTCACGGTCGGCAGGGCTAAGCGGACCTTATCATGCATCCACAGGTGCATCTAAAGTAGGGCCAAGGAGGAGATCCTCCCCCTCTACGCGACACTGGTCAGGCCACAGCTGGAGTACTGTGTCCAGTTCAGGGCACCCCACTTCAAGAGGGATGTGGACAACATTGAGAGGATCCAGAGGAGGGCCATCCACATGATCCGGGGACAGCAGGGCAGACCCTACAATCAGAGGCTATGGGACCTGAACCTGTTCAGCCTTCACAAGAGAAGGCTGAGGGGGGACCTTGTGACTGTCTATAAACTCACTAGGGAGGACCAGAAGGGTTTGGGGGAGACCTTGTTTCCCCTAGCGCCCACCAGGATAACAAGGAATAATGGCCACAAGTTGTTGGAGAGTAGGTTTAGATTAGACATCCGTAAGAACTACTTCACAGTAAAGGTGACTAGGATCTGGAACCAACTTCCAAGGGAAGTGGTGCTGGCTCCTACCCTGGGGGTCTTTAAGAAGCGGCTTGATGCCTGCCTGACTGGGGTCATTTGAGCCCAGTTTTCCTCCTGCCCAGGCAGGGGGTCGGACTTGAAGATCTACAAGGTCCCTTCCAACCTTACTTCTATGATTCTATGATTCTATGATAAGATGGTGCAGCAGGGAATCTCCTTCTCTCCTGAGAGGGGTCAGCAGCAGCAACAGCAGCAGTGGTGGTAGCAGCCATCCAGTTCAGCCACTCAGGGTGTGCTTTAGGTGAAAGTGCAGGTGAAGGCAGGGGGTGGCCTGCCAGGGCAGCTGGGGCAGGCAAGGCACCTTTAAACTTTGGCAGTGATGGTGGGGGAGGGACCCACAGACAGTGCAGGCTCTTTCCCCAGGCTGTCCTCCTGAGAGCAAGCTTGCAGCAACCAGCAGTAGCCTGGGAAAGGAAGGGGTATGGCCAACTTCCTCCCAGAGGCTCCTCCCCCAGAAGCTGCTGAGGGCAAGTAGCCCTGAGCTGCTAGCCGGGGCAGGTTTTAATACTGCTGGGAACAGCACAGCTGCTGGCCCCAGGTTCTAGCTCCCCCTGGCTGCAGATCCAGGAGAAGCCAAGCAGGGTTATTTTGCCCCAAGTGGCACAATTTGCTCCACAACAGAGTGCATGTCCGGGCACATGCACTGAGGCAAAAAGCCCCACCTCAAATTTGCACTGCTTTTATTTGAGCTGCTGCAAGTGCACGTGCTTGCATGTGTGGACAGGTCCACTGTGTTTTACTGGGCTGTGTCTTAGCTTAGGCAAAGATTTTTGCTTGCTCTGTCGTGTGCTTGAGGTTGCAAAGTGTTGGGTGCAATACATGCTTGCTTCAGAGAAGGACTATTCTTGTTCAAGCTTCTATGAATTGAGTGCCACTATCTTTTCCCCACCCCACACTCAGTCTGGCAGTGGTACTCCCCTCCCCACCTCGAGCAGGGAGAGGGGCAAAAGCCTTTCAGGCAATGCCCCCCCCGCCCCAGGCAGACCCAGCCCCCCCCCTCCAGCGGGCTAGCCTGGACTGGTAGGCACCAGTCCAGGATAGCTCGCTGGAGGGTGGGGACTGGGGACCAGGGCCATGCCCCCTCCTCTGGAGCAGGGAGGGAGGGAAAGCCTTGGAGGACTTCTGTCTTCCCTTCCCTTTGGCAGTGGATGGCAGGCATGCTCTAGCACCCCCCAGCTTCTGGCTTGAGCCACTGCAGGCATGTGGCTGCATTTCTTGAATCAAAATTGAATGTCTGTTCATTTGCTTTATTGGTTCAATCTGCAGAGCTTAGACTAACCTGAAAAGACTGAATTAATTCAGCCTCTGGCTTTTTGACTTTCTGTACTTAGCCCTGAGGTCCATTCCAGCCCTATTTTTCCATGATCCAAAATACAAGTTTGAAAGGGGTTAGGATACTCACAAAGAGATCCAGGTCATTCAGAGGGAATTTTAACTTAACTCTTGCATCCTGGTGGGTACCATAACCCATTTTCTCTTTCTCTCTCTCTCTTAAAGTCTTATCAACCTAACATGGATTCCTGCCTGGTTTGCAATAGCTATTTTTAGTCAGTCCTACTGATAAGACATACCCAAGCATTTTGGTTACGTATTTTTGTTTTTTGGCATGAGCTATGACTTACAGATGGAGGCCAGATCTTTATTCCACACCCTAGCATCTAAGTGCTACAAACTGTAAGCAATTAGCTCTGTGTTGTAACCTATGAATGAGGTAGGTAATGACTCCAGTATGGAATTTTACAGGCCACTTTTGGTTGGGGGAGGTGGTATGGTTAAGTTTATCTAAAACACTGCAAAGAAAAGGTTATATGAGCATGTCTCTTAGTTTGATCTTAATAGAGATTTCTAATATAAAGAGTGTCAATTGAGGTAAGCAGAAACTGTGGCAAAAGGACAACCACAGATAACCTAGTTGATTTTTGTCAGATTTAAAAAAGAACAAACAAAACCTAGATGCTTCCTTCACTGATACCACATATAATTCCTCCCTTTTCTCATTTCCACCTGCCAGGAAAACTATCCAGTGCACAATCCAAATGTTTAGGCTGTGTGCTTCCTCAGAAGATTTGTTTCTATATAATGTGTTTATTGTAATCCAAAAGACATAGCTTCATATGAGGAAGACTCTATTACAAATATATAGTGCAGAGATTCAGTACTGCCATCGTTACCATAGCACTGCCTATTTTACTGTAGAAACTGTCCCAGTATAATGAGAAAATCCCCTAACGTGAATAAAGTTTTATCAATATAAATGTACTTATGGAGACATAACTTACTTCTGTATGGAAAAGGGAATTAGCTACATCTATTATGTCTCTAGGGAAAAGTAGAATAGCTGCACTGGAATAAGACAACACAATAATTGTATCAGGCCAATCCAATATTAATACGTCAATGTTAAAAAAATACAACCTCAAAATGCAACTACAGCTTTTAAATATTACAGTCTGTAATATTTCTATTATGAATGCTAGCTTTTGTGCTATTTCTAATTTGAATTTGAGTTTAACTAGGCAAATTAAATCTATTTAATCCACTTCCAAATGATTAGGTTAATCAAATGTATCATTCCTATTCACTTTTGTTTTTGGCATTTTTTACATGTAGTTCTAAAAAAGAAAAGAAACTTCTGAAATACTGCAAAACATGAACAAACAATGGGCAACTGTCACTCACTGAGGAAACAATCTGAGAAGAGAGCCCACAACATGAAATTCAGTTTACTGGTTTCTCTTATGCATGTTTTTTTTCCCATTAATTTTGTCTGAAGGTGGAAGATTGGAGATTGTCTAAATCCATCCTATAGTCACTAATACATGCTGACATCACAGTGAAGAAAATGTTCAAATATATAAAATATTAAGGGTCTAAGGGAAGGGTGAACTTAGAAAGGATACCATACAGTTAGTTTTTTCTTTAAAGAAACGTAGAAAAAGAATAATTAAGATTTTACTCATTGGATAGGAGGATATTGCATATTAGTGGTGTTTTAAACCAAATATTTGAAAACAACTTCCTCTTTACATACCCACTACTAGCTAATTCACAATTTTGATTTCTTCCACAAAAGTTGGCATCACAAACTGAGTATAAACCATGAAGAAAACAGTTCTTTGTTATTTAGATTGCAAAGTCAGAAGCCTGAAAACTTAAGGTATATGTGTGTGTGTTTACCTATGCAGCCTTAATTTGCTTTTCCCTTTGTCCATTCTGAATTAGGCATAGATTCTGTGCCAAATATATCATTCTATGTCATTAAAGACTGGATTCTAATGCATATGCAAGAGGACACTGCATTAAAACTGAGCAGGGAATGCTACTCCTGCTATTTCTAACCTAGCTGTCTTTCTCCTCCCCCCTTTCCCCACCCTCCACCCGTGTCATATGGCTCTGGCAGCTTCTTACTATTTCCACTGCTGTGGACAGGAGCTACTGTTCTGGGAATGGCATGGGCCTGGTCTAGAAATGTTCAGTGATTTTTGGCACAATACAAAAACTTACCTGAGGGCCACAAAAATAGAAAAACTGAGGAGTATTTTATATTCTCTATAGCAAACAGGGAATGCAGTTCTCTTTGATTGTAGGTATCTGTTCTCTTCAAAACTCAGGCCTAGGTTGATCCAAAGGTTTTCTGTTAATTTTTTAATTAAATTAAAAAACCATAAATATGTTTGTAGATCAATATACATATATACCCAATTATTAGTTTGCAGAAAGTTTTTTTTGACTGTTCTGAAATCACTTTCACTTATGAAATTGTTATTTATGATCATGGATAAGGTAAAAAATCCTATAACCTAAAAAGGTAACTAAGCCTTTGCTGGCCTCCTACTCATCAGACATAGATCAGTGACTGCACATTTTATTGGAACTAAACAGGATAATCATTTCATAACTTGTGCATTAGACCCACTCAAAAACAAAATGCATGTGCACACCCTGATGAGAGCAGAATAGGCCTCCAGCTGCACAGACATAATAGATGGAAATATAATGGTGCACTTCAGGGCTTTGTAACCTTCATGGGACTGAGACACATTTTCACCTGCTGTTGTATGGCTGAACACTAATGAGCCATGATTATAAGGAAGATATGATGACACATGTTACATTTGAACACATAAAATGCTTTAAATCCATCAGTTTGAATTCCTAAGCAAATTGTTCAAGAAAGATATAATGCAATGAAAGATAAAAGGTCATTTAAAAGCAAAAGAAAAAAATAAATTACTCAAACTCAAAATATTTAAAACAAACAATATATGGGGCCATTTTGAAAACGTTGTTGTTTACATATTGGACCTCATTGTCTCCTTCCTTGCAATGAGTATAGTAATGTACATGCATACAAAAAGAGGATGAGGTGCATGTAAAATGCAACTATAAATATAAAGACAATATGGACTTGGTAGTATCTTATGCGCAATGGGAGGTGATAATGCAACATTCAGGGTAGGATAGAACCAGACCAGTAGAGTTTAGTGGAAATTTCTTTTGATCTTAATTATGTGGTTGGTGTATGACTGATTTGAAAATCTATTTTTTCCATAGAAAATAAAGAAAAGACCTAGGGTTTCCAAACTTCCCTGATAGTCTTTACTGGTTCTTGAAGCCGTCTTCACAGAAGGGCTTCTGTGTACTGAAGAACCGCTTGCTTATTTCATGTCACCTGTTTTTGGAGACTAGGTGTTCTTTAGAGGGCTGATTTAAGGCTGATTTAAGGTCCATTCAGTTAGAAAGTATGTGCATGGGTGTTGGATTCAGCACTAGATGAACACAGAAAAGGAAAAAATTGCTAGATAATAACTGCTTGAACGTCAAAAATATATTTATTATGAAGCCAATTACTAATAATTAAAATGCATGAATTTTTGTGACTTCCCATCCGGAAGAAGAACAAAATACAGTAATATTTCAGGAATATCCAGAGGACCAGACAAATGTAAACATGTTTTTTGAAACTTTACATTTTTTTTGATAATACATCAGTAGGTTCCTTTATTTTCCCATGTCACTCAGCTTTTATTCCTGTATGTCATGTGCTTTGTTTGTGTCTTCCTTACACAATTTATCTCATTATTTTTGTTTTCATACCAGTAGGAGAATGCTGAAGACTGGCATGTATACTTTTCACTTCATCAAATAACTAACTAGCTCTAAAAGGAAATCTTGAATGTGCCTTCCCCAGGGTTTTCACAGCTTCCTCTTATCTGACTGCTTCTACCAGGTTCTTCCCTACATCGTTTCTTTAATCCATCCTGATTTTTTTCTTTTTTTTATTTGTCTTGAGAGAAATACTTCCATTACTTGGTAGATAAAGGCAGAAAGCTGAGTGATCATTACCCTCACATCATATAATATTATTTCTTGAGTTCCATGAAGAGATCATACAGGATGTAATTGGAACCCCTCATTCAAAGTTATTGTTTTATTTTGTTTTAGGTTTTTTTTTAATTTTCCTTTTTGTCAGGGACAGTCCCTCACCACACATTCGATCTCACTTGGAATGATATGGCCTCAGGAGGGATGAAAAAAAAATTTTTGAATAATAGTGTTACATAAAATGATTATAAAGAAACAAGCTGAGAAGCTTGAAAGCTAGGACTTTCCAAATATTTTCCTTCCATATACACCTTCCCAGGAAAGTAAGACAGTTTCCTCACCAAGCTGAGTCTCTGATAAAAACAAATGTATTGCAAATCACAGTATTAAATATCAATGTCTAATTTCTGAATAAACTAACCACATTCCCTCTCTGATTAAAATAGTCATATGAAAATGGAAAGGTAGGCAGCTGGTGATGAACAAGATTCAAGCAAATGGTAACATCTCTGTGATGAGGATGATAGGCAAGTAATAATGTATTTAGCTGTCACAAATGATCTGTTCAGAAATGTCTACCAAATCATTATAGTTTTCTGGAAATATATTTAGTTCTCACAAGTGATAATTTCCTGGAAAGTGCTATTTTCAAATTACTGTCTATGAAACAAAAGAGTGAATTAGGTGCCCAGGTCTGTACTGTACAACTAAATTGATTGCATAGAAAGAAATTCAATCAAATATGTCACCAAGTATTGATGGATTTCAGGCTCATTTTTTAAGGCAACCCAAAAAAACCCATCTATCCTCATTGACCACAGATTATGTACATAGATATACACACACAAAAGAGTTATACCACTGATTCTGCATTTCATTATATTAAACTAGTTGGCAGTTTCAGTTTAATCTAGTCTTGCCCCCCTTGTGAACATGTGTATTCATAAACACCCCAATTGAATAAAGTCTTCATTTAGACCTGAAATTCCTCATGTTTCATTTCATTTCAGAAAATGATGCTTTTGGAGAATTTGAATTTTGTACTTTCAGGTTTTGTAACTTCTGAAGTGCTCATGAAATTTTTAACCCTTGTAAACAGAAAAAAACAGAACTCATAAAAGGTATAAACAATATGGGATTCATACTTTCTGGCACTCCTACAGGTGTACTTAGGTGCAAGCAATTGTGTAAGCATCAGTGTAGGTTGAATTCAATGTTTTTTAGCAGGATGTCACAAAAGCAGGATTTTATAAAGCAGTGTGGAAAACACCTGAGTTTCATCTAGATTACTTCTTAACCCCTTCTTGAAAAATTGCTATGAAATTGTGTTATATAGGCAAGGCCATGATACTAATGAGAAATACAATGATGAAATACCAGATTCATGAAAATTAAAAGGTCATCCAGCATTAGTAATCCAATATTCTGTAATTTCCGGGAGGTCCTTGAGGCACAATTGAGTGATTGTGTATACAAACTGTGCAATTATGCATAAAAAATTAGTTGTGTGTCTAGATGCATTGTTCACCAGAGCTGCAAGTTCTGTCAGGACAGCTATCTCTGCAGAACTCCTAGTGACATACGGCATTTACTAGCTGATAGCTTCTTTTTGTTTCCCTTATTGCTCCCATTATTGCTAGAGGTTGGTCTTAACTGTATTAATGATTTCTAGATTGGAAAGGAATAAACAATTTAAGTTACCATAACAACAATATAATAGAATGGAAAAGGATGGTAGGCATATGAACTAATCACTTTTATCTTATTAAATAGTAAACAAGGACATTTCCTTGAATTTTTTTTAAATAGAATTAAGGATGAGATCATATTTTCATTATAATCTATAATGAGTGATTTTTATTTTCCTAATGTAGTTACCTTGAACAGTTTGAAACTTGGAAAACTTGCACTGAAGAATATTATCTACCCACAGTATTTCTAAAGACCCTTTTAAAAGCTGCTTTCTCCCCCTGCTTTCCCTGTTGGATACAGTTCTTTACTATTCCCACCAACTTCTTTGTATACTGGTATAATTCAGCTTTGCTCAACCCATGGATCACAACCCAAAAGTGGGTTGCAAGAATATATGACAGGGTCAAAAACAAACTTTAAGAATTGATCAACAAACTTTAAAAATGGATTCTCCATTACAGGAGAAAAATGTGGGAAATTGTGGCTTTTCCCTTGCAGACTGTCAGAGTTTCAGCTTGCCAGGGGCTGCTTGGGGCCCTGCATGCCTCACACACCTCCCCCTGCCCCACACACCCACCCCCCACCCCCTACACTCAGGGGGCTGGAGACTGGGGGCAGGGGGCAGTGGGTCAGAAGTGAGGGGCATGGGGTCGGGTCTGGTTGTCGATGTTTATAAATGGGTCTTGATACAAAAAAGATTGAGTACCACTGGTGTAGTGTATGGGAATAGGATTTTATCCCTTTAAAAAGTTTACAAGCCCTCTAGTGGTGTTCATCATGTTCTGGTTTAGAAGCTGACAAAAACCAGTCTGAGTAGCAAAATGTTTATAAATAGGTTTTGCGTGTTTCTGATGGTTAGCCCATATAGTTAAAGGATCTTGCTGTGCCACACTATGTATGATGCAATAAATGGTCCTGATCTATTAAAACTACAGCTATAAAGGAAGGGAAGATCTGAACTTTCAGTAGTCCATTCTCCAGATACAATCCCATCTTACATTTTACTGTTCACAAATGGACCAGTGCCAACCTTCTTTCTACTGTTCATTATCCTAGGATAACTAAAATAACTCACTGTACTCCACCTGCCTTTCCCAACTAGATCAGAAAGACCATCTTCTATAAAAGTCAGAGGGTTATCCTGTCTAGCTTGAACTACTGACAAAATCCCACAGGCTTTGCAGTATAGCATACTAAGCCACTACTACACATGATTGTAAGTAACTGTGTGGGGGAAAAAACAGTTCTACTTTTTGTGTGGTGCCCACAGAAGACAATGTTGCTATCTTAGCAGTCTCAACTTAGCATTAGCTTGTCATGTCAATTGGTAAAGGACTCTATCCTGTGAACAACGACGCAGGAACTAGGGATCAGTTAAAACCCAAGTGAAAAACACAATCGGGGTGTTATGACCCCCACACTTGTTCCTGCCCGGGGCAGGGGATCAGACCTGATGATCTGTTTAGGTCCGTTCTGACCCTAAGCACTATGAAATTATGAAACTATTGTTTTCATGGTCACTGCTCAGCATTAACTGCATGTACATATCTGCTCTGCACTCCGTGAGTACTTAAAATAAGTGGACATGGGGAAAAAGCAAGAGGAAAAGGAAAGCTTTCCCTTCTTACTGGCATGTTTTAAAAGTTATTCTTTTAAAAGTTATTTTGGCTATTGGATTTCATCATCATCATCATCATTATTTTCAATCATTCATGAGTTTATGCAGCTTTAAAATATATACTGCTAGGAAAATCATTCATTGTATGAACCAGTGTATGAAAACTTAAATGAACTAGTTATTTCAAAAGAGCTTTCCTATAGGGGTAAAAGACCTATCTTAAGTATCCTTTGTAAGCTCATGGAAAAATTATTTTTTCATGTTTCTGAAAAGAATGATGCTTTGCTAACAGACCACTAAGTTGTCAGCCCAATTGGAGTTTCTAGTGTCTATTGTCCCCAGTTACTGATATGATGTCTTCCTTTCCTTAAATATCTGCCTTGACCCTTACAAATCATTGTGGTATACAAATATGTTACAATAGACTTGGGGCTTACAGTAGCCATTAACTGAGTATGAGCCAACAACCTATAAAATATGAACTTTCAATTCTACCTAGAACTTTTACAATCTTTTCTCCTATGCCTGAAGAAGTGTACTTGTGCCTGAAAGCTTACAATTAAAGACATGTTTTTTGCAAAAATCTAATTGGTCTAATGAAAGATTTCACTTCTACCATAAGTTCTGATCCCTTTTGCCTCTAGACCAATACAGCTACAACCTGGATACCTGAGCCAACAGTGTACTCTTATTGAATAAATGGCCAACAGGATACTGGATTGAATTAACAGGAGTGGCACATGCAAATCAAAGGAGTGATACTTCCATTCTATTCAGCACTGGTGAGGTCTGACCTGGAGTATTGTGTCCAGTTTTGGGCCCCACACTTCAAGGAGGATGTGGACAAATTGAAAACAGTTCAGTGCGGAGCAACAAAAATGATTAGAAGTCATTTTATCATTCTATCATAGAATCATAGAAGTAGGGTCGGAAGGGACCTTGTAGATCTTCAAGTCTGACCCCCTGCCTGGGCAGGAGGAAAACTGGGCTCAAATGATCCCAGCCAGACCTGGATAGGTTGCAGGGGTGGGCTAACAAAAACAGGATGCGTTTCAATACTGACAAGTGCATGGTGCTGCACTTGGGTAGTAGTAACCAGCAGCACACTTATAAGATGGGAAACTCCCTTCTTGAGAGCATGAAGGCAGAAAGGGATCTTGGAGTCATTATTGACTCCAAGATGAACATGGGCCAACAGTGCGCGGTCACGGTCGGCAGGGCCAACCGGACCTTATCGTGCATCCACAGCCACCCGCATGATCCAGGGACAGCAGGGCAGACCCTACCGTGAGAGACTATGGGACCTGAACCTGTTCAGCCTTCACAAGAGAAGGCTGAGGGGGGACCTTGTGACTGTCTATAAACTCACTAGGGGGGACCTGAAGGGTTTGGGGGAGACCTTGTTTCCCCTAGCGCCCCCCGGGATAACAAGGAATAATGGCCACAAGTTGTTGGAGAGTAGGTTTAGATTAGACATCCGTAAGAAGTACTTCACAGGTAGGGTGGCTAGGATCTGGAACCAACTTCCAAGGGAAGTGGTGCTGGCTCCTACCCTGGGGGTCTTTAAGAAGAGGCTTGATGCCTACCTGGCTAGAGTCATTTGAGCCCAGTTTCCCTCCTGCCCAGGCAGGGGGTCGGACTTGAAGATCTACAAGGTCCCTTCCGACCCTATTTCTATGATTCTATGATTCTATGAAGTCTGGGAGGCAAGATTTATGAGGAAAAACAGAAAGAACTATGGCTACTTAGTCTGGAGAAAAGATGACTGAAGTGGGGGGGGGCGGGGTGTTGATAAATCAAATACCTGAAAGGTCTTCAAATACCTGAAAAGCAATTATAGAGAGGATGGAAATGGGGTTTTCCCTGTGGTTCCAGGGGACGGGACTAGGAACAATGGCTGCAAGCTGCAGCAGAGGAAATTTTGGTTGAAGATTAAAAGGAAATTTCTGATTCTGAAGGTGGTCAAACATTGGAACAGACTGCCTAGAGAAATTGTGGACTCTCGATCCCTGGAAGTTTTCAAGAGCAGGTTAAACAGCCACTTTCCTGGGATGGTTTAGTCAGGGATGATGCTGCCTTGAGCCAGGGGCTGTACTATATGACCTTGTGAGAACTCTTTTAGCTTTACTTTCCTGTGATCCTCTGTTAGTCTGAAATCAGACAATGTGGCAAACTGGTACTTTAGAGGCTGCCATGCTGCCCTATCTTCTATGTCCAAGAGATGCTGCTTAATTTGGAATATTCAGACATAATCGTTTTGAAAGTGCATTATTTATAGGAAAGTAGGCATTCTTTGCCAGGAATCCTCATCTCAGAAACGTATTCCTTCTCATCTTTTCCCTTTGTTCCAGTAGTGTAACTGAGGGGTGGATGTATGAAAAAATAGCTGCTGTCAGAAGTGCAGAACCTCATGCTGCCCCATGAACCAAAGCTGTCCAGAGCATGGGGGTGCCCTGTTATGCCCTACTGCAGTGGTGCTCAGCCTTTTTCACTGGTGGGCTAGATGGGCAGTGCCTGGTCTGACTATGGGCCAGATAGTGGCTCTAGTCCAGTGCCTGGAGCTGATGTGGTGGGCACCATTCAGCCATGCAGAGGTGGATGGTGGGAGCGGCCCAGCCTGAGCCTGGCCCTGCAGGGGAAAAGGGACTTCACTTTGCCCCATTGTGGGGAGGGAGCATGAGCCCTCCGGGGAGGGTGAAGGGGGTGTGGTTCAGCCCCAGCCCAATCCCATGGCTTGACCCAGCCCTGTAGAGGGGAAGGTGGGGTGGCCTAGCCCCAACCTGGCCCCACAGCGTAAGGGGCTGAGAAAAGGGACTTCACTTTGCCCCATTGTGGGGAGGGAGCATGAGCCCTCCGGGGAGGGTGAAGGGGGTGTGGTTCAGCCCCAACCCAATCCCATGGCTTGACCCAGCCCTGCAGAGGGGAAGGTGGGGTGGCCTAGCCCCAACCTGGCCCCACAGCGTAAGGGGGCGCAGCCTGGCTCTGACTGGGTGCATGGGGCTTGGGGTTTGGGAATTTGGCAGGAGGGAAGGGTGGCTGTATTATGGTCACCACTCCCCCGCTGCCAATTTTCCTGACCTGTGGGGAGCCCTGTGGGCCAAATGCAATGGGCTGGAGGTTGAGCACCTCTGCTCAACTGTGTTCCTTTGAATCTGGATTTTTTAGCATAAGATGTACTCTACTGAGATTTCTTAAGAAGAACAGTATAAAGGATTTGGGGGTAACTGACTTGTAAGGATCTTACTTACTGAGGTAGGATTTTGATGTATGACATCATGAAGGTGGTACTTGTTAAGGTGAAGTTTGAATTATGTTAAATTCCAGGAAAAAGTCAGTTGATTGAGTGTTGTTAGGAGAGATGGGGATTACTTATATTACCATGGATATTTTGTTCATGTATAGTATATGATAACATAATGTAGCTGAGAATAACCCTTCCCACCAATTTGATGAAGCTCTCCTTCTACAATGTGTTGCACCTCTGGCAAGTTTTGTGGACATATTTTCAATGGGAATTATGAATGTGCATGACATCCTTGACAATCAGGCACACGCTTTAAAGAGATGTAAGTTGCCTCTTATCAATACTGAAACAGATTGAAAAGTTAATAAATGCTCAGTGATCATGTATCTTCTGAGTCTGCAACTTTCAAATAGCATGTTGTTTCTATCTATTATCAAAGAGGTGAATCTTTCACATATTCTGCATCTTGCCATGTCAAAGGGAAGTGATGGGCAGAGGCACAACTTTATACTTTGGTTTGTGGGTTGACGCAGGGGGAGGGAGGATCATTTCCATCTGTGGGTCGGCTGTGGAGGTGGTGGCCTGAGATGCTGCTTCTTGGGTACAAGCTCCCCCAACATGGGCTGTGGTGGCCAAGTAGGCTTCCTGGTGACTGGCATTTTGGTGTCCCCTCTGAATCAGCACCTGGGCTGGTACTTCCCTCCTTTCTCCCCTCCTTCTTGCAGTTACGCTACTGGTGGTGCAGAAAGGAGTCAGGGACAATATATTAAAAAAGGGTTTCCAAAACTCAGCAAACAATCAAGATTACTCCATTAGTGATATATTTTTGTCAGCTAATTTAACAGGATTATGTTCTTTCCTAACTGTTAGTTGAAAGAGAAATTATATTTTCTTTATGATTCTTCATGTTTTTTCTGCACTTTAAACAATTGCTAGTCCCATTTCAGAAGGCCTATTTAAAATGTTTTATATGGTAACAACAAGATTTATTGTATAGATGAAACCTATTTTTATTTTTGAGTTGCAGAATATTCTGTTTGGAAATAACCTCACATCCAAAATTAGGAAAAAATGTCTTTCATTTAGCATTGGAGTTCCACATTATACTATCTCTTGGTCATCTCATTATAAATAGCCAGGAAGCTACAACTGTCTGTATGATAAATATTTCTCCCCATGTCTTTCTCTCATCTTATCTTCTATGAACAACTTCATGATTAGATAAATGTCTGTGCTTAGACTGAAGTCATGCCAATGCGTTCGTGATTGGAAGACAGTCTGAAATATAGGGCACAAGAAAAGAGCTGGCTGGGAAAGTTTATGGATGGTTAAACTCTTACCTTTCCCATCTGTTGACAACTGAAGTTTAAAACAAATAAAAGTGATTAAAGTGAATAAGTGATTAAATCAGTTATTCTGATGAATGGGAGCTGTGGTGGCTTAGCATCTAGAAAACTGCAAACTCCCTTAGCTTTCCTCCAGAAACCATAGGAGTTATTGAAAAGACACCTGTTGACTGCAGAGGGGTTGTAGTAACATCAGAGATAATTTTTTTCTTTTCTAAAATAGGCTCCTAACCAGTATTGTTGGATACTAAGAAAAATACACAGGGCAGGACATTATTATTATTATTATTATTATTACTACTACTACTACTAGTACTGTTGTAGTTAATGGTGATAATAATAATAGTAGTTATTACTACATTTTTTCTCTGGAATACAGCCACCAACATTTCTATTTTATTCTATTTATTTTCCCATTGTCTTATTGTAAAATATATTGAAGTAGCAAAACCTTTACTCATAATTTTATCTCCAAAACTTTATAATCTGTTTTTCAAATTTTGATATTTCTATCTTTCTTTATTTCCTTCAAGGTATATTTTGAAATGTAGCTCAAGAGAATTTTACTGAAAAATTACAGCTTGCCAAAAGGTGGGCCAAGTTTTAATATCTTTTCAAAGAATGAACTCATTTAATGTAAGAAACAATAGATAACATATTTTTCATATCCTACGCATTAAAATGTTTATTAAAAATTGTTTAAATCTATAAATCCCTTTAGAAATAAAAAGGAAAGCATAGAGGTGTATGTCTGTGATCTCACTTTGAAAGCACACTTAAAGTTCGTAATAGAGATATACAGTATGCTACAACTTCCTAAATCCATAAAACTAAATAGGTCAAGAGTGCAGTTTGAATTAGAGTAGACATTTAGGAAGTCATGCAAATTTTGATGAGCCTGTTATAAATGTAGAACATTTTTTCACTGAAGAGTTTCTAAAAAATATCTCATTTTTACAGGTTATGGGTGTTCTCTCTGACTAACCCCTGACATCCATATTCCAGCTCAGTTTGAATCACCTGTCTTTCCTGGGTATGTGTGCAACTCAAACACACACAAGGAAATCAAGCAGCCAAAATTGTTCCCCCTCACTCCTTGGATTCTTCAAAACAGCATCTAGCATTCTTTCAGGAATCATTCATCTGGCTAGATCTGCCTCAAGGAACATTATAATTAAAAACACGCGTATCCCTGTATGTATGTGTATGGTAGGATGTCAAGCTCAGAGTGACTTGGACTTTTTTTTTGTTTTACTGCTGTGGCTTAAACAGCTTGTTTTATTGATATAGCGCTTCAGAGTGTTTGGCAGTGAGAACCAGTATCCGTTTTGGAGTGGATAGGACGAAGGAAAAAATATCTGTGGGACAAATTGTGAGTGCCCTATGTCGCCGCCGAGAGCCGCGGCGCGGGGTTCAGGGCCTTAGGAGCCCTAGTCGGCGGGCGGGTACTTGTGACGCTTGGAGTGGAATCAGGTACTCAAGTGTTTTGATTGAACAAAAAGGTTGTTTACTTACACTGCTCGTACAGTGCAGGCCAGAAGCTTGCTTCGATTACGGTTGTAAACAAAACTTGGGTCGGGCAGAAATTACAAAGTTTGTTTGGTCGGTCTGCAAATGTGTTCGGGGTGTTCAGGCTGGCAGTCGTCTTACGTCTCGGGTGGGGGTGTGCTAGGCCCCCTTGGGTCGGTGACGGGGAGTCCTTAGTGGTTGATCAGGCCGCTAAGTTCGCTCTGAAACACGCGTGGAGTTTGCTAGGCTCCACAGTGTACTCAGAGTTCTCCACGAGGTGTGTGTGGAGTTCTCCAACTTGGGCGGAAACTGCTTCAACCTCTTATACGGCTAGCAAGCCAATCGCTGGTCGCCACGTAGGAATAATTTAAAACTGGCCAATAATAATGTGAATTTGCATATGAGTGGCGGGAACTTTTTTCTAAACTGTAATTTTCCACTACTGTAGCATTTGGTTACTGGGTTCAGGCATAGCGGAATTTTCCTCCATGACCTAGTTACTGCCACCAGAATGACTGACAGCAAAACTATGCCATATGTATCAAACCCATGGAATTTTCCTCTGTGCTATGTCATTTCTCCTCTGGGCTATACCAATTCTCCTCTGTGCTATAGGCATCTAATTAATGGGTTCTGACACCCTACACTCTGGGGAGACCTCTGTAGCCAGGAGAGCTAAAGGGTAGGGCTGGTAGGAGAATATAAGAGTTTAAATGCAATGGGACTGAGGCGGCTGAATCCCCTAGTGGGGATTTCATAGATTTCATAGACATTAGGGCTGGAAGGGACCTCTGAAGATCATCGAGTCCAGCCCCCTGCCCGAAGGGCAGGAAGTCAGCTGGGGTCATAGGATCCCAGCAAGATAAGCATCCAATTTATTCTTGAAGGTGTTCAATGTAGCTGCTTGAATCACCTCGGATGGCAGGCTATTCCAGACCTTGGGGGATTGAGACCTTCCAGCACAGAAACCTGTCTTGAGGAAAGTCTCTTGTGGGCATATGTAAATGAGGCACTTACTGCACATTATCATAACAACTGGGGATCCTGGTTTTCTCTGATAAAAGAAATCCCTGCTTTTTGGATTTAAAGAAGTAACCAAAAGTCCACATTTTTCCATGATTAAAATGAAACACCACTAATACAGAGATATTAACACACCCACAAGAGATGTTCCTCAAGCTGGGTGTCTCTGCTGGAGGGTTTCAACCCCCACTTCCACTTGGGGATTTAGCCTCCTTAGTCCCGTTGCAATTAAACACTTTTAAGTGGCTAATTCTATTGAAATGTGGATTTTGGGTTACTTTTTTTTAAATCCAAAAATCAGGGACTTTTTAACCAGAGAAAACCAGGATCCCTGCTAATAATACTGTACAGTAGTGCCTGACAGCACAAACTGTGCCAATAGCCTACTGCTAATGCACAGTAAGCGTCACTATGCGCTGGCGCTACTGCACAGTTACTCTAGGTACTGTGCATTTAGTTAGTACTTTATTGAGTACCAAACTAAATGCGCGGTATCTAAGGCACATCAATGAGCTTGTAGATGTGCCCCTGTGTAGCAGGGTCTAGACCCAGCCTGCTGACTTGCACTTTTTGGGGGCTTCTGAACTGCCCAGTTTGCGCTGTACTAGCAGGCGTGTTCTGTGCCCCCTGAGGGTAGACACCCACAGGCAGCCTTCAAAGAAATTGCTGTTAACGTGTTTTGTGGGGCAGGCCTAGGGTGGCCATTGTAAAGGACATTCTGGCTTTCTGCTACTGTCCTCTGTTGATATGAAACCTGATGCCTTTACATCCTCTATTTTTCTCTTCAAGAGAAAAATAGAGGACATAAAGGTGTCTGGTTTTGTATCAATAGAGGACAGAGGACAAACAGACTGTCCTCTCTGGTGGCCACCCCATGAACGATGCTTGACCACTGAGGCTGGGGGGGCATGGTGACCGCCTGCAGGCGGCGGTGTCGGCACTGGGAGAGTGGAGGTGGCGTCTGGGGAGCTCCTGCAGGCAGCCGTGGTGGTGTTGTTGTCCCCAAAGGACAGTGAGTTCGTGCCCGGTGCGCTTGTGCCAATAAACACACAGGGGTGAAGGATCCAACTTAATCTTTATTTCTGTGCAGAAAGTGGCGCTTGGCAATCATTCGCAAAGCAAGCACCCACACCCCAGTGGGTGTCTGCCTTATATAGCTACGTAACAGGTTAAACTTGCTGATGTGATGAAATGTGTAGCAAGCCCAGTAAGTAACCCCCCCTTCCCGCTCCCCCCCCCGTACGCC
>NW_005842401.1:1310567-1311410 GCF_000455745.1 Alligator sinensis | reverse complement strand
CCCCCCTTCCAGCTCCGGAACTTTGTTGATACAGCTTTTCCTCTAGCGAGGCCAGCAATTAAACAACTAAGCAACAAGCGATCTCCCCCAGCTTAAACAACCTACTCTATGCCCTTGGTTAGATAAAATACTTTTTTTCAAAACATACAAAGCTGTTCCTGAAGTAGAAAATGCATAGTAAAAGTTCAGGGGATCTCTGCTAGACATGGCTTCCAGCCTTACTTCTGTCCCTAGGGGTTTAGCCAGGTGCCCCTGAAACAAGGGGTGCTTATCAGTGTTGGTGGCAGGCTGAATGTGGAGCTCCCGCAAGCGGCTGTGGCAGTGTTGGGGGTGGCGAGCACGAACTGGTGGTTGGTGACCACCCGCAGACACTGCCTATAGCATTGGTGGAGGCCAGCGGCCATCAGGAACTGCCTGCAGATGCCACCAGCTGTGTCAGTGGTGGTGGGAGGTGGCACGTGCTCAGCCGCAATCCCTGGCGGTGCTTTTCGCAGGGGGTGCACTGCCCATCTCAGGGGGTGCACGTGCACCCGCGCTGCAAAGGGGCCACCCTAGGGGCAGCTGCAGCACTCCCTGCTTGGAGGAGGCTGGAGTCAGTGCCTTATTCCCTCCTTCCTTTTTCAAAGCTACTCGTTGACCCCAAGAGAGGTAGCTGGCCACGAGGTAGGCGGGCTGACGAGTTAGGATTTCAGGAAAAACGCCGGGTCGGGGGAAGGAAAATCATGTCTTAAACACCTGAAGAAGGGGCTACTCGGGACGATGGGGCACAAGTCACGGCATCCTGTCAGGTCACCCCATGCCCAGTCTCGTCGCGGGCGCGGCGCTGCAGGACCAGGTCGGTGG
>NW_005842401.1:1309484-1310302 GCF_000455745.1 Alligator sinensis | reverse complement strand
GGCGCGGGGAGCCGGCGGCTGTGGCCATGGCCTCCAACTTCAACGACATCGTCAAGCAGGGCTACGTGAAGATCCGCAGCAGGAAGCTAGGGGTGAGTGCGCTGCTCGCGCCCCCCATCCCCGGGCCCGCCCGGCTGCGCCGTGTGCTGGGGGCGGGGGAGCATTGGCAGTGCAATGTATCCCCTCCCCTCCGGTGTGTGTGTATGTGTGTCCTTGCAAGGGGGGACTTGGCTTCTGCAGGAGGGAGACGGGCAGGACCCCTGCTCCCCCCTGCTTGTGCCCAGGGGTGGTGTCCAGCCACCTGCTGGCAAGGGGAGGGGGCGGCAGGGCTCCCTGGTGCGGGGAGCGGGGGGCAGCCCTGGTCCTGGGGCACCAAAGTTTGCAAAGTGCAAGCAGGTGCAACCCCAGCCGCTGCTTGGTAGGGTCCCAGGGTGCCGGCGATGCCCTCCTGCCGACACCTCTCCGGCACCGGGACCTGGTGGCGCCCCCCCTCGGGCCGCAGTCTGGTCCTGGGGGCCACCGTGCTCTCCTGATTCGCCAGGCGGGCAAACCTGGCAGCATTTACTCCAGACCAGGTGGACCTGGGGAGCGCATCCCGGGCTGTGGAGTCCCTGCCAGGTGGGAACAGCCCCTTCTTGACATGACAGTGTCTGGGCAAGGGGGTGAGGTGAGGAGAGGAGAGGGGAGCTCTCAGATGTGGCACTAGAGCGATGCCCACCATGGCCCCGGGAGGAAGGGATGTCTCCAGGGCTGCCATGCCGCTCAAGAAAGAAAGGCTGGACAATCCCTGCTGCGGGTGTTGTGACAGGGGAAGGAGG
>NW_005842401.1:1296164-1309474 GCF_000455745.1 Alligator sinensis | reverse complement strand
CAGCCTCAGGCAGGTGGTAGGATTGGCTTAGCTATGGGAAGCAGCTGCAAGGAAACAAACACCAAATACAGAGGGGAAAAAAAGAGCCTCTAGGAAAAATAAATAAATGAATAAATTTTAAAAAAATCCATCAGCAAAGTTCGTACTGTGTGGGCGTGCGTCTGCTTGTCCGGAGAGCATTGGTGTCTTGCAGTGCCCTAATTTTGTAGAGGACCCTATTTTGTTAGTTTGTGAGTTTTTGTTCTTGATGAAGTGAAACATGAACCCTTCTGGGTTTGTTCTTTGTTAGGTATAAATGCCGTAACTTGTTAGATGTAATGTGCCCCTGATTATAATACGCTCTGTTTTTAAAAGGCAGAGCGAAGAAAACATTCCGCCCCCGAGTTATGGCTACATAGAGCAGGGACAGATCTTTGAATTGTCAGCTGCCCCTCACCCTCTCTTTCCTGTTTAACTAAAGCTGAAACTCTAGCTGCTGCTGAAGCTGTTTTTCACTGGGAGGGTAGTAAAGCACTGGAACAGGTTACCTAGAGGGGTTGTGGGATCTATATCTTTAGAGGTTTTTAAGACCTGGCTGGACAAAGCCTTGGCTGTGATGATATAGTTGGGGATGGTCCTGCTTTGAGCAGGGGGTTAAGCTAAATGACCCCGTGAGGTCCCCTCCAATCCTAACTTTCTCTGATTCTAAGGTTTCCATGGGTGGGTCTATGATCTTTGGGAAAAAATAACAGAAGCGTCTCCAAGGTTGTGAAATAGGAGGAGAGAGACCAGGAGCAGTTAACAGGAAGCAACATTGCCCTCAGAAAGGTTAGCTTAATTAGTGGAACATCAAGCTCATTCATTAATACCTCAAGAGTGAAGACCAATGAGCCATTGAGGCAATTGCTTCCCTTAGCTTCATGAATAGTAATGCAACACTTGCTGCATTATGGAGCAGAAATCAAAGCAGGGTGCTTCTGTCCTAGTCAGAAAATCACCATCTCTGTTTAATACAAACACCCCAATTTTGGGGGAAAAAGTGCATGTTGCATGTGGGGAAAACATGGTATATTTCCAAGTTAACAAGATGAAGTCTGATTATCGTATTTTGTATTTAAACTTTTTATGGAATACAAGAGCTCTATCCTCTTGTAAAGGTGTAAATCAGTCTTAAAGGATGAAATAAATGTTTGCTAATGCAATTTTTCTCCTCACTCAAAAAACAATGTAAGGGGATACATCCTTCCTATTGGTGTTACCTCATCATGTAAGCCCTTACATACACACATCTAGATTCATCTTAAAGGGCTTTTTGTTTCAATAACTCCATTTGTAAACCTGTTCCACAACTTGATTCCACCGGCTAGATGCTGGAAACTCTTGCTCAGGTGCTTCTAAATCAAGCAAATAATATTATATGCCATGTTTCTTATAATAGTTTCTTCCCCTTACAAATTTAAATGCATACCTTTTGTATAAGAAAGAAAAATATCCACAGAATATTGTCTCCTGTAACTCAGATCTGGGAGAGTCCAGGTCACTAATGCTAGTTTTAATGCCAAACCTGCTTAGAGCCCACTACCTTCTAGATGGGTAGCCAACCCATTACAGAGATTCAACCAGTGCTTTTGCTCTATTTAGTCTTGCTTTATGGCTGAGTGAGGCATGGATGGGAATCAAACTAAAGGTACTATAATATAATGCAACTTATGGAGGGACAGTTAGATGTTCAGTTGGGTGAAGTAAGGTAATGCAAAAGAGAAATGCCACTCTTTTCATTTGAAAAGCGAGATATTTATTTAACTTTAGGTTAGGAGCAAACTTTCTGGTGGAGTATTTAGTCTCTAGTAACCCTAGCCTTCTCTTATCTTTCTCATTAATTGCACACTTCTCTACAGAAAAGTTTGTCGTGATGAGTGCTTTGTTACAAAACATGTCATTACTTTATTCAAGTTATATTTTGCTTTATTATTTAATGTCCTTTATTGTATTAGTCCATTAAGCTAATCCTTACATTTGAAATATATTTTAATATAGGAAGGCTCGCTGTCTCCTATTAATGTTCTCATACCAACATCCTTTTAAATGTGATAATTTCACTAGGCAATTCAACTCTTTGTGCAAGGAATTAGGAGGCATATCATTCCTTGGCAGTCAGTACCATGAGCTCTTTAGCCATCAGTAAACTATTTCATAATAAAATGATTACAAGAGTTCATAAAGAAGGCATAGATTGTTATCAAAATAAATGACCACATCCAATACCAGAACTTATAGTGACATTTTGTTTCACAAATATAGCTATGTATTACAGTGATCATCATAGCTTTTTAGTTTGCCTTATTTCTTCACAACTACTGAGCCCTGTAGTAAAGTGAGCTTATGTCTCAAATGGGCTTTTGTGTACTTTCTTACTATCAAACAATTTTCAAATTGACTCCATTGAACATACTGTTTCTTTATGCTGCTGGTAAAAGTAGCTCCTTTTGAGTTGGAATGAGAGACAACAATACTACCTCAGAGGGAAACCTTACTGGCAATTCTGTTTTTTGTCAAAATCTGTCAACCACTACCATTGGGAAAATAATTGCAGCTGCTGCAAAAGCAGTGGGATATAGGAGAGAGTCACCTAACTAGTTTAACCACCCAGACTATCTCTTTATGTTGACTAAAAATGCTTTTTTTAAAGCATGCGTATAATATTTCCAGGATGCCCAGCAGCCTCGAGAAGTATGGTTATTAATATCTGTGTAGGAAAATGTCTTGAATGCATAGATTCACAAGCATCTGAGGTCTTTAAAACTTGGAAGCTGTAACTAGTGAGGATAATACTAGTAATTAAAGTATCTTTAAAAAAAACAAACAAGGTTCCCAATGACCTAAATATGTCTGTTTCTTCAACTTGCTAACATTACCACACCGATTGCTATTTTGTATTTCCCTAATACTACATAAAGGAAATATCTCATCTTTGCAGCTGTTACATTTGACTTGGGTGACCCTTTGTTGAAATAAATTTGATTGCAGTGTGGTATGCTGTTAGGATTATAATAGGTCACTTGTGTAGTATGGAATAGGACTATGCTGCTTTTGTTCTTTGTGAATCTTTAATATTTGTGTTATATTAAAATTCATATGACACAATTTTATACCATACTGGCTGTGCTCATGTGCTGAAACTTCCTTGTAAGAGATTGGAATCCCTTTGTTGTCTGCTAAACTGCAAAGATTTCATGGCTTGCTGAAGTGCTTTTTCCTAGAAGGAAAACAGTTTGATGTCTCATTAAATAGTCTAATTAAAAATGGGTATCATGTCACTGCTGTAGTCTTGTTTTGACCTATTTCAACCCTTATTTTATAGTCTATTTTTCTCTTCTTTTGGCACACTTTGACTGCAGAACAAAAGAATTCTGAATAATGGAAATTTTCATTGAGTTTGTGAATCAATCCTGTTGTTTATGCATTTCCACATACTGAGCAGAATTATTTGCTGAGTGGTTCATTTTATACTCTAATGCTGTTATCCAAAGAGAAAATTGTACCTGCCAGTCAGCCTTGATTGAGTAATAAATAACTGGTTGCTGTTAGCCACTAAATGAAAAGTTTTACCATACTGAGAACTATTTTTATTTTGTTATGTGCTAGTAAATTATTACAGGTAGCTTTTCTGAAGGTGAATGTAGTGTTTTCAGTGCTGCTGATTTCAGTGCTGATTAATTGAAGACACAGTTAATATTCAAGTGAACATGAACTCCAGGCTGCAGGCTGATTCATCTTGAATCATGGCAGTAAATATCTTCCGAGATTGTGGTATTTATTCATCTCTATGGCTATATTTTTTTGACAGAAAGAGAATAAGTCTTCAAAATACACAGTGCTTTAGGTTATACTGATTGAGAACAAAAGCTGTGTTTTAACTAGAGGTCGTTTGATGGATACAGTGAGCACAGTACAGGTTCCTTTATCTGCTGGGGTTACCATAGCTTATTTTGAACAAAAGCAGCCAGCAACCTTGTTTTGTATTGGGTTAAATGAGATGACTTGGGATATTTTCTTTCCATAGTTTATGCTATAGTCTGTTAAGCATAATGTTTGTCATGATCATTGGAAGAATTCAACGTGACAGTTATAATGTCAATCACATTTACAAACTAAACTTTAATTTAGGTTTCAGTAGATGAAAGCCATTCATAGGGTTTTGTTAATTAAATTATAAGCAATAATTGTATTAAAAGATTTCCATACTCTTAGGACTGAGGAGTCTAATTAATTGTGGGTGACGGTACTCCTATTGTTATCACTGTTTCCTAAGACATGATGCTAAAAGGATTTTATGATCACCTATTAAAGCATCTAATCATATTTATGGTATATATAACTGATTATGTCATTTTAATATCAGTAATTACTGTTTTTTTGGTCACAAAGATATTAAGTGCAAATGAATTCTTCCCTTAATGAGTTAATTAACATCAGCTTCAACCTTTTTCTTGCTAGAGTTGCATGAGTGGCTTTGCAGAATTAAATGTAAATGTATGGATTTCCAATCTGCTTATTATCCTCAGCAATGGTAATTTTGAGCTAAAACAGTGATTTATTGACTAGAGAGAGAATTGGAAGCCATTGTAAATAAAAACAGAAATTCCCATAATTTTTCAGTGTTACTGTTTCTGTTTAAATATGTTCATGATACACATTCATATTAGGTGCTTTTAAAGCAGTGTACTTCCTAGTTTTTCTTGATGCTCCTGTTTCATTTATCTTCGTGAGTTTTGCTAGTCAATGGCCTGCCAATTTCAGAATAGATGATAAAGATAAGCCGAGATAAACCTTGGCTTAAATGGACAGTTTTCCTCTTTTAGACTGTATGTCACCTATATATTATGGATGCTCTGGCATTTACTCTTGTGTAATATTTTGGATGTAATTCCATTTAATTATACCTTAGCTGGGTAAAGATTATTTACCCTCAGCAGGACTGAGGGTTTGCAAATCCAAGCCACAAGATTTTATTTTAAGATAAAAGATAATAGCAAGATAATAGCACAAGATTTAGCAATTCATGTAACTCCACAATAAGTCAGTGGTCTTATTTGACCATTATTTAATGAGGTGCTGTTTTTGTCTTAGGCTTTCATACAGGCCATTTATACCAGCAAGAAAACAATATCTAAAGGATCCTATTGCCTTCAGTGGCTTTGGATGAGATCCCAAGATAAAACACAAGCAAGATTGCATAGACCCAGAATTTTCTTGCTGTAAAGATACCCTTCAACCCTTGCTCACACATGGTCCTCCTTTATCATTTGAGTAATTATACAGCATGAGCCTGCCACGTGTTTTTGCTTGAAGTATGCAATAATAATGATTCATATCATTAAAGTAGTCAGTTTCTTCTTACCTTTCTAGAAAGAATTCTTGTGTTTTGTTTCATTCATCCAGATTTTTGCCAGGAGTGCAAAATGCTTTCTACTTGTTGCCTGGCAACAACATATTTTTGCTCACATCAGTTGCACTTTAGTTTTATATATTTTTTGTAACTAGAAAATTCTAAAAAGCACAGCATATGGTACTTCCTTTTTTGAAAAGATGAGTAAAGCTTTTATGAATGTCATCCTTTAGTATGTTTGTATTATTCTGGACTTGACAAAGCAATCTGCTAATTGAAACATTTTTCACAAATGCCATGATTCAGATGGTGTAGGTGTAAATAGACATAACAAGCAATGTAAAATATTTTGGTCATTGCAGGTGACTAAACTTCCATTTCTGGAATACTTACTGACATTGCTAAAGTTCTTTGGGTATCACGTGATCCAAAAAACAAAATTATGGTATTTTCCTTTACATTGTGTTCTTTTAAAGAGTTTTAAGGCCAATCTCTGCAGCATCATCGAGCAAGATTCAGAATTGGTTTTTTTTTGTCTGGTTTTAATTAATATTTGATCTACTTCAGATCTGCACTTACAAGTAAAATATATAGTTTAGCCTTAATAATAAGTTTGCTTTGCTTCTCCGAAAAAAATAAGCAAAAAAATAAAATGAGTTTTGAAATGTTGTGTGGGGGTCTTGTGTATGATGGACCAATACTGCAAACCATTCTTCATCCAAGTAAGTCCTATGTATAAGATTGGCTCCTTGGTGCTTCTTTCCCATTTCTCTGAAAAATATATTCATAAGTGTTCTAAGAATTTCATGTTAAGCTACAGATAAACAGATGTCTGAACTATGACATTTCTTTTATGATCTGAACACAGTAAAACAATATATAGTGTTAAATAGATGCTTCTTTTAATACTTTATTGCTAGTTAAAATGCATAAGCATACTAAAAAGTTTAGCTAGAATTTTCATGTTTGAGGGAGTCCAGGATTGTATTCTGTGGCTGGAAAAAAAAAAAGTGAATTTATATGTATTACTATTTATTTAAATGGATACATATTACGTTTATGTTTACTTTACATAAGCCTATTAACGCATTTACCATATACAAACTTAAAGTCAAAGTGTGTTTAAGGTACAGCCAAAAAAGGACATCTTTCAAACTTAGCACATGCATTAAGAAGTGTATATTTTAAGACGGTTATCCTTAAAGATATATTGCCTTAACTCCTATACAAGTAAGCAAGATTGTATTATGTCTGAGTACATAATGTAATTGGACTGTCAGAGAAAATGGTGGAAATCATTTGTAGAGTTAAAGGCCCATGCTGCACTAGAGACTTAAATTGTGAGTCCCTACTATTTTAAAAAAAAGTGTTTTTGGCTGACCATGGCTACCATTGTAGTATTTGGGAAGAGCCCATTTATTGGGGCGGACACTGACCCTGGAGGGTTTTGAAGATCTATATTAGTACCTTGAATTCTTAGAAGTTACTGAAAAATTTCTGTTGTTTGTGAAGTACTGCTGAAACCTGCTCTTTTCTAGTAAGCTCCGCTAAAGAATCAAACTTCCACATTTTGGAGCATCTCTAAGGCTAGTTCTGTGTCAAATGTGCCATGGTAATTCTATCTAGAGATTATAAAAGTATGAAGAATTATTTCATTGGAGGGAAACTTCCAAGTAATTCCATAGCACTGCAGATACCTCTAAACTGGGAAAATTTTTCAGTGTGGACAAACCTTCTGAAAAATGGGAGCATGTTCCTTTTCTGCTGTATCATCCAGTTGCTTATAAAACTAGCAAAAATTCTTGGTTGAACTTCAGACAGTTCACACTCGGTAAAGTTAAAATCAGATATGGAGAACTGAAGCACTTTACTGTCTGGGTCTGAGGGGAGGAAATTTACATGTTAGTGTACTACAGGTTTCAGCCCATGGTGCTATATTGTCTGTTTGCTTGTTTTAAAAAGGAGAGGGTACATCTAATGATTGCAAGATATAGATTGGTTTAATGTAAATTGCTTCCTATTTTTCTGCTTCCCTATGCTGGAAAGTTTCTTTAGAGGGCTCTGGTGTTTTACCTGTACTTTTCTGTGCTTTCTTCATATGGACTTCTCCTTCCCATATCTTTTTAGGCAAAAGTTCCTGAATCTGTATCCATAGAATCGTTGGTGGCTTGGCATTGGTCATAAAGCTCTCAGCATTTCTTTTTCCTATAAAGAATGAGGCCACAGAGAATACAAAATTGGTCTTTTTTTTTTTTTTTTTAAAGAGCATAATTATCTATTACTATGTTTGGACAGAGAACAGTGGCTGACCTTTAGGCAGAACTGAAATAATCCTGATGATTGGTGATAATGCTTAGCTTTTCATTCATTTTGACTCTCACTTCCAAAAATATGTTCTGGATGGTGTAAACTCATCATCTAGTTTGAATCTGGTTGGAGAATATTTTTGAGAGCACAAGGTTCTTGGGATTTCATGATACAACCATTATACATTCAAAAGTTCTTTGCGTTCTGAGTTAATTTAAGGTAGGATGTTATCGGTGATGTTTAAATACCACCAGGGTTCTTTCAAAGGAATTGCTTTTACTGGAAAAGTCAACTGTATTAATTAAAACAATAATTATTCTCTATTTGGAAATAACTTCTTTAAATTGTTGTTGCATTTGAAGATTAAAAAGAAAAGATTTTCCCATACCAGAATAGTGTAAACTGTGTTCTTGAAGCACTTAAAAGTAACCACAAAATCATAGGCAGCTATGGCTCAGTCCTACTGCTTGTAGAACAACTTCAGCTCTTAAATGAGTTCAAAGAATAAGTTTCATATTTTCATAGTTTAATAGTAGCTAGGACCTGAACAGATCATCTAGCCTGACCCCCTGCCACAGGCAGGAATGAATGCTGGGTTCACAAGACCCCAGACAGGTGATCGTCCAACCTCCTCTTGAATATGCCCAAGGTAGGGGCGAGGGCCACCTCCCTGGGAAGTAGGGTGGCCAAAATCTGGAACCAAACTGTAAAATATTGCCTTCTGATCTCCAACCTAAACCTATTCTCCATCAGCTTATGACCATTGTTCCTTGTCACTCTAGGTGGTGCTGGGGAGAAAAGAGCTCTGCCTATTTGCTGTTGATCCCCACTGATGAGCTTGTAGGCAGCCACCAGGTCCCCCCCTCAGCCTCCTCTTGCTGAGGCTGAACAGTTGAGGGTGCTAAGCACCTTGTATGATCGACAGGCTATAATGAGCAAAATGGCAGTGTGCTTTTTTTTTTTTTTTTTTTAAGTTATGCTGTGTATCTACCTACCATCCAAAGATTTTGTCTGAAAGATTTGAAAATTTAGAAGTTAGAGAACAAGTTTATTTTCTTTTGGTAACTTCTATATTAGATGCATGGTGTAGTCTCTCTTTAAATTTATTCTTCAGGTTTCCATGTACCTATACTATTAGAGAGAGATCTAGAGGACTAAAATTTACAGAAACACAAGAAAAATAATTTTCCAGGATATTATTAAAACACAGTTTGTTTTTGAGAAAAACAAAACAAACCCCCCAATAATGTATTTTGAATGGCCACTTTTAATTATACAATCAAAATATCATGATCCGGTGCCGTTTAAGGAATTATTCTTAACTGAAGAATTTTGCTTTAAAGGAGAGACCCTTTTTTAAGATCGTTAATCCTGGTTAAAATACACCATTTTTTTTTTTTCTTTTGCCTCTGAAGAAATGAATATTCTTTGCCCAGTAAGGAGATATAGATCCTAGGTCACAAAAACTTACCTTAACTGTGAAAAGAAAAAATAATTTTGATTTTAATTTTTATTTAAACTTTGCTTTTGTACACTTAAATTGAGGGCCACTTAAAGATACTTGTATACTATCAGAATGGTATAAAATGCTCTTAGAGTAAACGGGGAGGGGGCCCTCTTTATCTTACTTTACAATCTGTAAAATGAGAGTAACACTTTCTCTCCCATTCCCTCTGTGAAAAGTGTGATCCACAAAAATAAACCAAAAAAACCCTTAAAATCCAGTGGGCTGAGTGTTGTGGTAGCTTTGCTTTTGTTAGACATGACCCAGGATCCTGGTTTTCACTGTTTAAAAAATCCTGAATTCCCCGATTAAAAAAACAACCAAAACTCACATATGCTTATTTAAAAAAACCCCCTAAAATCTACATTTTTTTCCCACAATTAAAATGAAATGCCACTACATATTTATACTTATAGGTATCAGTTGAACACAATATTTTATTGATACATTTACAATTTTAAAGCAACTTTGAAGCCTACCAGTACCTCCATTCTTATAATAAAATAAAATTTAAATACATATATATTTTGGCATTTGATTTTGGCTTTTCGTATCATGGAAAATCAGACCTTCCCCTGCACCCTTTGCTTACCAGGACACAGGTCCAGCTGCAGCCCTGCTAGTGCAACTTATTCCTGACTCAATGGCCCTTGCTACCAGCCTTCCAGTGTAAGATGAAGGGAGTGGGTGTGTGGGGAAGGGTGGGTGTGGGCACAAGCAACACATGGGAAGGGTGAGGGGGGTCACAGTCATGTGCCCCCTCAGATTTGTACGCTCACAGCAGGGTGCAAGGCAGTAGGCTGGCCAGACCAGCTCTGGGCAGGAGCCACCTCCATGGCCCAGCAGGCGAGATCTGGTTTTGGAGGTTACTCCATACCTCCATGGCCACCAAGGTGAGGCATCCCCTCCTTGCCCAGTAGCAATGGGGGTCAAAACTCCATGCTGCTGCCTTGCCTTACCTTGGCAGCCATGGCAGCGCAGTGCTCCCTCCTGCACTGGATCCCGCCTGCTGGGCCATGAAGCCGGCTCTTCCTGGGAGTTGGTCCAGCTTGGCTGCAGCCCTGCACCCACTTCGGGGGTGGGGAGGGGTATGTGCCCCCCTGCCATGTCATCTGTGCTCCTCCTTCACATCTCCTGTATTTCCCTGCCCCAGCCACCAGATGCTTGACCTAAGCCCCCTCCTCCCCTCCCACAACTGTAGATTTACCTGGAGGGATCTGCAGGAGCTGCTCTCCACTGCCAGGTTGCCACGTGCATTTGTATGTGCACACATGCATGTGGTGCCAACTGCCCCTTGCTTCCCACTCCCCCAGCCCCAACCAGCCCCTTGCAGGCTGAAACTGTGGCAGCCTGTGAGGGGAAACGTATGGTTTCCTGTGTTTTTCTTCTTTAAAAGAGAAATCTGAGATTTTCTTCTTTAACATAAAACCTCCCCTAGGTTTTTTCTTTTTCCCCACAGCAAATGGAAAAACTGGATCCTTGAAAATGACACTGTTGTGCAATTACACATTACAACATACATTCATGATCAGGCTCCTCTTTTTGGGCCCCTCTACATGTGTGGGTAGAGATGACGGAATATAATGGATCATCCATACATGCATGGCAGGAGGTATGATTGTGGGATCCCACATTAGATTCAGTTACGCCTTATAGCTTGTGCAGGATTGGGCTCCCCCTGTACCAGCAAGAAGATCACAGATGTCACAGCCTCCCAAACTCAGGGGTGCATGAAACCCCCAGGATTGGGGGATAGCAGCTGTGCTATGTAGCTCCTGGACTCCAGCTGGATCCCTGCACTGAGAGGCATGGTGCGGGGACTTGGTGTCTGCTGCAGGACTCTGGGTCCTGGCAGCTGCGGGGTGCTGCCAAGACCCAGAGTTGGCAGACACTGGGGCTGAGAGTTCTCGCAGTTTCAGGACTCGCAGCCCCAGCTGGGTATGGAGCATCCCTGTGGCATGGAGTCCTGTTAGCATACAGGGCTCCTGCCTGCAGAGGAGACTCTGCTACACATGCAAATTAAAGCTTGACACCAACTGACTACAAAGTTAGTACACATTTTTGAGATCTAATTTTTATAGCTGGTTGGAGCTTTTTATACTGTGATATGTACTTTGCACGTGTAACTGGTCTCAAGGTAATTGTGCAATTAACCAGTTAATTGTGTGATACCTCTAGCATAGAGGGGGCCATAGACTCTGATGCTTGTACTGGAAAAGTTCTGCACGTGTCAAAATTAAGGTGTTTTGGAAACTCTGTAGTCCAATGAGTAAGTGTCCAATTTTCACTGTTGGAGCTGGTTTTTGCACTTCAGCACCTAAATTCTACCTTAGCCTTATTTAGGTATGTAGGCTAGGTGCGGATATTCAAAAATCCCAAGGAAGAATCGATCTAAATTATCCAGTTTTCTGTAAGTGGCGTAGTTTCAGTTGGTATGGTGGCAAATTTTAGACTGGGTTCTGCCATTTTTAAACAAGTCTGTGTGCTGTGCTTCTGTTCAGTTTCCAGTGTAGACCAGTTTCTGATCACTCATGCTAGTAAAGGTGTAATGTGTGTATCTGGCTGTAAAGTTCCTGTCTGGATTTTGTAAATATTTTATTCTGTACATGTACATTGCTTAGTACTGATCTTGGGTGGCTTCTCTAAATACTACTGTAATACAAATTATAACAATTTTCAATAATTCAAAAGCATAAGAATTCAAATAAACTCAATTCCAACATTTCATGGAGATGAAATTCACCAATACATTGTTGTAATTTTTATTAAATAATTATTTTCATAAAATATTTCAGTTTTGTAGTTCTAATTTTAATAGTTATAATTTTTCTTGAACTAATTTTGTTTTCTGTATTAAGCAATTAGCTTTATTTGTGTTTTTTAGAACTTATTAATGCAATTTTAGGTTTCATTAACTTGTCACCTTAGAAGCAGGAAAATATGAGCTAAATAGCCTTGATCTGTTTTCTTGTCACATTTGAGGGAAATATTGTAAAAGCTTTTAAGTTCTCAACACTTTGACACTGAAAAAAAATAATAGTATGTCGAAAGTAGAATTATTCTTATCTTTGGCTCAACAAATATGTGCTAAACATTATGATGAACAAACACACTGATGTTCCTAAAGAGTACCGTTGTCTGTCCTTCCTTTTTACAGAGGATCCTGTACCTATATTGCTTATATTTTAGGTAGACTTCAGAATGTAACTGTTTGAAACAATGCAAATGATATAATGTTAAGTGTTTTGCAGTGAAAAACAAGATCCTGATCCTGCAAAGGTGTAAGCACCCATGAACTTAGAGCACATGAATAACAATTAATGCCTAACGTTAGTATTTTTCATCTGTAGATCTTGCAGCACTGTACAAAGGAGATAGCTGTATTGATGTCAGTGGGATGCTGCATGGGTTCAGGGATACATTTGGTAGATCTCTTTGAAAGATATAGATGCAGAAATTATTTAATTTCTCTACCAGTTGTACAGAATACAGAAACTACTGGAGAATGATTTAGATTGGAAAATAAAATGGAAATGGTAAAGTTGAAAATTCAGAGAAAGCTAGGCAAATTAGACATTTTCCAGGGTACTAATGCCAGCACAGTTTATTTTGGAGAAAAACAAAACAAAAAGATCCAATTAAGTATTTAGAATGACTACTTTTTATTCCATATGTAATCAAAATATTCTGATCCAGCGCATCTTAAGTAAGGATTCTTATCCTCTTCACTTGGTTTTGTATCAGACCAGAAGGTCCAGAATGACATAATTCACAGACATAATGAATTACCGGCTGAGCAATGACTTGGAAAATAACATTTATTTCAACCCTCAAACACTTTCTGCACCTTCTTTTTACTGTGGATTATGATATTAAATGTAGCTCAAGCTGGTATAGCAGAAGTCAGATATTGAAAGTGGGGCAAAGATCTTAATCTATAGGGTTCTTTAATTCTGCTGAAAATAACTACTGTATATCTACCCATATTTTAATAAAAAGGCTGTTATGAGTTAGATTTGGTGTTTGTGGATTAGTGTAATTGTTCCCTTTATTAAATCTTATACTATATAGCAGTATGTAGACTGAAAGATCACATTTATTCACTATAAGAAAATTGTGTAATAGGGAAAG
>NW_005842401.1:1288089-1296070 GCF_000455745.1 Alligator sinensis | reverse complement strand
AAAAAAAAAAAAAAAAAAAAAAGTAAAAAACTCTAAGCTTACATGAGATGTGCTAGAACAGAGAAACTCTGAGAAGAATTATTCCTAAACATTTATGAGCATTCTTAAACAACTGTGTGAACTATAAAGACATTTAGGAGAGTTAAGAAAGTGCATAAAGAAGAAAAATAATCCTACTAAAGGCTGGCTGGTACATTCTATATGCATTGGAAAAAGAGTATTGAAATTATTTTTGCTATTCCGGTTCTTTTAGTAGAATAGAAGACTACATTTTCTCAAAAAGAGTGGAAGCCACTATAGGAAGATACTAGCTATACTGTGGGGCTGGAGGTTTCAACAAATTTGAGACCCCACTGAGATCCCAAAATTATAATAGAAGTGACCGTGTTGGGTCTGAGAAGAGAAAAAAAAACTTAGATTGGTTATTGTGACAGAGCTGATTGGATATTAGGTAATATCAGTCCCAAATTATTGAAAGAAGTGGCAAACAAAGTAGCAAATCTTGTAGTGGGAATCTTGAACACATTGATCAGTTTAGAGATAGTATCCTAATAATGGATAATAGCAAATATAGTGCCTTTATCCAAAAAAAAAGGGGAAAAGTATGAACCAGACCCAGTTTGAGTTCAATATTAAGCGAAGTCTTAAACAGATATTGAAACTGAGAATAATGAAGGAGTTTAAAAGAAAATAGGATGGAACACAATATGTTGGTTTAATCCAAGAAAGAAGATGTCAGACCAATCTAATATTTTTCTATGATATAAGAAATGATTTCTTAGAAAAGAACAATGCAACTTATATCTGTCTAGATCTAAGCAATGTATTTGTCATTGTGCTCCATGGAAAATTATTAGCTAAACTGGAAAAGACAAGTGGAGCTGAGAACTAAGGGCACATCCTACTTCCTAGGTGACTATCCCAACCACTGGACTTCGGTGGGGTTGGGGGGAGAGGATGTTTACAGGCACCTCTTCCTTTCCTTGGTCTAAGTCCAATAGTTGTAGGTTTAGGCTGATTCAATTCTGGGTCTCTGAGGCTTGCACATCCACTTTGGCACATTTTTGACAGCTAGAAACCCTTTAAATTTCAATCTAAATTTGTTTGTGACCGGCTTGAAATTATTTTAATTTTTGGTGATATTTCTTTTATATTTAATATCTCTTCTCCCTTCCTGATACGCTAAACATTTCATTATAAGGGTAAACAATCCAAGGTCTTTTAGTAGCTTCTCATAAAACAAATTCTTCATTCTCTTAACCATCTTAATTGCCCCTCTTTGTACCCCTTCCAGTTGAATATAAACTTTTAATATGTTTATACAGTCTTATATGCTATATTATAAAGTTGCCTTCTAGTTCAATAAAGTGTGTTTCTAGTCCAGTCAGCTTGCAAGAATTTCCACATTTCAAAAATTTTGTTTTTATACACGATGTGATCCTGAAGATCTGTAAAGCCTGATAAACAGAAAAGGAGACACGGATATGATATATTATTTTTATTTGTAATGTGACACAGTTAGGCTTCTACAGGAAAATATCTTGCTACACGTTAACTTATTACTTATTAGTATTCCAGTCAGCACCTGAGCTACAATTTGAAATAATTTTGAAAATTAAAATGGTTCCCCTCCCCCAACACATACATACCTCTTGTGCATTTTGAAGGGTTTGTTTTCGTTTAGGGATTTTCCTGCATTTGATAACACTTCCAATCATTGTCAACTAGTTTTTTTTTTATGATAATGGTTTTATGTAGTAATGTGTCAGAAAAAAATTAAAAGTAAGAATATGAAATTATAAGAAGTAGTAATAGGAATCTAAACTCAAGTGTTGTATCCATTTTAAAATCCATTTAGAAAGCCAAGAAAACATGCAGGATCTATGTATACGTTTGATTTATTACTAGGAACTATGGAAATTGTTAAGTTTTAAGGTCCCTTATAATTATAGATAAATGAATACGGTAAATTTAGGCTAAATCTATATTTAGAAATCTAACTTCTGGCACAGTGGTTAAAAATGTTGTCACTGTGTCTATAAATATAATAGTGTGTGTAAATATAATATATTTCTTGTGTTCTGAAGACTTTTTTTTCCAAATTTGGCATTTTGCATTGGACTAATTTGAAAAAAAAACCTAGATCCAAAGGAAACGTAAAGATGATTCATTATTTTTCAAATGAAGTATAAAATACATGTTTGATATAGTGAGTTAGATATAGATATACTTTTAATGTAAATATCATAGTATTGGAAAAGCTTCTTGAAAGAATGTAACATTAGCAACTATAGCTCTCCAAACTCTTAATCCATGTGAAAAAACCAAAAAGCTAAACTCAGCAAAAGAGTGTAGTTTTTGCATAAGTATAATTCATAGGTACCTAGTGGGGACCTTACAACCCGAGTTAAGTATCAATGCTAGCCCTTTCTCATAAAGTACATCACAAGGAAGAGGCAGAAGTTTTCCTCTGTCACCCAATACTTCAGAAGTTAGAACATTGACCCAGAATATCAGACATGTTGACCTTCTCTGAGGCCAATCTGTCCCTTCCTCTGCAGCTTCTGGGGAGAATAGAAGGAAAAGAAGGAGCAGCCATCTTAAAGCATCTCTGTACTTCTTTGCTAAAGACATGTACACCAATTCTGGAAGGCTAATCTCTGGGAAAAAGCATATTGTGTCAAGTAAATACCTTAGTTTGCAAAGTGATGCATTTCTTTAAATGTTAAGGAAATTGCTCACAATACAAATATAATTTTACAAAGACGAGAATCTCAATACAGTATTGCTTTGAATTTGTTGGGGAGATTTTTCTCTCATCCAAAAAATTAAAAGTAAAATGTCTGTTTTGGCAGATGTATCTTAGAACGTACAAAATATTCAGAGTAGTGGTAGAGAAATATATTTGCTACAGACACAGATGCAAGATTGGTGTGGTATCTTTGGTTTATTGAAGGCCTGCTTTCTGACTAGATTTAGTAATATGCTTTAAAGTGTATTTGAATTTTTTTAAAACAATTTGTTGAACCAAAAATGTAATTAAATCCTTCTCAATATCTTAAACATTTTTGGAACCCATGCCAAAGTTGTTCCATGAGGTATATCTAGGGTTGAATGGTTTTTGTATTCTAGCCTAGTGAGAGAACTAGTTACTTGTGGCACCTGCAACTTCAATTGCTATGAAAGCTAGGATTATATAGCTTGCATGTTGCCTGGTGGGGCCGTGTGCTCCATTTCATTGTACTAGAAAAACAAAACAGTTCTTTAAGTCATGAGTAAAATGGCTAAATTTGGGAAAGCTGAACAAACCAAAGTTGATTACGCAGAGCGTTTAATATTAAATTGTCACTGGAATTTGTTCAGTGACTGCATTTGTAAAGCTCTGTACAAATACAAATTAAAAGGCTTCTACTTGAGCTATACAATCTAGGGGTCAGATATGCACTTAACTGTGTAAACAGTTCAATTAAAACATGAGTATCTGCAGGATTTTCATGCCTGGTAGGAGGCATCATTTTGACCAAGCCAAGGTACATCCTTTCTTCTTAATGTATGAAGATTCTTCTGATGGGAATGGTGTCACTACCAGAGCTGTTAATCTTGAGAGATCGTGACAATTTTGCATGTGGATTTCTAACAGTAAGTATATTAATCAACTGAAAGCTGCTCCCTCCCTTCTTTCCTTATAAATTTTTACTGTTTTGTTTGTCAAATCTCATTTTTGAAGCTTCTTATTACCCACTAAAATAACTGAGAAGACACTTGGGTCCAGTTCTTATTCCATATGTTAGTTAGCTATATGGCACTCAGGCACCTAAATGCCCAAATATGGTGGAATAGGAACATATTTGGGTTCCCAAAAAATGGTTAGTGCAAAAGGCTGCAAGTCCTCTCCTCTTTGCTGCTTTTTGTGACTTAGTCTTAAGGCTAAAATAGACAAAAGTAGATGAGAAGAATTTTTTAGGGACCCAAGAAGGATGAAATAGGATCATAATTAGATGCCTAAGTGCCACTTAGGGCCTTATTGTATGGGAAACTTAGGACTCCTATACGTGAGCATGGAGTCTGCTTCAACGTGCTGGAAATCCACCACGTTGGAGCAGACTCAATTAACAGTGCCTACTGGAGCATGGAAATTGATGTGCTCTGGCAGCTTTCCACATCACGTATCAGTGATGCAGCATGTCTGTGTGCTGGAAAAATAGTAGCGGAAGCACTTTAAGATAAAGCACATTAGATGAGCTATAGTTCAAAGTGCCCCAACACCATTTTTTAGTGTGCAGACGTGCTGTGCTGCTAATGGACGTGATGTGTGGGTGCTCTTAATTCGTGTGGCTCACTAAAGCCCCCGGCTCCATATCCTGCAGCACATGTAAAAATGCCCTTAGTATGTTAAATCTGTGGCATGTTATGTGGCATTAAAGTTGGGATACATTCTGAGCAGTTAAATGGTAATGTTTGCTATGAATCCTACATGGACAGCTCACACTCCACTGCTAGAAGGCCAGTGATCAAGTCTCTTGGCATGCTGTCCTGAGGCAACTGTTTTCCATGCTTCCGACAGCAGCTGAAAACAGCCAAGCACAGATCAAAGTGCCAATTGGCCGACCATTTCACTGAGGGGAGAACACAAATGCCAGTTCCTCCTTGGCTGACTATTCCAACTGGTATCAGATCTCCAAGGGCTGGGGATGATGAGTAACAGAACTGAGCAGAACTTTGCCTTGACTGCTCTAATCCATAGGCACTCCATACTTTGGTGGCACAAACTCCTGGCCCTGGTGAGGAGCTACTTTGAGGACCGTGTTTCTGCCATGGACATCATACTAAACCATGTGCAAGAAGCAAAATATGATTCTGTGCAAGCCAGGGTATTGCAGGCCTTGTATCAAATGCCATTTTATCACTGCTGGGTACTACTGGTGAGCTCAGATTGGTGGGAGTAGTTCGTGCTCAGAACCTGGAACAACAAACAGCGATGAAACTTTATTCATGGACCTTTGCACTGAGCTGATCTTTCTGCCCAGGGTACTGGGCTTCAGCACCTATGTCTATAGAGATGCACGTGGCCCGGTGATTTGAAAGCTGACAAACAATGATAGCCTCTGGTCTGTCATTGGCTGGTTCGGTGTGGGGTGGACGGTGATGACAATGGCTGTGCACAAAGTATGCAGCACCACACTTGAGGACCTGGGGCCACAATTCATCCAGCTCGGGGACCCACAGATGGTCAGTGCTGCATCCTAAACAGAAATATCTATTGTGTTCCCCTCTCACTGCACCATGGATTACATAAATTCTGGGGTGTGCTTTTCAGTTCTACTCCAGGGAGTTGTAGAACTCTGGTAGTGCTTCACTGACATCAACAGTGGATGGTTGAGCTCCTTACACAATGCCTGTGTATCCAGAGATGATTCATCAATGGAAGTTCCCTCTTGGTGTTCCCACTATGGATTTGGGTGGGCTGACCATTTTCCCCCACTGATCATCGGTGACTTGATCTATCTTCTGTTCCCCTGGCTCATGAAGCCATACACTGACCAGCTGAGCTGGACCCCAGGAGGGAGTTCATCAGTTGGTAGTGGAGCAGCTGTCAGATGGTGGTGGAGTGCAACTTTTGAGCACCTAAAGGTGTACTGGAGGTCCCTGGGAGGGTCTTCCTTGAATGCAGGATAAGGAACATTCCCATCTTCATGGCCACCACCTGCATCCTCCACAGTATTTCTAAGGTGAGAGGGGAAGCCTCCTGGACTCTGGACTTGCTCTGGATGGACCTAGGGTGGGGAAAAAACCATGGCACTTTGGGGCCCAGGATGAAGTGTTGCTCTTGCCGGAGTGTCCTGGACAAACCACTGTGAGGCTGTTCTGATCAGGAAAGCTGTATCTGACTACTTCCTGGAACAAAGTTCTGTCACTGTGCTGTATCTTTAATGTCCTCTTCCAAAACATTTCAGGAAACATCTTTCATGCCAGCTGTTGGGCTTAATGCTCTCTGTTGTGGGGGTTTGGAGTGGGGGACATGTACAGGATGGGGGGATGGAGCAGCTGGAACACTGAAATACAGGTAGGGGAACTGGGGTCCTGTGTTGGGGGTTTGACAGAGATGGCTGGGAGGGGGAAACAGGCATGGGTGGTTTGGGGTTGTGAGTAACTCAAGTTGATGTCTGTACAGGAGGCACATAAGGAACAAATTTCATAACTGTGCAAGCTTTATTTCTTCAAATAAACTATGGAAACTGCTAAATGTGCAGGTGTGTTAAATGTGTTGTGGGGTGGCTTTGGATGGGAGTGCTGTATGGAAGCATGCCTCCCACCCAAGTCTGAGCCATGTGGCTCCAAGGAGCTTGATAGGTGCATCTCCGTGAGTGGGTATGACTCTGAACTGCTTGGAGCTGGTTGGGGGCAAATATGGCAAGGGTCCTTCCTCCCATCTCATCACTGAAGTTCACTTACCTTTTTGTGGTGCTGTTCCCCTACTGCTGGGAGTGTAGCCCCTGGTGGTGTGGGGGTGGTTGTGTTTCCCATTGCCCCTGCTGTGGTGTTTGGGCTGTTGCTCAGATCTCCACTCTCTGATTGGTGTCCAGCCATGCAGGGGGTTGCAAGGCTCCAGCTGTCCAAGGCAATTGGAATATGGGGAGGTGTGCAAATGGCACACCTAGTCAGCCTCCCCTTGTTCCAGTTGACCATGTAGCATCAGTTGCTGGCTAGGGAAGGGCGGGGGAGGATGGGCAGGAAGCAGCAAATATCCATAGTATCCCAAGCTAGTATGATGCTGGTGCCATTGCCTGTGGTCGGGTCAGGGAGGCAGCTTCAGATGCCTGCTATCTCACTGCTATGACACGGCATAATCCTCTGCAATGATACCATGCTGTCTGGGAAGGATGACTTTTGTCACAGACAGAGGGAAGTGTGGAGGGCCAATTCCTTGTCCCATCTCTGAGCTCCTCACCAATCTCTGCACCAGTTCCAGGAACTGGCTGTCCTGAGACGCACAATTCTGTGGAAGAGGTTTTAGCATCTCCTCCAACTGGTCCAACTGCTGCTTGTAGGCAGCCAACCAGCTCTTGATAGCAATGGTTTGGCATGCTAAGGACTCCATGAAGTCCTCTAGCACCTGATCTCGTACATCCTGCTGACATTTTGGCTCTGGGACATCATCTGGGTGAGAGTGTCCTTTATTACAAACTTCTAGATATTATGAAGGAAAGTCTAAGTGTCTTGCCTTCCTAGCATACGTACTTTCATGTGCAGTAGGGATGAGGTCAGGACCTCATTTGGAAGCACTCTATCTAGTGATAGTTCTAGCTACTCACTCACTCTTCCCTCCCCGGAGGTTTCCATTAGGAAGACACCTCTCTTCCCACTGCCTCAATAAATCTTCTGCCTGCCCCTATCTCAAGACACTGCTTCTGTAGCCAGTTTCTCTCTTGCAGCATTGTCCCATCAGCACAGAAAGGGAGCTCTTTGAGCTTGCAGGTGGCAACACCCCAAGATGTCCTCCTGCTTCTGCAGGCTCTAATCTAATGCTTAGACTCAAGGAAGGAAAAAAGCAGTGATGGTTCCCCGGGAGAGGTAGCAATTCCATGGAACAAGCTTTGGAAATCTTCCTATACTTGCATTACAGCTTCATAGCTCTGCCAGACCTTCTAGTAAAGAAAGCAACGATCAATTATGTCATGAACTAGGATCACCTTACTCTCCCTCCCACAAGCTGTCCCTTGAAGAATGATGCCCTCCCCCATGCTCTGCCCAATGTTCCAAACCTCCTGCTGCCACAACTCCAATCTGTGGGGATGACCTGGAATCCTGAAGGATGACAAATTTCACTGCCACCGAAAAGGGCTATGCCTGGTATCCCTGAGCTGATGTAGGCTGCTACCATACTGGGACCTGAATGATGACAGCATTCCCTAGCTATGGATCTGTCTACACCTTGCCCTCACAGAGGAACATGCAGGACTGCCATTGGCTATGCAAATAG
>NW_005842401.1:1272757-1288058 GCF_000455745.1 Alligator sinensis | reverse complement strand
CTGGGGAAAGGTGTCCTTTGGGGGGGGGGGGGGGGGGCGAGGATGCGGGGTTGGCCCAGTCATTGATACCTTAACTGGGTCACAGACCTGTGCATAATTGCTGTTGTCCAAGCACAGGGGTACCACCAATTCCCACATCTGCACTGTGTAGAACATAATGCCCCTTCACTTCTGGTTAATTTCAGGGTTGGGCGGCAGTCTGTACATGGGCACTTCACCAAGCCAAGAGCCACCCTCAGAGTGAACCCCAAGTCACAACTGGGCCATGCACCCTCGCAGAACGAGTCAGCCCCCAATGCATGAGTCACTCCCTGAGCAAGCTCTGAGCCACCCCAGCACCCAAAGTTATACCACCTGTCATCCTTTCCCCAACTTGCCAGCGGCTGGTCCAGGGTTACCTGTGCCTGTCAATGAGGAACTTGTCTGGGCTGTCCCCATATTGTGCATCCTGGGTTTGGATATGGGTCCATGTCTGGGTTTGGATAGGTAACAAGTCTACTGAGCCGGCATCCGTGTGCTCCTCTATGGACTTTTTGGCAGGAGATGGTGAATAGTGTACTCTGCTGTTTTTGTTATTGTTGTCCCAAACAAGGCCCCTGAAAGTGTAGTGAACAGTATAATGGGAAGTGACAGTGGGATCTGCCTCAAGACTCCTTGACAGCTCCTCATGGTGGGGGACCCATTTCTTGTGGTGACCAAGACCTTATTGGTGTCAAGCATACTTTGAATTCACGCGCTTGATTTTAATGTGGATGTGCTACCAGTCCCACTGTTACTCCCAAGCATCCATCTGATCTATGATGTGTCTGTAGACCACTTGGTTTTGTTGGCTGCCTTTCCTTCCCTTGGTTTTGGTGGCAGTGGTTCTCTCCTCACCCCAGATTGTGATGGGGTCCAGTACTTTGGTGAGTCCAGTTCATGGCCTTCCTGAAGGAGTCCAAGGAGGATTTTCTTGGTTTCAGCTCAGTTCATGAAGCTAGGTGTTCACTGTTCTCATCGGAGTGCTCAAGCGGAGCAAGAGTGGAGGGCTAGGAGTAGTGCATCTTGAGATGCTGGAGGACTACAGATTTCTTGAATTACCTTTCTGGAGCAGGGCAACAATAACTGAACATATGTTACTTAATACAATCTGGAGATACTCCTTGTATGAAAGTTCATAGGTTTGCTACGATACAAGGGCACTTAGCATGTTTTACTGCTTGAATGCATAGACGTTTGGATTTGAAGTTCATTTAACGTGTACTGCATCCCACATGTCTTGACCCTTAGACATCAAAAGGATGGAATAGGTTATGGCTCTTATTATCTCATTGGCCTTAATGGAAGTTGAATGGAACCCTGAGTGCAATTGTAGCCCTTACCTTTGAGTTCTAAATATTTATTTTTTTAAAAGATCAATTAGGTATGTTTAAACTATTTATTTTCTAAAGGTGAAAACTTGACCTGTTTACGTCTGTTTAAAATTCCCAATGAATCTGAGATTTTATCCTCAGTGTCTGCAGAAGAACAGAATATAATACTCAGTTCTTGTTCTTTTTCATTGTGGAAAAAGCAATCTTCATCATGCTTCAGCTCTGCCTTTGTAAACTCAATGGTTTCAGAACAGGGAAAAAAAAATCTTGATCTAATTAGGCCCCACCTACATGTTACACTTAAGACATATTTAACCAGTTAATCATGTCTTAAGTTGTGACCCAGCCACACGTTCAGTCAATTAATGGTGTGATTAAACAAGGAATAAGCTACAACGTTATTCCACAAAAAATGGACTGAACATGTGGCCAGGTGCTCCCCTGTGGCTAGGAGCCCCTCAGCTGGCAGGAATCACAGCCATTGCAGTGCATGGGTGCTCTCCCAGCTGGAAACCCTATTGCTGTAGGCCTCCCAACAATCCTGGGCTCCCCCTGCACCAGCAATAAGGATTTATTGGATCTGATGCTGAATCCCACAATCATCCCGGCCATGAATGTGTAGCATAATAGGAGGTGTGATTGTGTGGATCGGATCCTATCCTGTGTTTACCTGAATATTTCCCAGGGGCCCTAGGCAACTGACCCAGTTAGAAGAAAAAAAAAAAGGAAAAGAAAATGCTAGTAGAAATAATTGATTTTGTTGGGGCCCAGGGCAAATACTGATATGTCTATGGGAAAAGTATACCCTTGAAAAGTAAGTGTGCCAGTTGTTCCAAAGTTGAAACTAGTCAAATGATGTTGATATTTTGGTAACTAGTATAGCAGATGTATACTTTACATTTTGCATATGTAAATATTGAATTCACTTGGTTATTTATTGAAAGTTCTGTAGTGAAAACTGTCCAGGTTGAAGTTCACAGTTTTTACGGCAAAGGCATATATCACTGTAAAACAACTTTATTTACTTTAATATGGTCACAGAAGAGGCACTTAATTGTGTTAAAAAAAACAAAAAAAAACCAAAAAAAAAACAAAAAAAAAAAACCAAAAAACCCTGCAAAAAACAACCCCCCACAACCCCCCCACCAAAAAAAACAAAACTAAAACCAAACCTCCCCCCCCCAAGAAAACCAAACAAAAAAAACCCAGAAAAAAAGAATGAGTTAATAAGCCCACACACAATCTGTCTCTGCTGTAGCTCTTGGCACACAAGAGCTATAATTGGTTGAAGCTATCTAGGACTTAATTGATGATTTTGCAGTGCTGATATGTTTACTGATAAGACTTAATGCAAGCTAACATTTGTTAACTGGAGAGAAACTATTTTTTTTTTTTTTACATGGAAAGTATGTAACACCTGGCAGATATTTTTGTAATACACCTAGTGACAATCTGGGTAAAACATTGCAGCATGTATAGTGTTGATAAATTCCGTGTTTTAAGGTAATGACATTCCTTTATTTGAGAAGAAGACCAAGAAAAATATTTCAAGGTATGAATTTATGCAACCAATTCTGAAATAAATCTATAATTGAACCAGTAGTTGGATAGTCATTGATTCCCATGGCTCTTAATTATCAAAAAAGCTTTTAGCCTGGAGAAGTATAAATGCAAACATTAGATCTATGTTGTGTCAGGAGGTCTAGGATTGATCTGAGTATTACAGAAAAAAGAACCATCATGTCCAACAGACTGACTGCCTATATCAGTACTTTTGTCTTTTTAGATTATTCATTTTGCCTAGGTTTTTATTTTGGGAGTTCTGAACTTGACAAGCTAGTGGCTACCTCCAAATAAAAGGAATCCTATTCAAGTTTGAGAGAGCGTAAATCTTGAACTGTACTTCTCATTTTGTTTTTAAGGCATTTTACTTTTGTAAGCTATCCATGTAAGCTACTGCTTAAAAACATTGTACTATCTTACACATTTATAAAATGGTATAACAGGTATGTAACTGCTTTATAACGGTATATATTGTGAAAGCTAAGTGGAACAATGGATTTCATAATGGATGATGCTTTACAAGTATACTGCACATGATGTTATGTAAGATTTATTAATAAGAATTGGCCTGTCTTATTTAATGAGTTTTATAAATTCAGGGTAGAAGATACGTTTAGATACTAGCTGAGCAAAATAGAAGGAAACTAGGAAGAACTCCAGCTAAGTGTTTTTAAGCATTTCTTGGAAGAATGCTTGACTAGTTAATTTAAGTGTTTGTCTGATTTTAGTTCAGACCTGCTTGCTTTTATTTCTGAAATGTATTTTGGGTACCATGTAAAGTTGCTTGTTCTCACCTAGTTTTTAGGATTTATGTTAATATTTATAACTGAATACTGATAAAAGAAAACTACTTGAAGGGGCTGGCAGCAGTTCAGTCCTGTAGTTATTAGTGCTTAAAAGACGGGGAATAGGGTCATAGCAAGGCTAACAGTTATTATATTAAGTCTCCCTGCAGCTTAAAATAAGGAAAGCTACTTTTTTTGCAGTAAATATACTTGTATGTCTAAAATAGGCATATGTAGTGGACCTCTCACTACAGAAAGGATGTGGACAAATTGAAGAGTTCAGCAGAGTGCAATGCAAATTGATAGAGGGCTGGGGCACATGACTTATGAGGAGAGGCTGAGGGAATTGGGCTTTTTTAGGGCCTTGTTACATGCTAATTTTGGGCAGGTTGCAGAGCTCTTAAACGCCGTATTGTCTGCATGTTACCACCTTAAAGTAGCTTAAAGAACACATGCAACACTTATGCAGTGCAAAGGGCAGGATTCTCTGTGGTCTGGACAATGCAGCATCTGTTCTGTTAACGTGTGGCCACTCCACAGATGTACCACCGAAGTTGAAGTCATCAAGTGTCCCAGGATACAGTGGTCCCCTCCCCCACCCTTCTGTTCTGTGTCGACAACGTGCCCCCCACAATCAGGCCACCATCGCATGGGCACTGTGGGGCAAGGCTGGTCCCTTCCTTTCCCTTCTGCCTCTCCTGCCCCCCATCTTCATCCCTGCAGGTCCCCCTTGGCACCAGCTAAAAGGTGATTGCAGCACCTTGTATTTCTTGCCAGACTTCCTGCGGCCCCTGCAATCCCCAGCTCCTATCCAATGGGTGTGCCCCACAGCCCTCCCCCTCCTTTTCTACTCTCATTGCTGACCCAGCTTTCTCCTAGCTGGAGTCTCCGAGCCACATAGCCCTCAGGCTTTAATGAGAACTTTTCTGAGCCACACACGCATGTACCTGGTGACTACTGATCCAGCTTCTCCCAACCCTTTTCAAGCCTCCGCCATTACCCTCATTCCACTGAGTGCTACTTGCTCTGATCAGGATCAGGGCAGGGTGCTATTTTTGCTCAATTTTCCCCTCTCAGCTGGCAGCCTTGGTGAGCATTAGGAATGTGCAGTCTAGCTGGGAGGCTGAGGCACTTGGGCGAAGAAGGCAGCACTCTGGATTCATTATGGAGCAAGCCAGGCTCAGGAAGCCAGCAAGCCAGGCTCATGCTCTCCCAAACTGCAATTTGCTATGATGAGACAAATGTCTTCCCTTTCTTATTCCTGGAGATGGGAGGTGTTTGTGTGTATGAGACAGGCAGGCAGATCAGTGGGGGTCCAGATTTATGCTAGCTGGTGGAAGCAAGATGGCTTTGAAACTTTCCAACTACAGCTCTTAGTCCTCCCCTGCACCCACAGCCTGGATCCACCTGCAGCCACCCGGCCCTGGAGTAGTGACTTCTCCAGCAGCAGGCTTCCCCTCACCCCACAGCAACTGTGCTGCATGTGGCTTGGGTGCATGGAGCAGGGGACTGCTAGAGCTGGAGCTCTTCATCCAGCAGGAGAGGTAAAGAACAAGCCACATAGAAAATCATAGAAAAGTAGGGCTGGAAGGGAGTAGAAAGTCACAGCCATGCAGGAGTCAGAGAACATTTCTAGGCTAAAGGTGTGACTTCTCCAAACTCCAGCTAGCACAAAACTGATCAATATTTGTGCGTCTCAAAATATAATGTGTAACAAGACCTTTAGGGCCTTGTTACATGGTAATGTTAGGCAGCTCCTGGAGCTCTTAACCCCTAGATTAGCCACATGTAAACACCTTTAAGTGGCTTAAAGTACTCATGCTGCCACTCCAGGGCAGGATTATCTCTGCTCTACATAACCTTGTTTCTGTTCCATTAACTTGTGGCTGCTCCCCACCACTGCTGCTCAAGTTGGAGTCCTCCAGTATCCCAGGATGCAGTCTCCTTTTACCCCACATGGTGTTTCTGCATGGAGCGGAGGGTGGCGACATCTCAAGACAGGTTGGGACCTGTAGGGAGTCAGGGGAGGATGAGGCATGGACATCCAGAGTTGGTGTGTCAGGATTCTGCAGGGTGGCTAGAATGTGGCCCATCACAAGAGAAAGAGTAAAGTCACATGAAGCAGTGCAAAGGATGCAGAGGGTGCTGTGCAGCAGGCTCTGTTGCCCGGTCTGGAGAGGTGGTGATGGATCCATTGTTGCCTGGCCCAGGAGCATTGTACTACATCACCCTGCTGTTTCCTCCTGCAGCACCTCCTGAGGTCCCTTCCAAGCCTAATTTTCTGTGGTTCTGTGATTATTTTTTACTTACTGCATTTGATTCAATACTCTGTTACAAGTGTAGTACAATGCAGACCAGTCTTAGAGTAAGTGTTATATACTTATAAAAACATCTTAATTCGAAGAATATTTATAGTTTTTATTTTGCATTAAATGGTATTTCAGAATTATGTTGGAATATGTTGGTGTTCCATATTCGATAATAGTGGATTTTGAATTCTTCAGACTCTGTGTATTTTGTAATAGTACATGGTGTTGGTCAATCCTGACATCTGGCAACAGAAAGTTATGGAAAGTATAACACTAGTATCTCCAGACTGTAATGAACCCATGGTTATGCTAGCTGTGGGAATCCTGTGGATGTTGCTAGTTGTGGGAATCCTGCACAGATGTTGAAGCGTCATAGAAACGGTAAGCTGAATAGTTTTTCCCCCAAACATTTTTGGGGAAAAGGGTTGATTCCAGTCTTATAACTAACCTGTAACATTTCATCGTAAAAGAAGTAGTGGTGTGAAGAAGGTATAGGAATCTGGGAAGGGAACTTTAATAATGACAACATTTGTCCAACCTTTACCTCCACCGTTTTACTGTATGTTATCTATTTCATATGTAATATACATGTTTTGGGGCCAGAAACTTCTGTTGTAAGATATGGCTACGAGGGAAGCAGGCCACAATATTATGAGCAGAGATCTAGGAGAGACCCATTACCCTACAGAATATATGTAAAAGAGAATATAGCATAAGATGTTATACTATGGAATTTCACTTGAGATGGTGAAGGTTACAGGGGTAAAAGTAGATGGGGTGTCTGTTCTGTATTGAATAGTTGATCTGTTTGATATAACTACTGGAAAGACAAGGAAAGCAATTTTGTATTTGTTTCCTTACTCTCAACCTCATCCCTGTAGGTTTTTCCTGGGGAGTGACCAATATTTTCCTTACATTTTAAGTGTCTTGAACAGCTGAGGCATTTCAGTGCCTCAAGGTTTAGCACCGTGTCATGTGGCTGAATATAATACATCTCCTTTCAGATGACTTCCCTTGCATGCTTCAGGTTAGACCTACCATACTTCTAATGTGATATATTGAGATTAGAAATACAGGCGGTATTAGAAATGCATGTAGAAAAGGGAAAAGTTGAGGAAATAATGAAGGCGAGGGAACAGTAAAATAAGTAGAACTCAGGGGTATTTAGCAAGAAATATTATTTCACACATTGTCAGTTCTGTTCTTTACACTATGCAGCACAAGTTCTGTAAATGTTTCCATTATAACCTCCAGTTTTTGGAGGCTCATTTTCCAAAATATCTGTGTGTCTGTGTATATATTATTTTATTTTTTTAGATTTGTCTTGACTTCTTTCCAAAAGTGATTTTTTTGTAAAGGTTTAAAGAAAGTCCCTTCAGCTATTTTAGAGCTTCATCACAGGGAAGGTGATCTTGGAGTCCTTGGCAACAATATTTATGAAGTTGTGGGGGATGGGTGAGTTACCCTAGGACTGAAAAAGGGTCAACATTGTCCCTCTCAGAAAGGCAAAAAAGGAGGAACCAGGGAATTACAGACTAGTTAGTCTCACTTCAGTACATGAGAAGTTCAACTGGAACATATCTTAAGGAAGTCCATGTGCAAGCATTTGGAGGAGGAAAGGCTGATTATCATAAGCACTCAGCATGGTTTTACTAAGAACAAATTGTCAACCACACCTGAGATCTTATTTGGCAAAGTAACTATTTGGGTTGATGAAGGAAATGCTGTGGATATATCTGTACTTCAGCAAGGCTTTTGACAAAATCTCACATGACCTTCTCACAAACAGATTGGAAAAATGTGGGCTAGACCAAACCACTGTAGGGTAGATAGACAACTGAGTTGACAGCTGCAAGCAAAGGGCAGATGTAAGTGGAGCCATGGTCAGAATGGCAAGAGGCTTGGAGTGGAGACCCACAGGGGTCTATCCTGGACCCAGTGTTGTTCACTGTTTTAATTAATAATTTGGATCCTAGAAATGAGAGATTCTTGAGCAAATTTTCAGAGAACAAAACTGCTAATGATTGTGAACACATTGGAGGACAGGAGTGCAATTCAGAAAGAACTCAACAGATTGGAAAGCTGTTAATAGGATGAAGTTCAATGCTGAGAAATGTAAGGTGCTACATCTTGGGAAGAGTAATAAAAAATGTGAATACAAAATGGGTGACATCAGGCTGGGTGGCAGCAAAGAAGGATCTGGGATTCTTGGTAGAATATGAGCCTGCAGTGTAATGCTGCTGCATAAAAGACAAATGCAATTTTGGGATGCATCAGCACGTTTATCTCCTATGTCTTGCACCTAATGCAAGGCCTCACTTAGAGTAGGTTAGGCCTCATCTAGGGTATTAGGTGTAGTTTTGAACTCCACATTTTCAAAAGGGAATGGAAAAAATTAGAGAGGGTCCAGAGGCAGGTAACAAAACTGATAAAGCACTTGGAAGGTGAGCCATCCAAGGAGAGTTTGATGAAAATAGCCATGTTCAGCTTGCAGTAAATGCACTTAAGAGGGGACATAATAGTGGTCTTCAAGTATGTGAAGGGCTCCAAAAAGATGAGAGAGTGTGCCTTTTTTGTCTATCTGGAGAGAGCAAGATTCAGGCCAGTGGTTTGAAGTGGCTACAAAGTAGGTTTAGATTGGATATCAGGAAGAATGTCTTCACTGTTAAAACAGTAGGATAGTGAGATTGCTGAGGGAAGCTGTGGACTTTCCATCATTGGAGGTGGTCTAAAAGACATTCGACACATATTGGTCAGGTTTGATCTAGAAGTAGATCTAGCCTATGTTCTGTTATGGGTATTTCCTATGCTTCTGGGCTTTGCTGGTTGCCACATGGGGCCAGAAAGGATCCCTTGCCCCTTGTGCTGCTACGTGTTAGGGTTGGGGTTTTTTTTGTTGTTGTTAGGCAAAAAAAACCCCATCTCAGAAGCACTGGGTATCACCATTTCTGGGGATTTTGATAGGTGTATGGCAAAGCTCCTGCTGGGACTTAAGCCTGGAGGTTCCTGGCTAGAAGGCCTTGCCCCTCAGGGTCAGACCAGTTACTATGTTTGGGCAAATTTTATCCTACGAACTGAAAGGAATTTTACCCCACAGTCAGGTTGGTACAGACTCTGGAGTTTTTTTGCCTTCTGTATCAGAGGTGTGTGGTGGCCCTCTTCCTTGGATCTTTCAGATGTATTTTAACAACATTTATGGCAGCAGGGCATTGGCCACTGTGATTCCCTTGCTTTACCTCTAGGGGGTTAGGGTATTGTGTCTTGCAGTTGTGTCAGGTTTGACTGTGTGGTTTTGCTAATAGGTTAGACAACAGATTTGTACAGGTTGGTTTGGCTAGGAATAATCCTACTTCATGTAGGTTGGATTAGATGATCTCTGAAAGTCCCTCCCAGCCTTACTAGTCTATGATTCTGCTTTCCAGTCAGATAACTCAAACACAAATTTAGAAAGACTTCAGCATGTGATGAGTGCTTGGTTAAGGTTGAGAAAAAATATTGTGTAATATCTACATTTTTAAATGGTTGGAACAATCGCCTCTAAGCATATTCAATAAGCATCTGCTGAACTTTTGAACTTAATACAAGTCAACAACTGTTTGACTTTCCAATGCATGTTCTTCCTGACCAGAGACCTTTGGACAGTTTGCATTAAAATATGGAGGGAGAGAGAGAGAAGAAATATGCCAATCACATTTTTGACACCCATCCATCCAAGTTTTTTTTAAAGGTATGCATTTAGTACTTAGTTGATCAATGTCATATAAATCTAAAACCTTAACTGTGCATTGTGCTCTGAAGCTCCATACATTTTCTTTGTATTTCAACCAACAGAGGAAGTTAGTTCTAAAGCTGAGATGTTTCCACAAAAACAGCAAGTGGACTGTAAGCCTCTGACCTGTGATTGAAGATGAATTGGTAATTGAGACAAGTTATTAGAAAAGTTCATATATCAAATTGCTGGAATCCTAACATCCTAAGATTAGCAACAACACCTTGTACCTTCAGGTACAATTCATTATTTGGAGTCATTAATATAATATTGTCCTCATGGATAGAATAGCCATGTAAATGGTGGTTTGAGATATCCCCAGTAGAAGCATTTCCTAACCTAATAGAAAGACCATAAATGTGGGAACAACTATAGCAAGAACTTTATGGGATTGGTACCGTTGGGATTTTGTAAATCGAAGGATTTACGTTGGAGAGAGAAATTACCAGCTTTATACAATAATCAGTTGGCGGGGGGGAAAACGCACTTCAGTCCTTAGAAATCCAGAAAGAATTGGGTATTGAGAAGTATGGCAAGACTGTGAAATGGTAAAGCATGGTCAAACACATTCTGTCATGGAGGTTGATTGTATGCCTTAGTACTCTTCCTGCTTGATGAGTAAAAGGACTAGATCTATATTGAATTTATACTGTTGCTGCTATTTTCTACCTCATAGGTAATCTCAAAAAGGCCTAGTTAGCTAGTCAGAAATATTTTAAGGAACTTTTTCCCCCTGACATTACATCAGAAAACACACTTTTGAAACCAACAAACTATTTTTGTGGAAATGTACTGATAAAATTGTCATGGTTTGGGATAGAATTCTTGCGCAAAACGGATAAAAGAAGAACTGTTCTAATGAACCTATGATTAAAGCAATCATCTGTGAAGTGGGAGGCTCAAGTTCAGGTCTGTTACATGAGTCAGGGACAGTAGGGACCTAAACTTGCGTCTCCTATCTCTGAGCTGCATATGTGAATTACCAGGATGGTTTTTAAAAAGTTTTGTTTTAATTTAGCTTTGGAAGAAAAACACATCTTGAAACTTTTTTTTTTTTTAAATGGAAATGTGGTTTTGCAGCCATCCATATTCTCGATGGATATAGAATACTTATTTGAACGCTCAACCTTTCTTAAGTGGTAGAAGGTAGTAATCAATTAATGAAGCCAGTGAAGCTTCTATATCATGCTGGTTTGGGTAAAAACTGAAGTGTTTGAGAAAATCTGAGCACTTCTGATGTCAACAAAGCTGCTTCTTACACCATAATTTTGCAAAGGCTAGACTAGAAATAGAGCTACAGAAAGAGCATCCAGAACAAAAACTCTAATGTGATGGACATATTTCAAACCTCAACCAACAATTAGATACTCTATATTTCTCTTTGCTTTTAATAACTATGAGGACAGCTTGCCTGTCTGAACTCAAGCATAAATAGAATATGAGTTCATTTCCCCAGCACAACTAGAATATGAGTGAACAAAGCTGCTTGATCACACTTGATGATGTTTTCTGTTATGTTTTCAATTCTCTCGCTCAATATTGTATTACCTTTCTTGGTTGTCACTGCACATTGAGCCTGCAGAGAGCTATTTACAGTGACTTTAAGGTCTCTTTCCTGAGTTGTAACAGCTAGTTCACAACCCAGCATTGTTTACTAGGGCTATGCAAAGCTTTGGTAGCCAATTTGATTCAGAGGAGATGCGGCGGCCAAATCTCTGAATCCAAATAGAATCGGGAGACCCGTTAATCTCTCCAAATCGAATCGGAAGCCTCTGAATCGATTCGGAGAGATTCAGCCATAGACTGTACAGGCAGACACTAGGCAGTGCCAGGGGGAACAGCTGGATGAGCCGGCAGCCCTGGGACAAGTTGCGGCTCGTCCAGCTGCCCCCCTGCTTTCCCCCCCCACCCCGTGCTGGGGTGAGACAGGCAGTGCTTGCAGCCCTGAGAGAAGCTGTGGGGGGCTGGGGGGATCGAACCCGGAGCTGGGGGAAATGTTTGGGGGCTGGGGGAATGAACAGGGGCTTCCCCCCAGCTCCCGGTTCAATTCCCTAGTTCCCTGTTCGATCCCCCGGCTCCCTGATCATTCCCCACAGCCCCCACGGCTTCTTCCGGGGTTGCCAGCACTGCCTGCTTTGCCTTGGTGGGGAGGGCAGCTGGGGGAGCAGCCGAAGAAGCTGCCCCGGTTGTTTAATGGTCACCTATTTTCTCACTGGATTCCAGCTTCTGATGTATTAAAGTTATTATTAACTTTCGCATCTTTTGTAAGATGTTTCCTAAAATTCTTTTTTGGACTGCCTTATTTTGCTTTTACATTTGATATTCCAGGGTTTGTTCCTTCCTATGTACTCCTTTGGTATACCTTCTATTTTTTTAAATGATTCCTTTTTGCTGTGGATAGCCCCCTTAGTTTTTGGGTTTTCTTGGACCATTTGGTACCCTTTTAGATTTGCGGTATTCACTTTTATTGAACCTTTAATAATATGTTTAAACATCTTCCATGTTGTCTAGGCCTTTTACAATTTTGACTGCTATTTTTAATGTCTTTTTAAACTAACTTCCTCATTTTCTAGTTTACTCCCTTCCACTAGGATGAGTTTTATTATGTTATAGTCGCTATTACAGACTGGCTCACCTATAGACACGAGGTGCAAATCCTGTTTGTAGTCAGGATTTGCTCTAGAATTGCTTCTTCTCTGTGGGTTCTGAGGTAAATTGTTCTAGAAAGCAATCTTTTATCATATCCAGGAATTTCATTTCAGCACCTTGCCATAATGAGGTGTTTACGATGTAAAGATAGTTGAAGTCTCCCTTTATTATTGCCTGTCACACTTGTGCAGTTTCTTTCATCTCCCTTAGCATTTCATGTTCACCTCACCTTCCTGATCAGGCAGTCAGTAGTACAATCCTAGTACTATGTTCCTTTTATTCAAGTACAGAATTTCTATCCGCAGAGATTCTATGATAGTTTTCCTTACACCGTTACTAGTTATACTATCCTTAACATGGAGTGCTGCTCCCCCACTGGCCTCCCTACTCTGTCATATTCTCTCTGATAATTAGATAAAACAGAACCATTGATACTTCATATTATTTTTGTCATAGCTATAATACACAGGATAAAAGAGACGCAAGGAATGCAAACAGAGCCTATGGTGAGTAGACTGACTGCCACTGGCGTGTAGGGTATGAGTTGGTTTTGTATTTTAACAGACCTCTAAAACCTCCTTTCTGTATTGAGTATAACTGTGTAATATTTTGTAATGGAGTATTTGTTTATTTTTCACTTAAAGAATGGTTTGCTAAATGAATATTTGTGTAAGATATATAGAAGCAAGTATTCTCCTCCATTTCCATGAGTGAAGAAATAATGATGATGAAAACGGGAAGTTCTTTATCCACAGTATAGTTCCCAGCAATCCCAACAAAAATCTCTATTAGTTGTCCTGTGGCTTGGGAAATGCAGGATAGGAGCCAGAGGAGCAAGAAGCAAACTGAACAGAATTTATCTCTGTGCTGAATCCTTATAGCATCATGCCAGTGCTAATGCCAATAAGATTGACATGCTATTAACTTACTCCTTCCTTCCCATCATACTTTGAAACTATCTCAGAAAGGATTTTGGAAGCAATTGTGACTAGGCAGGAAATAGCCATTTTGCCCTGTAAGGAATTGGGACAAGAAACATTGTAGATGTAGAAACATTGTAGATGGAATGATCCAATGGACATTTCGAGCAGAAACTCATGAATTTTCTTGTATCCTACTTTTCTAATGTCTATGACAAGTCTGTAAGGGGGTTTATTAGATTCATAATGCACCTTGGTTCCATTGGATTATTTAATTTGTATTACAGAGCACTTGAGTATTGCCAAACCCAAGTATTCAAACCCTGATTTGGGCTCCTAAACTGTCATGTATCAATCAGGACTCCTTGTAGAAGTGATATTTTTTTATTAGACCAGCTAGATTTTTGCAAAAAAAAAATTCTTTAATTGCAGGCTTTAATTACAACTTTCCTCCTCCGAGCCTAATCTGCATATAAAATGAACTGTTTCAAACAGGAGATTTTACCATACCTTCAACTCTCCTATGAAATATGAATTTTCATTTCTACCCAGGAGAACTTTTACAATCTTTTCTCCTATGCCTTAAGAAGGGTGTTTGTGCTGAAAGTTTGCAATTAAAGAATTTTTTGCAAAAATCTAGTTGGTCTAATAAAAGATATCACCTCTACTTTGAGTTCTGATTGCTTTTGCCTCTAGACTAGTATGTCTACAACCTAGATACCTAAAATATCATGTCACTTTTGAAAATAGCAAATATGCAGATCTTTTTATTTCCTCTTTGGTTTTGACTTTCAAGCTTGCTTATGCATTCATAAGAATTAGAAGCTGGGTGGCATTTTGCCTTCCCAAAAGCTGAAATACTGGTTCAGTGACTTCAGAGCCTTGAGATTTAAGAAAAATATCAACTACCATGAGACTTGTAATAAAATTGTGAGAGCAGTGAACATTGGCAGTCTAACAAAATAATATGTACCCACATTTTAACCATTTATTTTTCCTCTCAGTAGTGTTACCCTGTATATAGAATATATATAATTTAAGATTGAGTCAATGATAGTCGCATAAAAAGATATCCCAATATATGAATCACTGAAGGATCTGCAGGCATAGCAGTCTTCTGTATGGAATATATATTTTATTTTTTAAAAAGCAAGCAAATATAACTGGTTGCATGGCTTTTATGGCAATTTACATTTTTGGTGACTGCTTGATCCTCTATCTTTATTAATTTTATTTACATGACTGTGGAAATTGTTACCCTGTGAGTTTTGATAATGGTTATGTACTGAGACCTGAAGTGAGAGTGATAGGAAGAGCAGAAATTAAACTATGGCCCATCTTGGTCTACTCTGAGTTGTTACACAAATTAACTTAATGTCCTGTGGATAAAGCAGTAATAAGCATTTCGGTTACAAACAAAATTAAAAGGATTTATCCGTTTATCTCGGGAGAGAGGATTCTGGTAGATGAGATTTCTCATTTTATTTGCTCATCATTTTTTGTGCGTTTGCTAGCTTGTCATATATGCACATACACTGTACTGTAGTACAACATAACTGACAGAGTTGGCATACATCTGTTCTTTCACCCGGCAATTGCAAAACCACTTAACGAGTGCTAATTAGTCTTATCCAGTCAACTGTGGCTCATTTTGAACTCCACTTTACCTTCTTTGAATTTGAGCCCTTGTACTGCTGCACAATGCACCCAGCTATCTGTCCCCTTCTATAGACTGGAGGGGGAAGTCCAAACTTTGCAATTGCAAGATGCAGTATTCATAGATTCATAAATGCTAGGGTCAGAAGGGACCTCAATAGATCATCGAGTTCGACCCCCTGCATAGGCAGGAAAGAGTACTGGGTTCAGATGGCCCCAGCCAGATGCCTATCTAACCTCCTCTTGAAGACCCCCAAGGTAGGGGACAGCACTACCTCCCTTGGGAACCCATTCCCGA
>NW_005842401.1:1269249-1272425 GCF_000455745.1 Alligator sinensis | reverse complement strand
GTCACACTGCCGACTCATGTTCATCTTGGAGTCCACTAGGACTCCAAGATCCCTTTCCGCTTCCGTGCCACCAAGCAGGTCATTCCCTAGGCAGTAGGTATGCTGGACATTTTTCCTCCCTAGGTGCAGCACTTTGCATTTCCCTTTGTTGAATTGCGTTCTGTTGTTTTCCGCCCATGTGTCCAACCTGTCCAGGTCTGCTTGTAGTTGTTCCCTGCCCCCCGGCGTGTCCACTTCTCCCCACGGTTTTGTGTCATCCGCAAACTTGGACAGAGTATACTTCAGTCCCTCGTCCAAGTCGCTGATGAAGATATTGAAGAGTATCGGTCCAAGGACCGAGCCCTGCGGGACCCCACTGCCCACACCCTTCCAGGTCGATACCGACCCATCCACTACGACTCTCTGGGTGCGACCCTCTAGCCAATTCGCCACCCACTGGACTGTGTAGTCATCCAAGTCACAGCCTCTTAACTTGTTCACCAGTATGGTGTGGGATACCGTAATTAGGAGTATGGAATTCCATTTATTATAGTGGGTCAGAATAAGTAGGGGGTTAAAAAGTGGGATCAGATTCAATTTTCAGTTGTTGGCACTGGCATGTTGCTATATGTACATTAAACTATAAATCAGGGATATCAAACTCATCTGGCCTGTGGGCTGGTCCATGGCCTGGATCAGGCACACAGACTGGCCCCACATGCTGGATACAGTGTGCACACTAGGGCGGCCCTGTGCACTGTATGCAGCATGTGCTCCAGACTGGACCTGTGCATTGCATACAGTGTGTGCTCTGGACCTGCTGCACATGCTGAGTGCAGCTCACCCACCAGTCTCAGCCTGACACTTCATGAAGCATGCAGTGTTGGGGCTGGTGTGTGCTGTGTGCAGGGACAGTCTGACACCCATGGGAAGCACTGAGAACTGGCTGATAGGGCTGTGAGCTGTATCTTTGACACCCCTGCTAAAAATAATACAAATTAAGAAAATGGAATATAGTTGCTTGTCTGGTCTAGTTAACGGTGGCAAATCAGCAATCTGTCTTGGTACAAGTATTTAAAAATCTGAAATTTATTATTTCCAGCAGTTCTTCCCAACTTTTTCTCATCCTGGTGCTGTTTATTTTATCTTCCCTACCTCGCTGCCTTTTACCCACGTCTCCAGGTATCAATATTATTGTGATGTAGTGGTTAGTATGAGGTCATCAGAATTGTGCATGTAGAAAACCTCACTGGCAGCTGGAAAAAATACTTGGTTTCGTAACTATTTTCCTTGGAGTCCAGTGAGAACCATATCCCAGTTCAAGCTAAACACTTCTCCAAGGCGTTCCCATATGAAAATTTGGGGACTGAACAGTTGATTGAGGAAATGACTCCTCTTTTTGTCTCCTGGTTCAAGTCCTGTCATCTTTACAGGGAGGGGTCCTGCTTGATGGGTTGTACTTATACCACATTTTGACTCTTCATACTTGGCATTAACTACCCTTTGTTAACATAGCTAAAGCCGGTTGGAAGACTTGAGCATTTCTTTCAGTTTGTGACCTTGCAGAATAGTATTCTGTGTCCAATCCAGTTTGCTGCAGAACACCTTTCTGTCTGGAACTTTTGTCTGTTTCTTTGGTAACAAGCATTGACAATAGATGGAAATAGGCAATATAGCCGCTACCAATAAAGGGGAGGAATTAAAGGGGTCTTGAAGGGGGAACATTAACACTGCAAAGGTTAAACAGCTATAACTGCTTAGTAGACACAGAAAAAGGTCAAGGTCAGTCCAGGCCAGTCCCATGGGTTGGATCAGGCTGCAGAGTAACTTTTCATGCTGACTGAATTGCATGTACCAAATCCCATTAGTGGAGCAACCCCACATGCCAGCACATGAGACTTCTTATTGGACCAGAAATTTGATGGCAGGGAAGTGATTGGAGATAAAATTTGAAGGGGACTGAATGCACAGAAGTACCTTTTAGAAGACTTGGGTGGGTTTCTGAATGATAACTTGGAATCCTAAGATTAGGCAGCCATTTTACAGTCTTGGCCTTTGCATCTTGGCCATAGGTCATGTTGTGAAATGTGTAATTATATAGCACTGTACATGCATAAGCAAACACACTTTTATGGTTCTTTATAGTCTTCACAAATGGGTTGATAAAATGACCAGGATCCCAAGTTTTTAGGAATTACCATATTTCCCCAAATCTAAGATGACCCCAAGTTTAAGATAATTTCCAATCATTAGATTGCATGCATGGAAAATTTATAAATTTGTTAAAATTTTCCATGTATAGAATCTAATTATTGATGGGTCATCTTTAATTTATCCCTCCACTGCAGGGTGGCTGGCAGGGGTGGGAGATGTAAGTGGTGTGGGGGAGGTCAAGAAGCTTGCCCTTTGCTTATGCCTGCCCCCCTGCCACCTACCTATCCTCTCCCATAGCTTCAGACCCCCCTTCCCCATGCCCCCCAGCCTCTGCTTCCCCATCCTTATCCCTGCTCCATGCTGGCAAACTCCATTTGTGTTTTAGCCTGAGGCACAGATCGCAGCCCCAGCACAGCCCCTGTAGCAGCCATGCAGGCTGTGGGCCAGTGCCGCTGGGCTGGGGCTGTGCTCAGTGCCCCAGGCTTCAACTTGGAAAGAGTTTGCTGGGATAAAATAAGCATAAGGGGGGGGAAGGGAGAGAGGCAGTTTGGGGGCAGAGGCTCTGTGCTGGGGAGATATGGGGGGGAAAAGAGGCTGCAGGGGGATGTGGCAGAGTGCAGAGGTGGTGGTAGAGGCCATGCAGCAGCTGTGTTTAGGATCGTTACAAATGTGGGTGGTGGGGGGGCAGAGAAAGAGGAACGTAGAGAGAAACCTTGACTTAGTTGCCTACCTTATTTACTTGAGTCTTTTTGCTATTCACAGTAATGATGGCTGTATGCCCAAATCATTTTGCTTTTTGCTAAAAATAAATAAATTAAAAAATCCCTTAGGCCTCATGCTTTTAAAATTTGAGTGAAATGCAAATGAACCTGTTACGTATGTATGTATTTATGTAATTTAAATTCTAATTGAAATTCAGTAATTAATATAATATTAATACATTATGATACTATTTGTTTTTGGGTTAAACAAGAATCACAATTTTTTAATAATTGAAAATAAGAAAATGTGGATATGTGGATAACGGAGCCTAGAATAATTCT
>NW_005842401.1:1237165-1269218 GCF_000455745.1 Alligator sinensis | reverse complement strand
GCAGGAATACGTAAGAAGCTGCTCAAAAGGGCGTAGTTTAATATTTCAGGTAGATGTATTTTCTCTTAATGTAGTTATCTACATTAGTAGCTTGACATCTAGAACCCTTGAATCCTATGCAGGAGAGAATAGATGTTACAGAGCAGAAGAATACATGACAGGTCAGGAAAGCTTTGCTTGCTCTTTTTTTTTTTTTTTTTTATAAACTGTCAAATATCACCTAATAAGCATGAACAATTCTTTGAGCCATTTGGGAGGATTTTAAAACCCCCTACCCACCCTGGATTCCATGCATCTTAGATTTTTTTAGGCTGCTGATCACCATAGTAACTTGGAAGTAAACTAGTCTGAATTTCCAATGTTGTTCTCTCTGACAGTGAAATAGCATTCTAAAATATTTGTCATAATATTGAAAGCTGTTTTACTATATTAAAACTATCCTTTTAACTATACTGATATTACCAGTGCATGTTTACATACTATGGCATTTAATAGATATGAATTGTTAGCTTAATTTTCATCAATTAGTCAGAGCTATTATTTAGTTTGATAGAGCAGCTTGTTGCATTAAGGGGGAAGGAGATATGCCTACCTTTGACTGAGGTGAAATTGACAACCTAGAAACTGACATTTTCTATTTATATACAGAGCGTGCACAGTTCAGATATTTTCACACTGCTTTCTTCAGTTTCTCTTCCAGCTTATTTGGATAGATTGAATGTAAGAGGTTAGAATGTCAAAGGTCAAGATCCTCAAAGAAATGTAGGTGTTTACCTCCTGATTTCAATGGATTTAGAAACTTATATAAGAGTTTGGCATCTAAATGCACTTGAGACTTTGAGTTTGTCTCTCTAGCCTGTTCAGTCTTTGCTTTCTCTTTCAGGACTGCCAAAATGTGGATGATGGTGATGATGCCTTTTTTATTTTTTTGTCAGTCTTTTATGTGGACATCTCCTTGGGAACTGACCTGAAAACACAAAAATTACTGAACACAGACATCACCTTCACAAAGCTGGAATATCTAACTTGTTAGCTGTTTGAGATGCAGATTGTTTCTTGTGTTATCTTTGTGAAATGCCTAACACAATGATACCTTGATTTTTTTATTTTTTATTTTAGGCAATACTGTAAAAATAAATAATAACGAATAATTTGGGATCCCCAGATTCTCAAATTTGGAATATTTCTTTAGTTTTAACTCAGTCTTTGTTAGCTTTACCATCTATCTCGCTCTCTCACGCTCATTTTCTCTCTCTTACCCACTCCCCCCAATACCCTTCTGTATAGTAAGGACATATATTACCAATTCTGTTAACTGCTGAAGTAATTTTTAGTATTGCAATATAGGTATAATATGAAACACTTTGACTGCTACTTTCTTTGAAGCTTATGAATTATGCAGGACAGTTTGACATCCAGCTATACTTTTATTTATGATTTCATAGTCCTTTGAATATCAACTCATTGTGATCTAAAATGCATTGAAAACACAAAAGTAGAAGACCTAGGCTGATGTTATCATGTATGTGTCTTAACATATAGTAAGGAAAGTAGTAAAACAATGAGTGTATCCTTTATTTTTCATACAACATTATATAATAACAAATATTTCTGTGGAATAACTCCAGTATTCTTTGTGATCCTGCTGGATGCATGGAGTAATAGTGCTGCATAAAGCTATGAAGAAGTGGTAGTAGCTCCATGTAGTATATGCTTGGGAAAGCTGTATGTTCTGGTTCAAAAATAATTTGAAGTTACATTGTTGAGAGGCTAAGGGCCTTGGTACACAGTAATTTTGGGTGGCTCCTGGAGCTCTTAAAATCTGGATTGTCCACAATTTTAACAGTTTCCGGATTACTTATGATCTGTGTTATCCAGCTCGTCTTACACTTACGTTGTAGACACACTATGTTATACTTTAGTGTAAACACCTGCCCCCCATCCTCCTCAGCACCCCAGATCCCTGCTTACTGCTCCCCCCATGTTTCCCCCACTTACTTGTGTCATAATGGGAACTAGAAAAGATTCCTTGCATGCACTTTTGTACCACCAAAATATTTGCATACCCACAATGGTCTTTTAGCAAGGCACACAAGTGATGCAATGCAAGTGTGCTATTCAAGAAGCATCGATAACTTTTCATGAAACTTAACAAAGTAATCTCTAAAATAATTACAACATTTCTGCCCTGGTGTTGCAATAAACCCATCAGTGCTGCTTATGGGTCATTCCTAGGGATATGATTGACAGAACTTGTGCTGGAGTCCCTTTTGTCTAGTGTCACCCATGATTCAGAGAAGGAAAATGACTGGTTCTCTTGAACCTGTTGCCACTAACACCTTCCCCAGTTCTTTTTACTGAACGTGTTTTGTAGCCATACAACTTGGTAATTAGTGGTCTTGTACTATATCTTTTAATGTCTTTCTTTTTCATGGATTTCTGTGATAGATATCTTTTGCTCTAATGGGTCATCCTCCACTGTTGGGGTCAGTGCCTGATTGAGCTGGCAGGCAGGGTGGCTGCCTTTCACCTGTAAACCTTGTAGTGACACTTCATTGTTGGTGAACCCCAGCCCTGATGATCGCTTGCCTTTGTTTTTCTGTGCCAGGGGTAGAGGCTTGGTTTCAACAAGGTGGTCTTCCTGTTAGATCCTGGTTTGCCTCAGCTGTGGCACCTCCCTTCTGCATCCTTGCCTGGCCTGAAGAGGGTCCTTCCACCATAGACCTTAGGTCTGGTGGCTAAGATTTCCAGAACTATTGCAGGTACCCCTAGACCACAATCTGGCTTTGCTGTGGAGGTCACTGAACTGAGCTACTAGAAGCTTCATCTTTTCCTTGGTCCAGTAGTATATTATCAAGCTCATTTACCTTCTTGACCATGCCCCATCTTCCTGGTTCCTAGCCAAGGCTGTGGCTGCTTGGCTTGGCTGGCAGTCCATCCCCTTTGCTTCATGCCTCTTGCCTAATGTGAAGGCAGCCTCCCATGTGGATGCTGTTGCTATCCTAGAGGGTTTTCACTGTAAGAGGTAAAACTTTCCCAGTGGAAGCTCTCTGGATGCTCTGTCTCAGGGGTGGCCAATTATTTCAGGCGAAGGGCCACTTACTGAGTTTTGGTAAGCCATCGAGGGCCGAATGACAGGCAGCCAGGGGCAGATGCATATTAATTTTCTAAATTTTTTAGGGGCTCTGCAGGCTGGATGGAATGGCCTGGTGGGTTGCATCTGGCCCGTGGGCTGCATTTTGCCCACCCCTGCTCTATCTCTATCATTGCCTGTCACCCCAGCTATGGATGAAGATGAAGGTGGTGGGTCCAGTGTCCTGCCATCCCTCTGTGTGCCCAATGACAGCAGTTGTAGTGAGAGCCTGTCTATGAAAGTGCTTACACAGGGACAGCCAAGGCACACCATGCCCACATTCTCACTGCCCACTCCAGTGTGTCCTGGAGGCTGCACTTGTGCCATCAGTGCCAGAGTATGCCTACTTGGTTTGATATAGCCTATAAAAGCTGCCCATTGCCAAGAGGAACAATGACCTTCAGTGGTGGATGATGTATGAAGTCTTGGGTACCAGTGCCTTTGTTCGTCACTTAGACCCAGGCACATTGGTGATCTGTACCTTCTGTGAATAGGAGGTGGAAGAGATGCTCTTCTATGCCTTCTCTGATTACTCCATCTGCGGTCACTCTTTGCTGCATTCAGTGACCTCTTTGGTGTGCTGCACTTGGTCTTCTCTGAGATAGCATACATATTCTCCATCCTGTACTGGACAGCTGAGAGAAGCATCTTTCTGCTGGGCCAGACAAAAATAGCATCCCTGAACAGATGCAGAAACTATTTACAGTGACTGGCTCTGAGGACATCCTCCAGCTTTTTCAGTTTCTTATTTATACGTCTCTCTCTCTTGAGTTTGGGCACTTTACCTTGCAACATAACATAGACCAATTGGTGACATTGAAGGGGTACTATGTATAGGTGAAGATGACTGGCTAGTCCTAAAATTGTGACTATATAAATGGTGAGTGGGGGACAGCTTTCAGTCTCTGGTTTATGATGTAAGTTTGATTGATTAATGCTTTTTATGCCCAGCCCCTTTTGAGGTTATGTCTGTCATACTGAATGAAATAGTTTGAATGTTTGTAATAGTTGCCCATTAGCCAGTTTAGGAAGAAGACAAGATTTATCTTCTTATCTAGGCCGTTGTTTTGGCCTACGTGCGGAAGGTCCTGACTTTCCTCAGAGTCTTAACTCTTGAATTTTATCTTTAGAGGCCTTTAACAAAGTTAACATAAAAATGACCCTTAAGCAAACATCCCACATTCTGAGAGATCAAACCCTAGGGCCTTTGACAAGTTTGGAAATAAAAGTCAATTCAGTGATATGGAAATTCCCCAAAGTAATTAAAATGGTCAAGAAAAGAAACTGATTACCAAGCAAAAGAATCTGTTAAGTAAAATCCAAGCCCAAATTTGGGAGTAGTGACAGGTTTGGGTAGGAGGGACCCAAGACGGCAACTCACTCAATAAAAACTGTAACCTACTGTCCCAATTTGGAGGTAACCTCACTTGCAGAACATCGAAGGAAGAATCGCAAGTGTAGGCCGGATCAGACTGATCACCTGAACTGCCCTCTCCGTGAACATGAATCTCTTAGTTTACGCTGTAGCCACGGAGCGCCTGAAAGGGACTGAAGGAAGGGGACTTAGTCCTATCAGTATTGAGGCCAGCCCATTAAACCGTACCGCTGAGGCGAGCCCATTGAACCATACTACTGAGGCCAACCCATTAAATTGTACTACTGAGGAATGAAACCATATTTAAGTGTTTGGCTTCTCGGAATTCTAGGCGTGTAAGTATATTATGAAAATAATAGTATTGATTCAAATTTAACTTTGAGTTGTAATTGTAGTTGTTTTTGTAATACTAATTCTTATAGCATTGTTTGGGAAGGAAGTGCATTTGGAGCATTGTTTCTGATATATGTAGTTATTGTGTTATTAATGTTTGTGGTATTTCTTAAAGCTAAGCAGTGTTATATGCGTAGCAAAGAATTTTAAAATAAAATTGTGTTGTATGAATTGTGTGCAATCATTGTGAAATCGTGCAAGTAGCTAAACATTTCCCCAGCCAGTGCATCAAACGAATTAGTAAATTGTGTGGGATTTTCTCTATTCCATAACCCACTAGAGACGATGTCCTTTTCTCCTTTTTAGTTGTTCCATTTTTATAACAAAGGGTTAAAAAGTATAAATAAATCAACACACAAGTAAATTAAAGAAATAATCTGTGTGGATGGTGGACAGAAACTACCTCTACACCAAAAAAATAAACAAGCCTTCAAGTAATTTCTTTGATCTTTTGAATGAGAGAGAAACTATTAAAAAAATTAAATAGGTTTTATCATTTGACACTCATATGCACATGCAGTAACAAAATACAAAATCATATGGCAAATCATTTTTTTGGTTTAGGGTTCATGCAGAATATGCTTCATGAATCTAACCTTCCTGGAAAAGTTCTATTATATTAAACTTTTACCTTACTGCAGATGAATGGCAGCAGAGTAAATGTCAACAAAATGTGTTTGGAACATATGTCTAAAGTTGGCAATGCCATAATAATAACTGGGCACATGATTATACTCAATAGAACTGTAATATTTTCAACAATTAATTCATTTACATGAGATCAACACTTTTTTTTTACCTATCTTAGTTGGTGCTTTTCCTTCTTCTGGCCTGGCTTTCTCATCTGAGTTATTCTCTGCTCTTCTCATATGTTTAGTTCTTGTGTATGTATCATCTCCTCTGTGCTTTCTTAACTCAACTTTAAGAAATGCTAGGCCATTGTTAAAGCTAGCATGTGCTGGCAGCAGTGGCACGTTTAAGGTTAATACGCTGTGTAACACCCCATTCTGGTGGCATGGACACGGGCAAGTGGCTAGAAGTTCAGAGGTTGAGAGTTTGAGGACATAGCAGAAGCATTCATAGTGCAGCCATGTCAGATCCCAACAAATCTGTGAGTTCTGCTAAATATCTTGTCAGAAAGACATGAGAAAGGAAAGAAAGGCCCCTCTAACATGCACAGTGCTGAGTAGTGATGTGGCCAGGAGCTGACAGTTCTGCTCCATGGCTGCCCTGCTTCCCAGGTCTCTAGCACCAACTACTCCCCTCTCCCTACACCCCACAGCACAGTACAGCACAGCACTGTGCACACGACCCTCAGCACCTCCCCTTTCTTTCTTCTGCTCACTCCTGTCTCCAGATTTGCCTTTGACTGTCACCAAACAGCACAGCTGGGACATGGAAGCAGCAGTGTGGAAGCGACTTTCCCTGACTACATGGGGCTTACAGAGCTGGGGGCACATGGGGAACACTCCATTGCCAACCTTGTGTGCTGTGCTATGTGTGCAGACTCCTGCCCTAGCAGCCCAGCAGCACCCCACCACCCTCCTTCCCTTGCTCAGCCCATTCATCTCCCTTTCCCCTGACAGCTTGGCAGCTCCCCTCTGCACTCGCTAGCCACTGCTCTGCTGTCCAGGCTGTCCAGGGAAAGTGGGGTTTCAGAGGCCAGGAGTACTACTAGTTCTGGTGCCTCTGGGATACTGGAGGACTGTGAACTAGTCTTTTGATCTCTCCTGCATAATTACAAGTTAAGCAAAGTTGAGCTGGTTGGTACAGCTCCAAGATGATCCTCACTTCAAATGGCATAACTTTAAGACACCTAGACAGCACTTACTCCTTGTTAATGAGCATGAATGTGTTACCCGACATGTCTGAAGTACCCTTAACAAGGTTTAATTGCAATTTCTAACTAGCTTTAGTTCCCATTCTGAGGTGAACTAACTTTAGATTGGGCATACCATTTTTTGTGTGATTTATGCCCTGCAAACGCCTGCATGCCCAGGCATTTAGATCAAGGGTGGGCAAAATGCAGCCCGGGGGCCGTATGTGGGCCGCCAGGCCATTCTATCTAGCCCGCGGGCCCCTAAAACATTTAGAAAATTAATGTTAATCTGCCCTGGGCTGCCTGTCATGTTGCCCTCGATGGCTTGTCAAAACTCAGTAAGTGGCCCTCTGCCCAAAATAATTGCCCAACCCTGATTTAGATCAATCTAACGTTAGATCAGTCTAAATGTAATGCTTGTACCCTTAGTGGAGTAACTGACCAATATTTTCAAATCTGAATGCATATATAAGGCCTAAAATCCACAGATGGGCATTTATGATTATATTGTGATTTTTTTTTTTCTTACTGTTTGGGTGTTAGAACAAATAACCTGCAGTGTGTCTAATTTTAAAAAGGAAAAATGAGAAAATGTGACTTGCATAGGCATAGGGGATGTATATGTCGTCTTTTGTAAAAAAAAAATAAAATGTTGGGGGCACTGAGGAAGCACTACTTGGCCATTGTTTCTGAGATGATGTAGTCTGTGCTGCAATTTATGCCCATATCTTGACAGCCAGGTTATAGCATCACCTTTTTGTATGTCTCCCAGTGCAGCAGCAAATCATGGAACATTTAAGATGCACTCCAACTACTGTTCATTCTATTTATTACCTCATACCTCTTTCAAATGTAAGAAAGATGTGTCACCTCTTTAAAATATATTTTTAAAGACACCATAAAAATAATGGTTCTAGAACAAAACTATGAAGATAAAAAATAAACTGCTTTTACAGAAATACTTAATGTTGTCTTTTCCATTTATACCCCAGTGGAGATGATTGCTTATACTGGAAATTAAAATTAAGAACTAAACATTCTATTCATCCATGCCAGCTGACTGTATCATTACTGATGTGGCACATCCTTTAGCCTGGTTTGCAGTGGTCTGTATACTAGTGGAAGGGGGCTTCAGTGTCATTTTTAACCAAAAACAATCCATCTTATTTAAAATTATTACAAAATCATTAACGCATTTGATTAGAGATTTAAAATACTTTTTTTTTTCTAAACCTCTCAAAATATTTACTTAGAAATTGATGCTCGTATATGTCCATAGGGAATACTGCTTTGTCAGATTATGCCCATATTTGCCTTTGAACGGACTTAAATTGAAATTTGGGAACTGATGAGTGGAAATGGCAATTAACTGCAATCCTTTTATGGGATTATACCTGTTGACCTGAATTAAAAACAAAATTAGGTCACCTTTTACTTATAAAGATGACCTGAATTTTTTCCTTCCAGTATTGAAGGGAGAAGCCATGAAAGGAAGATTGAGATGTTTCGTTATTTTTTTAGTGTTCTTGAAAAGTACATCGGAGTTGGAGAATATAAAGGATAAGGGCCATCTTAATTTTTTTAAATAAAATTTCAATATGCTATAACACATGGAGCCTTGTTTTTGTACCTCAGAACTAGTAGTTAAAGTATATAGGCTATTTAGATACTGAGGTATCTCAAGTTCATAAAGCAAATAAGAAATTAGTGGAATGCTAAATTATTGTCATGAAAGCAAAAACACTGTTGCTAGATTCATTTAATATAAACATAATATATGCTGGCACAAGACCTTTTCCCTGTATTTCTTGAATGCTTCCCAGCTTGAACTTTAGATAATCAAGTTTAAAAATTGTATGGATTGAAACTGGAGTTTTTTTCCAAATGAAATTAAATGAACCATAATAGAGTTGGAGCTGTAAAAAGAGCGTGGTCCAATTAGATTTTCTGATGAAGTCAATAACACATTTACATATCTACTGCTATCAGAACATTAGATCTGTTGTTGTTGTTGTTATTTGGAAACCAATGTTCATCAAATGCTTCATACTTTTCTGGAGAAATGATAAACTTGGAGACCTTCTCAACTGTAATACTTTTCTAGTATTCTTTATAAATATAAAATGACTGCACTTAAACCTTCCAAGATCAGACCCATAGTATGTTTCTATTTCCTTCTCTTCTGACCTTTTTTTCAGAATTTTCTTTCTTGATCAGATTTCTATGGAATAGTAAGTTGGTATAGGTAGTTTTAGAAATGATCAAGTCTGCAAGGAAGCGAGCTTGGTGCATTTTTTGTAAAGCTCTGAATATTTCAGTCACAGGGGGAGTGTCTACATGTGCAAATGCTGCTGGATGTAAACCTACCCTGGGCAGGTGTCTACACATGCACCCATTTGGGAGCAGATTTGTTGCTCCTGGCAGCAATCTGCTCCCACCCGCTCTGGCCCTCCACTGGCCCCCTGCAGCAGTCGGTAGGAACTGTAGGCTCCCCCTAGGTACTAGCTCAGGGGCTGGCAGGGAGCATGGGGCTGGGAGCAGTCTCATCCTCTGCTCCATGATTGTGGAGCTGGGGCAGGGAGCTCCCTGCTGCCAGGGCAGAGGGGCATTGTCCCTGCCCATGCTCCTGTGGTGGAACCTGCCCTGGCAACAAGTAGTGCCTGGGTGCAGGGAGCAATCTCCTGTCCCTGCTGCCTGGCTAACCAGGAGCATATTTGCTTCCAGTCAGGTGTCTATACATGCCTTACTGTGCAGTAATTACTCGGTAGTTAAATTGCTACTTGCATTTGCAGGTAGCAAATTAACTGCCAAGTAGAGGAAATTACTATGCAGTAAGGGCCTGCACATGTAGACATAGATGATTACTATGCAGTAATTTGCACAGTAAAGTGTCTCATGTAGCCATGCTCAGGGTGTGGAAAATGAGGGAGTATGTATATTATTTTCTATAACTATATTATACATCACTGTTTACCAGTGTGATGTTCCTTTTGGCTGTATAAACCTTAAATTAAAGGAGGGTGCCCTGGGGAAGCTAGCAGGAAACAGAACAATGGCAAATAAAAGAATACCAAGAGTAAAAAAACAAAACAAAACAACACAAATTGTCCTTGGGGAAATGATGGGAAGTTTTTCAATGAAGAATCCTCCTCACTGACTACTGCCAGGCTGGAGTACTCCTCCCAAGCCAAAATATGTTGTGAAAGGCATTGTAGCAAGCTACTCTCTCACTTCCAAGAAAAAAAACATAAGTAGGCTGAATGGAACTGCTTTTTGTATTCAAATCACTCTCTCTATTCTACAGGGGTGTAGGTTGTAGCTCTGTTGGTCTAAGAACATAGGCAGACACGGTTCTTTGGATAAATCTGATATATTTTATTAGACCAACTCAAATAGTTGGAAAAATTCTTGGCAAGCTTTTGGGTATACATGCCCTTTGTCAGGCTGAGGAAGCATATGTAGTTGGTGTGTGCTCTTCCTGGATGGATGAATAGTAAAGAAGCCAGAGGCGGGTATGCATGCAAGAAAGCCGGTTGGTGAAGATGTAAATTAATGAGTCAGTGGGTGAGAGACAGGCTGGGGTGGGGGGGAGGGAGGGTGAAGGGGAATGAAGGCAGCAGGTAAATAGTGGAGAGGTACCTGGGGAGTCAGATGTTAGGCAGTTTATAAAGTGTCATAAATCCAGTGTCTATATTTAGTCCATGATTTTTTGTATCCAATAGGTTGAAGTAAAGGTGCCAAACACAGCTGGACACTTCTGGATTACATAGTTAGAAAACACTGAATTGTGGATCAGTGATTGTATTTCAAGTTGGTGAAACTGTATGGTTCAAGCCTTGAGATGTGTAAAAAGCTTGTCCTGCCACTAGAGGTACATACAAAAGGAATAAAGGGTCTAAAGTAGAGGCTGCTTTGTAATAGTAATGCATGATCATAATGTCCCTCACCTGACTACTGAAAGATGGCTACTTACTGTTCTCTCAAGGCTGGCTTGTGCATGGTATTTGGTTTGCTTTTAAACAATGCTCTATTATTTTTGATAGCTAATGTTGGAATCCTTCCATTTCTACGGACACTTATTCTTGGGCACCCTTTGGGTATATACTACTGAGAGAAATTTACAGACAGAACCTTCAGTGTATCAGATTTTCAAGAATATTTTTTTATTAAATTAGTGCCATGTTAGTTGTTTTAATATTAGCAATTTATAATGTCAGGGGTATTTAAAGTTGTATTTATTTATTAAATTATCTTTCATGACAAATAATCCCACCTCCTAACCAGACATGTTCAATCTCTATTTTGATTAAAACTCTCTGTATTGCCATGGCTCAGTTTTTATATTTTTGTAGAGCATTTTATGCTAGGTATTAACTGATTAATCCTCCTGCTTAAAGATTATGGAACTCTCAAATCTGTGTGCAATTCAGCAAATCCAGATTAAAAGCTTTTAAGTATTGGGAGTCATGAATCTCTTTGGGACTTGAACAATTATTCCAGGTCTGTGCCAAACAAACCAAACTATTAAAATTATCACGTGTTTTTTAAATTCTTTGAACCAAGGAGAAGCAAATGAGTGTTGCCTGTTTCTCTGTTCCTTAATCAGTGATTTCTTTTCAGCTAGCTACTTAGAAATTAGTCTGTAGAGGGAATCCCCTTATAATGCGCATGTGCACATATAAATTGTTCATTGGACCTCACCTATTCATTGCCTTTGCTTTTATGCTATTTTTAAGCTACTATGTAAGCTTTTATGAATAGAGTGCTTAGACCTTTTATTAACCAAGGGCAATGTCTTGCTCATAGAGGCTCTTGATACATATTTTTGCTTCTAAAAATGGAAAATAACTTTTACTACTAGTACTTTAAAATATTTTGGTACTGAATCTCTACGTACTGTAAAATTGAAAGGAGGAGGGCAGGCTCTTGTGTTGATGAGAATCGGGCATTTTGTGGGCTCTCTTATGAACACTGAACTATTTTGGTCTTCGTATACCTGAAAATAAACAAAAACACCACATGGATTTGGATAGCGAAGGAATTACTTATTTTTCTTTATTTGATTGATATTTTTGGTTCATATGTGTAGATCAGACTTCTGTCACTAATTACTAGGCTGCTTATTAATCAAGAATGATGTTTTGTGTCCATAACCAAATATAAAATTCTTGATTCTTTTTGTCTCCCAGTCATAAAACATAAGTCAAATAAAAAAAAAAACCCATCACTTTGGTGTAGTGAACTAAAAAAATTTTCAAAATTTTTGGTGCTGCATTTCTAGTATATTTGTTACTACTAGATATGGACTACAAATTGGTTTCATAGTTTGGGATAGCAAGCTGGCTTGCATAATATACATAAAAAAGAATTAGAAGCCTAATTAGAGGTGATTGAAATTAAAGTGTCTAATGCAAATTCTCATCATGCATGTTCAGCTTCTGTCTGGGTTAGAACTTTACAGCAGGATCTTGTTCTGTTGAAAAAAAGAAGGTTTGTTTGTTAATGCCTGGGTAGTGTATCATGAAACAGCTAATAATTAGGAACTAACAAATGAACTAACAAAGACACTTACTTTTTGAGGTAACTATTTCTTCCTGGCTTATCCTGTGAAATAATAGGTTTTTTTTAGAAAGATACAGATCTTCGTTTTTTTTATCCCAACAAAAATCAGTATTAGCACTCTTTTCCTCCAATTCTGAAGTAGGCAATTATGAAATAACCAAATGAAATATTTTCAAAATCAGACATCAGTTGGAAAGAAAAAACATACTGAAGATCATTACGACTCATATTCCCAATTAGGTTGGTTGACATCTTGTCATGGTTTTGGGGAGCTTGTAACTTTAATACAAAGGTATCATGCATGGTCCCCTCTCTGAGGGAACCACGTAGTATCAGGCAGAATGTTAACTCAAAAATACTGCTGGTTCATTTTGAATGCATTACATTACAGATGGTAGTTACAAAATAATCAGGTGACCTTTGAGAGAGAGCCTAGAATTGTAGTGATTTATGTTTCATATTTCCTATGAATTTTCTCACTTGGATGAAAATGGAAATTTTCCTTCTGTTTGAGGGATTTTGAACAATAAAAATAAGTGAATCTCTTAAGTAATGTTTAAACAATAAAACATACAATATTGGCCTTTCACCAGCCACGTAATGATGCCTGACCCTCTAAACTATATTATCTGGTCATTATCTGCTTAATAAAGGGCCAAAGTGTATTTATTTCACTAGCAAAAAGGGAGAAACGACATATTGAAATACACATTGTCTGTTTATGAAATAGAAAACATTTTGGAAATGATTCTTTTCAGCTAATTGTACACACATTTTGGCACATATAATACTAAGTGTCAATTTTGCACTTTATTTTAAAAAGCTCCACATTTTCTAATCGTTTTGAAGCTCACATGTACTATGGAGGAGCAAAAGATGTCACTTCAATAGATACAATTGGAGATACCATGTCTCCTGGTTCCTTTGAGGAGAGAGCACTCTGGGAAGCATCTTGTTGTATTACATTTGTAGAATAGGCTTACAGAGTTCTCAACACCAATGCTGGCCTCTATGAAGGCCAGGATACAGGGAAATAATAAGAAAGATGCACAAAATATTTTAAATCAGAACTTTTATTTAATATTAAAAGGTTGATAGACCCATTTTTAATTCCAGCTGTTATTTGGGTCTAGGCTGGAGACAGTGGAATGGCTTCAGGCTATATAATCAAGGATCAAGCATTGGATTTCCTAGCCAAACTATTGCATTCTCAGTTCAGGACATCCATCTAAATACCACTGGAAAGGGGAATTTTAAAGATTTAAGAAATCTTCTTTTCCCAGTCCTTCTGGCCCTTGAGTAACCTTTTTCAGTCTTGCCAAGAGAAATAAATTCTTTTCTCAAACCCAAAGGTGAATTAGGTCAGGACTACATTAAGGCTGAAAACTATTTCTAATGCCTACACTATCTATATGGCAGAAGAGGTGTGTGGGTAACTTTCAGTAGCAATTATTGATGTCTCACATCCATAAAGCTTTGAGAAGCAAAGGTAATTTATTAGAACAGTTTGCTCCCTCAGTACCTTCCCTTCTTTGAATTGTTGGGTTAGGAAAGGTCTTCATTTCTTATGGATTTTGATTAGTAATAAAAGGACGAGAAGAGGGCCTTGATGCTAAGGATCTTTCCTGGTAAAATGTCAGACTGACAGCTGTGAAAATCAGTCCTCTGATATTACACTATGAGTACAACACAAACCAGAGCAATACAGGGTGAAGTTACACATTACATTTAGACCAGGGTGGGCAATTATTTTGGGCAGAGGGCCACTTACCGAGTTTTGGAAAGCTGTCAAGGGCTGCATGGATAGCCACCCCTTGACAGGAGCCCAGGCCCCTGGTCGCCATCTTGTGACCAGAAGTCCCACTCCTAGCCCCTGACCTCTGCCACCAGAAGTCTCTCCCCTTGCCCTCGGAAGTACTCCTTTCAGCAAGGGGTTTTGCCATCTTGGAACTAGAAAAATACCAAATTATATTCTAAAAAGTGATCATCTACAACATTAATTAATTTGATATCAAATATTTTTGTCCTGATTTGCATGCGTTTGTGTAGTGTATGCAGAGGTGACTGTACAATAGCTTAAAATTAAGTTTTATTCTTGTATATTGTGGGGGGTGGGAATTGGTTTGTGGAGGCTGTGGGTGTGTGTGGTGTGGGTGGGTATGGGGGGAGGGTGCCTGGAGTTTGTGTATGGCAGTGCAAGGAGAGGCATAGGTGCATGTGTATGGAGGGGTGCGCGTGTGGGACTCACCGTATGAACACACATACACACTGCCTCTGCACCTGCAGAGATTCACATGCACACGTACTGCCCCTGCACTTGCACATGTGTACACACACCCACACACACTGCCCCGTGCCTGCAGGCACGCGCACACATGCACTGCCCCCCTACCAGCATGGAGGCACTACTTCACAGTCAGGGTAGCTAGGATCTGGAACCAACTTCCAAGGGAAGTGGTGCTTGCCCCCTACCCTGGAGGTCTTCAAAAGGAGGCTAGATAGACACTTTGCGGGGGTCGTTTGACCCCAGTACTCTTTCCTGCCATGGCAGGGGTTCGGACTTGATGATCTGCTCAGGTCCCTTCCGACCCTACCAACTATGAAACTACGGTCCCATGCTCCGCGGTCCAGGGATACAGCCGGGAGCCACAGCCATGTGGTGCTGGAGCAGGACGGGGGCAGGAAAGCAGGGAACTGGCTGGGGGTGGGTGGGGCTGGGCTGCTCAAGCCTGCTGAGGACTTTCTCTGGGTTCTACTTCCCCTGGCTTCAGGCAGCTTTGACATGGAGCTGGGGCAAATAAATACTAATTTATTAAATTTTTAGGTGCTCTGCGGGACAGATAGAATGGCCTGGTGGGCTGGATGCAGCCCGCAGGCCGTATTTTGCCCGCCCCTGATTTAGGCCATATTAATAAGGGCACTTAAAATGTGATCATCCACATGTTAAAGCTCATTAACTTGTGCTCTGAGCTTCTCGAAATTGTGCCCTTTCTGGGCCACGCTACTTAGCCTGTGTTAGGGCAACTTCAGTCTGGCCCATGGAGACAAAACAAGCAAATTGCAGTCCTCTAGCATCGTATGATGCATTGCTCTCCAACCTCCCCTGACCCCGACCCCACCAGGGATTGGGCCCAGATGTCTTGTCTCCTAGCAATGCCCCTGCTCACCAGTGATCTAGTAACAAGTTGGAGCTATCTCTATGCATTTCTTTGACTAGAGAGAAACTCCATCATCCTCAGCCTCTCTGCTGATATCATGCTAGTTATTTTTGTATTTGTGGTATAGATGCTTATCTCTAAGAAATATAGACTACAACATTTTCTTCATTTATTGCCATGGAATGACTGACTTCATCACAATCCAGAACAAATTTGAAAGACTGCATTTGAGGTGATTTATTTCATTTACCATAAATCTACAAACATGAGTAACTGGTGCCTCCTAAGTCTAGAGGGGCACCTGCAGAAGCTGCTGATGGCGGTGGCCCTGTCGGGGGGCACCAGCCCTGCTGACAGCATTGGTGTCAGCCATTGGGGGAGGGGGGCATGTGCACCCCCCTATCAGTTGCCTATGTCTACAAAGCTCCTGCCCCTTCAGTGAACAGTGTTCACCAAAATGTGACTATATAGCAAAAGGGATCACTATTTATTAGTTTAATTCTTATAAATAGATTTTTTGGCCGTTTAAAGATGTGAAAAACCAAATAAAACTGCTTTGCTGGAAAAAGCAGCATGTTATTTTGACCGAGCTCTGCAGCATTTGTATAGATCCGGCACTTCAGTGGGGCTTTTTGGTGCTTTTATCTAAAGCTAATTCAATTGGCTTTGGGGACAAAAGCACCAAAAAAGCCTCTTTACAGTACTTGATCTATACAGACATCGGGGAGCCAGGTCCAACTATGGTGCTTCCTCTCCTGGGCATACGTGGGGCTTGGCATGGGAACGCGCCGAGTTTAAAGTTAAACACCTTTTTTTTTTTTGTTTGTTTTGTTTTCTTTAATGTCTGCAAGCAGCCATACCATCTGTTTTGAAACAGCCTTAATTAAATATGGCTCTTTTTTTCTAGCAGATGAATTTTTATGGGGAAGGTGTAAACTGGTGTAAGTGATTATAGTGAATTCGAAGGGAAAATTGAGTTGGGGTAAAAATACCAAATGATTGAATTGGGAAATTTTACCTAGTTTGGGGTTGAATAATAAAAATAATCACATTGTACTTTTGCAGTTCTGAAGAGATCTGTGCTGTGTAATAGGCTATAATTTGATTCTGAGGGGGTGTTTTTTTTTTTAAAGATTTTTTTCAGGTAAAATGAAAATTCTTATTGTTTATTATCATGTGTCTCATTACTGCTACCCATATTATCTTCTTTATGTAATTATAGTGATTCATGCATCACTCCCTTTGTTTGGTTTTTACACACTTGCCACGATATAATTATAGCAATTTGATGTTTCTCAATATAACAACAGTTTCTCAATATAATAACTTTCCTTTATTACACAGGATGTATCTTTAGCAAAAAATCAAAAAGACAATCCTTATATTCTAGGGACAGAGTCAGTCAGCAGATTCTTAGCTGTGCTACATGTTTACATTTTGGCAAATACATGATCAAGTTAATAAAACTAAGTCTAAATCTTTTTTTTTTTGTATTTGACATGGATTTTGAAGTAAAAATATCAATTCTAAAATGTATGTTACAGTGTATGTCAGCATTAGAAATCTTTTCATTAGTTGACATATACAAGATATTTATGGAAAACACAAATAGAGATGTAGTTATTAATCCTAAATTTTGTCATCCGGATATCATTAGACCATTTCAGAAAAATTATTTTTGCTTGTTTCCCAAAAATATTTGATAATCTCTCCGTAAATCCTATAAGGGAAAATTGGCAATCATATATGTCAGTATTGGGATGGAAAACATCTGTTAATGACACAAAATGTTAGTGTACTGGAAAAGTTTGCTTCATTTAGTGACAATATACATCAGTATTAATATATATTTGATGTAGTAATATCTTCTGTAGTGAGAAAAAATTACAAATAAAACTATGCAATGGAAGACAACTTTAAACTTACTGAATTTAACTTCCTTTGCAAATAGTCCAGTTAACTACTCATTTACTAATTTATATTTGTGAAGTCCTTTAATAAGTCTCTCTTGAGAGTACTACCATCAACTTGATATCTGTGGGTCTAATCCAATATCCACAGAATTTATCAGGAAGAATTCTACTGTTTTTAGTAGGCATTGTACCGGGCCCTATATTGAATATTTTATTTCACAAAGCAGACCTAGATTCTCATGGTACAGGATTATACTAGATTATTGACTAATTTTCACATAAAGTTGTTTCCTATTTTTTACTATTGGTGGTAGTAGTAGTATCATCACACAACTGGCTAGTGGACAGCATAGCCAAACTTGCATGTTAGTTTTGAAAGGCATATTAATAGGGTTCTGTGATTATTAAAAATCTGATTTTATTCTAATATGGGTGTATACTATGTTGCTTGATGATAAAGATTATAAATTGTAGAAATATTAACGTTCTTAAAGAGAAGAACCTAGAGTTTACAGTCTGCTTAACTGGAGCTCAACATGCTTGCTCTTCAGTTCAAGGCAGGGCAGGAGACAGAAATTACACACAAACCAGTTTAAGTGATCATAAACCAGTTTAAACCTGTAACAGCAGAAGTTAAGTGCACTTAAACCGCTTTCAAAATGGCAAAACAGGTTTAAGATAAACCTGGTTGGATATAGTATCAGACTGTAAGTGGTTTAGGTCAATCCGGTTTATGGAACTCCTGTCCCAGATCCCTTCCCAATTTGTATTAACTCAGTCCCCCAGCATCCCAGGATGCTTTGCTGGGCTATGCTGTCTGTGCCAGGGGAGCTGTGCGCGCCCTAGCCCTCTGCTACTTAGCTGGAGCACTATCACTGCTCCGGCCAGATAAGTACAGGGTGTGGGAGCACCTTTCCTTGCCCCTAGCCAGGATCTGCCCAGAATGGGGGGAGCCACAGCAAGGCTTTCCTGCCTCCCCCTATCCACCCAGAGCCAGGAGCTGAGGAGAGGGCATGGCTGAGGGAATCGCCTGGCTCCCAGCTCCTGGCAGGTGGGGCAGGGAGGAAAGCCCTGCTATGGCTTTCCTCCCTGCCCCCATGCCAGGAAGATCCCAGCTGGGAGTCCAGTGCCAGGGTGGATGGGGGGTGGGAGGCGTGTTTTCCCCTTCCCTCCCACTCTAAAGTGTAATAGTAAATCTGGTAATGAGCAGGGCATTCCCCTCTGCACCAGGGGTGGGTCTCAGAGGACTCTGCCAGGAGCAGGGAATCCCCTCTGAGGATGGGGGGGTCCAGCCAGCCCCCAACTGGAGGGACTATTCTCCCCTGCAGGGGGGACAACGAGGGTTTGGGGAGCATGTGCAGGGCAGCCAATCAAGGATGAATTCTGCTCGGCTGCATTCAGGTGCCCTCCGCAGTGGCTGGCAGGCTGGGATGTATGCTCTGTTGCCTCCTGGGTACTGGTATGGGCCACCACAGAGCCTTTCAAAAGTGAATATCTGTTCACTTGCTTGTCAGTTCAATCTATGTAGTTTAGAGAAACCTGGAAAGATTGGATTGATTCAACCTGGGACTTTTTATTGTCTGTACTTAGCCTAAGGGGCAAATTGCTACACGTGCTGCTCCTGGTTTAAGTAGCTTAGAATAAGCCACCTAGAGCTAGATTGGCTGCAGCAAGTGCTTGTTCATGCCCTTAGAGATTAACTGGTTCTGAGAGGCATAAGCTTTCATAGGGGACAACCTACTTCAGGTAAAGGGTTTGTTGTGGTAGAAAGCTCTGTCTTGTTTGTTTTCAGTTATACCTGAGAAGTGTGATAAGGATGCCATATGTGTGAAAGGCACATAAGATATGTGCCACTGATTTGTCCTGCTGTCAGTAGATAATGTACAATGTCTTAAAGGAAAGAAGAGTATAAAATCTTTATGCAACCCAGTCTGGCTTTTTTAAAATGTATTCCTTATAATCGTCTAATATTCAGAATATGCATACTGCCTTTTATTTTCATAGTAACCTTTGTCGTCTTGTTCAGCTCACTGGATCTAGTACAGGTAGCTGGTATATCTTTTCCAAAAGAATTAAATGCTGATACTGAAAACTCAAGATAATTTTAGGTTTTAGCATGATGTGGTAAGATTGTCATACACCTAAGCAAAATCTAGTTTGTTTTTTCTCCACAATCCCATGAGCTTCTTTGATAATGTTGGTGATGACAGTAAGAAGAAAAGAAATGGATGAAATTCCCTGTTTAATTATAAAGACACTTCAATTGTGTCCGAAACCTGCCTGCTTCTTTTCAGACATATGTGACCTTTTCAGTTTTGGTTAATTGTTACAAAACTAATCAACAATAAACATATGTGAAATGACCATTAGTTGAGCATAAGGCTGTTTTGTTTTTCTTTGCAAGGAAAAAAAATCACACTGCATGCTCAGTTAATTCAGGTGTGTGTGTTTTACATGGGTACACTCTATGTAGCAACATTTTAAGACTGTATTGATGAACCTTCATCTTTGTTCCTGGACTGTTTTTTTTTTTTTTTTTTTAAGTAGACTGTTAGTTTTTTTTTTTTTTTAAGTGAATTAAACCATGTATTTAATTATTTATTTATATTATGTGAAACACAGAAGTTGCAGTCAGATTATATTCCTATTGTGCTCAGCATTTCATGGGTGAACAGTGAAAGAATATCCCATTCTTCAGAGTTTACAGCAAATACTGTGAAAAGAAATAACAAGTAAATAGGGAAAGGGAATTTGCTGATAATAGTGACAGAAAGACATGCCAATCTAGACAGAGCTGTGGGATCCTATCCTAACTTGCTGAATTTTGGACTTGACTTCATATTACTTAGCTGAGATAGTGGACATTCCAGACAAGCTGAATTAGTCTGAATGCCACCAAATTTTGGCAAGGTGCCTGCTGTGCTACATGACACTGGCACAACTCGGCCTTTCTTTTTTGTGATTGTTGTTAATTTTAATACAACTAAAGCTACTATTCTTCTACTTGGTAAGGGATACTTATATATTCCTTAATTATTAATGTGATTTGCTTATGTTAAGTTAAACATCTGAAGGCACTGAACATTTATTAGAAATTAAGCTGACCTGGAAAATATATGCCAAAGCCAAAGGTAGCATTCCTCATTTTTATCAAATGGTTTTATCTAAACATTACTTTTAGTTTGCATCATATCTTTAATAATAAAAATACAAATGACTATAGTTCATATGGGAAACAAATGTCAAAGGCTCAAATAACACTGAAGTAATTTCTGTCAGTGGTTTAGACATTGCCCTTAAATATTGACATAACATAGGTTGAATGAAAGTGAAAACCATGCATTTAGTAAAAATGAGATGGCACTTACCCAAGTGGAAATAATCTTTAAGAGCTTGTTCAAAAATGGTTACAGATGTTTAAAATAAGATTTCATTATTTTAGCAGGTTTGATCCATGTTTCTGTTATTTTTTTATTAGCATTTCTACTTCCTAACTGCTGTTTTTATTCAGACCTGACTAAGACCTTATAATTTCACAATGTCTGTGTTTATGATACTATAACATGTTGCTATGGAAATTATTATAATGTCATAAATTTAATACCTACTTGTGAATGAGGTTTTGGTCTTTTTGCTTCTCTTAATTTATAAAATTATCTGAATATACAAAGATTGCAAATTACAAATCACCAATATTACTCAAGACTATAATTAGGGAAGTGTGACTGCCAAAAGGACATGTCACCCCCCCAAAAAACTGTTTAGCCAAGACTCTGGACTGGTCACCAAGTATGTTTATATTGCATGAATCCTGATGTTAGAACAAGCTGCGTTAACATATCTAACCCAAATGTTTTTTGGATTTATAGCAAGAACCCTACCCTTTCCAGTCCCCTTCATCTGAGGATGGCTAAAATTTTTTTTTTTTTTTTCAAACATCAGTTGAGTTCAGTAGATCAATATCCTTTCCATTTTACAGATGGAGCAACCATACCAAAATGTTAACTGACTTAATCAATCTCATACTTAATGATGGTAACAGAGATCAGTATACAACAATCTTTTCCTTTTAAATACTAGAAAATACTTATTTCCTGGATTCATGTATTTGTAACAACTTACAGGTATGGCATCAATAGTTGGAACTCAAGATTTTCACCACCAAAACACAAGCTTCTACTATCCAAAGTAAAATTCTAATTCTTTGGTACCATCAGTAGAATCTCATTTTTATGCGAATCAGAAAGGAGGACAGAAATATATACTTTCAATGAATGAATTGTATAGGTCTCCATGGCAGGTGGATAAGTAGTAAAAAATGGAAAGTGTCATAGCCAAAGCTCTTCCTGGTCATACTGGATGGGATGTTCCTGAGCTGAGGAGTCTAAAAGGCCCCAGTAACCCTGACTCCATGGTAACCTCTATAGTACCCTCTAGCTGTAGAGTCATAGAATCATAGAAAATTAGGACCAGAAGGGACCTGTAAGATTATCAAGTGCAGTCCCCTGCCATGGGCAAGAGGTAGTTGGGCTCAAATGAGCTCAACGAGCTGCTTGTCTAGCCTCCTCTTGAACACCTCCAGGGATGGCAACTGCGCCACCTCTGCTGGGAGTGTGTTCCAGATTTAAGATACCCTTACAGAAAATAAATTTTTCCCTATGTCCAGCCTAAATTTTCTGTCAACTAGCTTGTGCCCATTGGACCTCGTCCTCCCAAGAGGTGCTGCTCTGATGAGTTGCTTCCCTAGATCTTGGTGTTCACCCCAACATGTTTGTAGGTGGCTATCAAGTGGCCTGTCAGTCTTCCCTTACTCACACTGAAGAAACCCAGTTCCTGGAGTCTCTTCTCATAGGGCCCATCCCTCAGGCCATTGATCATACGGGTGGCCCTTCTCTGTACCCTTTCAAGCTTATCCACATCCTTCTTGAAGTGTGAAGGCCTGAGCTTTCCAGCAAATTGCCAGGTAACTATGAAGATGGAAGTGTTTTTCTGACAACCCCCCCCAAACAAACTCTTGACATTTTTTACTAAAATTTTGCACAAGAAAATTCAATTTTAGTTTTTCAAAATGTGAATTTTTTTTCTCAGGAAATCATCTTGAGGGAAAAATCCTGGCCAGCTCCAGCTAGTTTACTATAGCAAAATCAATGAGTTATTTAAAGGGAGGAAGTGAAGAATAACTTTTCTATTTGAATATAATTGACTATTTTTTATGTAGTGAGGATTGTAATTAGTTTGAGATGTAATTAGTAGTTTAATTACCCAAGCTGGAATTCAATCAAGACACTGGGATTAATGCCATTGCTCTTGGGCGTTCTCATGAGACTGAGTAGCTATGTCCTCAGTACTACAGTTCATTATTGACACCATCAGCAATATTTGCTTCCTAGCATCTTGCTTGGATATTGATTAACTCATGACTGCAAGGGAAGAATGCCACCTAAGGGAAGAATGCCACCTATTGTTCTGTTAACATCTCTATTAAGGGATGCACCTGACTTGGAATGTCTAATCCTGCTTTTAGTTTCTGGATCTAAGAGATAAGAGGAATTGTGGTATGACTAAAGTCTATAGAGCCACAGGCCTGTAAAGTAGATTGGTGTCTGAAATTGATTTAGACAGTTAAAAAAAAAAATGGCTAGGCCAAAATTTTGATTCATATGCCACCTAACTCTAAAACTTCAAATGCACCTTGTTTTTTTGAAAATAGAAGCCGTAGGTGCCTAAAGTTCTGCATTTAGGCAAGTGCACCACCATCTGGACTGGTCTGAGCAGTTTGACTCCTGTGTTATGTCTAAGCCTCATCAGAATTCACAACCTAGGCCATCCTCTCTCTACCTCTGTTGAAGATCTCGATCTCATATGTGTGTGTTCCAATACAAATAGCTAAGTGATTAGAGCATTCATCTAGAATTAAGAAAGTTCAGATTCAATTAATTCCTTCCTTTTCATTAGATGATTCCAATCCACATCTCTCAGAAAAGTTCCCAACCACTGAGCTATTGTATTAAAAGGAAATTCAGGGGTCAGGTTGGAGGAACTGAGGGAGGCAACATCATCACTAGCACAGCTAATTTCTTCCCTGTATTTTGATATGACTTCATTTTTTAAAGAGAAACTGTAGGTAGCGACATTTAAGAGCAGACTCTAGGCTTCTGGTATCTCTGAATAAGTCATCTAATCACCAGAGAAGATTGGGATTGAGCGTCTCAGTGCTTCTCTATTGAGTAGTATAAGTGGCTTTTTGCTCACTGGGCTAGTTTATGCGAATCCTATTTATTCACTGACTACTCCTTGAATTCACGTTAAAGAGGACTTCAGATAAGAAGGTGAATCCATGTAAAAGGGAACGTTTTCATGGCAGATTGCTCATAGGTTCAGTGACGAAATAAATGTATACCTTAGCTCTAATTCTATCTCCATAAGGTTTTTAATGGTCCCCATATGAGGGGGCATTGCTGTACAGCAAAAGTGTCAAACTCATTGGGCCCTGTGGGGCTTCTCAGGGACTGGATGACCTACCAGCAGTGGCAACAGAGGTGTTAATCCTCACAGGTGCCAGAGCTGCTGTTTCTGTATGGCCCTGGAAGTTTCTGCTGCTATTACTTAGCCCCCCACCTTCCCACTGTTGCCAATTTTAGTCGCCAGACGAGATTAAAAACCATGATTTCAGGGGTGGATAAGGGGTGGGAGAAGGTAACCACTGTCCAGAACCACATCAAAACAGTGGGGATTAACATTGCTGCCACAACAGCTGCAGCAGCACTGTTAACCAGTTCTGTGTCCAAGATCCAGCTCATGGAGGTGGGTGATCCCAGTCTGTGAGAAGCCCTGCAGGCTGAAAGACAGGGATCATCTGGGTCAGTTCCAACCTTTGGGCCATATGTTTGATACCTATGCATGAGAGCATTTTCTTTTTCTTACACAGAAGCAGGGGCTGATCCATGTTTGTGGATTGTAAATCGATGATATTAGGCCCATGGCTGTTATTATCATGCTTCTAGTTAGAGGAATAAATCACAGTCTGTCATGGATTTCCCCAGGGGAATGCTTGCTGAGAACTCCTGGGCTTGTCAAGTCTCTGAATACCCTCGGAAGCCAGTCCAGGTATGGTTTCCAGAGTGAGGTGAGTCTTTGTCTCCATGCTACTCTAGGATCTGGCTGTTGGGTCCCTGGTTACCTATGGTCCTGCCTTCGGGCAGTACCTTCCAGTCTAGTTTCTGTGGGAGGAATTTTAACTTTTCAGAGGGAGAACAGGTGCACCACAAAGTCCTAAGCAGCAAACCAGAGCTGGAATTCCTGTTCAGCAAAGGTATTTGTTGGGTAAAGGCCACATAGCAGGAAGACTCTGCCCTCTCCAAAGGGTTATGTAATTCTTTAGTCTTCAGTTCAGACTGCACAGTCTTGAGTGCCCTGAAGTTAGCTCAGCTGTTCTTTCTCTCCTTCTCAAGCCAACATCCTCCTTTTATATATACTTCATTCATTTGGGGCTCAACACTTCAGAAAAGGTATAGACAGATTGGAAAGAGTCCAACAGAGCAACAAAAAATGATTAGGGACCAGGGAGGCAAGACTTATGAGGACTGGCTAAAAGAACTAGGGTTATTTAGTCTGACTGAGGGGGTATTTGATAAGTTTTTAAATAACTGAAGGAGATGATAGGATGGAGATAGATTGTTCTCTGTGGTTACAGGGGACAGGAATAGAAACAATAGTCTGAATCCCCAGCAGAGGAGATTTAGGTTGGAGATTAAGAGGAATATTCTGCCTATGAGGACTGTCAGAGCATTGGAATAGGCTACCTAGAGAAAACGTGGAATGTCTATCTTTAGAAGTTTTTAAAAGCAGATTAGACCGATACTTGGCTGGGTTGGTTCAGTCAGGGATGATCTACTTTGAGCAGAGGACTAGATTAGATGATGTCCTGAGGTCTCTTCCATCTCTTCTTTCCTGTGCTCCTGTTATTTTAAGATGGTCTCCTTCCTTCTCTCAACACTTAGAGATGTGGGCTGCCATCTATCAAGGAACGTTTGTCAAGCTCACCTGAAGTATTAACTCGGCTATTCAACTCTTTGTTGCTGAAGTTGCATCCTGTCTCACTGAGGCAACTCCAGCTTCTCCTCTCTTAACCCCTTCTTTCCCCAACCTGTACAAGCTAGTCAGGGAAACCAAGGCATGCAACATCATTATTAAACATAACAAATTTGAACCAGAAATATTATAACAAAACCAGCATCTGTTGCAAGATGGTTTTTGAAAGGAAACCTGAATGTAAATTATGGTACAGCTAGATTTTGATAATTATTGGATTATGATGGAACTCACATAATTGAAGATTTTTTTTCCCAGAATGAGAATGGAATAATGCCAAGCCTTACCACAACATTACTATATTTTTGTTTAGCCATAGGTCTATCAGGCATAGTAACTGACAAATTAAAATAACATACCCACTTTTTAAAATCTTTTTTTTCATTATTTAATCATAGAATCCTAGACAATTAAGGTTCTTAGGGACCTCATCCCAGCCAAGGCTTTATCTACCCAGGTCTAAAAACCTCCTAAGGATGGAAATTCCACAAGCTTTTTGAGTAGCCTGTTCTAGTGCTTTTATTACCCTTCTAATGAGAGTTTTTTTTCCCCCCTAAAATCTAACTTTAAACATCTTTTGCTGCAACTTAAGACCGTTTCTCCTTGCTGTCATCTGTCACCACTGAGAACAGTCTAGCTCCATCCTCTTTGGAACCACCCTTCAGGTATTTGAAGGCTGCTATTAAATCCCCCTAAATCTTCTTTTCTCCAGACTAAATAAGCCCAGTTCCCTCAGCCTATCCTCATAAGTCATGCCCCAGCCCCCTAACCATTTATGTTGCCCTCTGCTGGGCCAATTTCTCTACATCCTTTCTGTAGTGGGGGGCCAAAACGACAGTACTCCAGATGTGACCTCACCAGTGCTGACTAGAGGAGTAGAATCTTTTTCCTCAATCTAGGTTAGATATTAGGAAGAATTTTCTCACTAGGAGGGTAGTAAAACACAGGAACAGGTTACCGAGAGAGGTGGTGGAAGCTCCATCCTTGGATGTTTTCAAGACCCAGCTAGACAAAGCTTTGGCTGGGATGATCTAGTTAGTGGATGGTCCTGCTTTAAGCTGGCGGTCAACCTCCTGAGGGTCCCTTCCAACCCTAATTTTCTATGATTTCTATGATCTGCTGGCAACACTCCTACTAATGCAGTCTAGTATGCTATTGGCCTTCTTTGCAACAAGGCCATACTGTTGTCTCGTATTCAACTTATTGTCCATTGTAACCCTCAGTCCTTTTCTTCAGAGCTTCCCCCTTAACTAGTCGGTCCCGTGCCTGTACTGGGGCGTGGGATTGTTCCATCCTAAGTGCGGACCTTGTACTTGTTGTTACTGAACCTCATGAGATTTCTTCTGGTCCAAGCCTTGAATTGGTTGTGGTCTCTCTGAATCCTAGCTCTACCCTCCAGTGTATCTACTAGACCCCCCAGGTTGGTGTCATCTGCAAACTTCCTGAGGGTGTACTTCATCTCATCTTCCATATCATTGCTGAATATATTGGAACAGAACCAGCGACAGGCACAACCCCTGGGGCACTGTACTTGATACTGGCTGCCAGTAGATTAGTATCTCTGAGTCTGATGCTCCAGCCAGTTTTCTATACAGATTTATTTTTGGTCCACTTTACAGACCCTTCATCCAACCTATACTTCCTTAGCCTGCTTGTAAGAATGTTCTGAGAGAGTGTATCAAAAGCCTTGCCAAAGTCAAGGTATACATGTCCACTGCTCTCTGTGCATCCACGGAGCCGGTCATCTCCTCATAGAAGACAGTCAAGTTGGTTAATTATGACTTGCCTTTGGTGAAACATGCTGACTTTTTCTAATCGCTTTGTCCTCCAAGTTCTTGGAAATGATTTCCTTGAGAACCTGCTCTTTTTTTCCCAGGGACCGAGGTGAGGCCTCTGTTCTGTAGTTCCCCAGATCCTCCTCCTTCCCTTTTTTAAAGGTGTGCACTATATTTGCCCTTTTCCAATCATCTGGGGACTCTCCTGATCACCATGAGTTTTCAAAGATAACGACCAGCAGCTTTGAGATCATCAGCCAATTCCCTCAGCACCCTCAGCATGACGTGTACAAGTCCATGGGGCAAGGTGCAGCATTTTAAATAGTGTAGAAGTCTACCTTCTTTAAATAGTCCCCAACCTGTTCTTTCACCACGATCAGCTTGTCACAGTCTCCCCAAACTGTGTTGCCAGTAGTGTGGGAGCTGACCATGCCTGTGAAGACAGCAAAAAAAGACATTGAGTACTTCAGCCATTTCCACATAATCCGTCACTAGGTTGCCTCCCTCATTCAGTAAGGGTCCCACATTTTCCCTGGTCTTGTTGTTGTTGCTGAGATTCTTGTAGAAACCTTTCTCGTTGCTCTTTACGTTCCTTGCTAGCTGCAACTCCAGTTGCACTTTGGCCTTCCTGACTTCAGCCCTGCATGCCCCAACAATACTCTTATATCCCTCCCTAGACATTTATTCAAGTTTCCACTTCTTGTAAGCTTCCTTTTTGTGTTTTAGCTCACTAAAGAGTTCCCTGCTAAGCCAAGCTGGTCTTCTGCCAAACTTGCTAGTCTTCCTATGCATTGGGATGGTTGGTTCTTTCATCCTCAGTAACGTTTCTTTAAAAACAATCATCTGTGCAGGACTTATTTCCCCCTCAGTTCCCTGAGTGAGTCGAAGTCTGCTTTTCTGAAGTCCAGAGTCTGTATTCTGCTGCTCTTCTTCCTTCCTTCCCTCAGGCTTCTGAACTCAGTCATCCTGTCGTTGCTGCTGCCCAAGTTGCCATCCACTACTACCTTTCCCACCAATCCATTCCTGTTTTGTGAGCAGCAGATCAAGAAGAACACGCTACAACACTGGCTTCTCCAATGCTTGTGCCAGGAAGTTGTCCCCAAAACTCTCCAAAAATGTCCTGGATTGCCTGCGCACTGCTGTATTGCCTTTCTAGCAGATTTCAGGGTGATTGAAGTCCCCCATAAGAACCAGGGCTTGTGATAGGGAAATTTCTGCTAGCTGTTTGAAGAAAGTCTCACGTACCTCATCCTCTTGATCTGGTGGTCTATACCAGACATTCACCATGACATTGCCCTTCTTGCTCTCCCCTCTGACGCTAACCCAGAGTCTTTCAACAAGCCTATCTCCAGTTTCATACTGGAACACTGAGTAAATCATACAGTTCTTTTTACATAAAATCTAACATCTCCTCCACTTTTCCCCTGTCTGTCCTTCCTGAACAGGTTATACCCATCTACGACAGTGCTTCAGTCATGTGACCTTTCCTATCAAGTCTGTTATTTCAGTTGTATCATAACTCCATGACAGCGCGAGAACTTGCAGTTCTTCCTGCTTGTATCACACCCAGGCTTTGTGCATTAGTGTATAGACATCTGAGGTGATTAGCTGATTTCCTTACTTTTTCAGGAAGAATCAGATAGTCTCCCTTGTTGCCCCCTCCTGCTTGTGCTTGCTTCAGGTCTCCTGCTTCCCCACTTACCTTAGGGCTTTGGTGTCCATCCCTTGGAAAATGTAATTTAAATCTTCCTTAATAGTTTACTTGAAATCAGTCAGTAGTTTTAGTCCTTCCTGAATTCTTTTTAGCTGGCCCTTAGTAAATGACAGCCACAAAAGTGATTCACGTAGGGCTAATTGCCATCCTTTTTGTTTGTTTTGGTAGCAGGGGCTGAAAGCTGAATAGACATAGATTCTTGGGATGAACAAATGATCAAATTATAGTAAACTGACAAGGGAAGGTGGGGGTGGCTTACTGTGGTATCTACTTGTGTGTCTCCACAGTCTAACATTCACTTTTCATGGGTCATTGTGATCTCATGAACAGACAGCGTACCAGCTGTTCCATGCCAGTTCCTTGCTCTCAAATAACTCATTTTAGTTTGGTTTTTTTTTGTCTATATCCTAAAATAGTATTTCTCTTAGGAGTTCTTTCTCCAGTCTGCATTAAGGCAGTAAGCTTTGGGAATATTTCATTATAATAAAAGCAGAATTCTGTAACTTTTTCTGGAGATCAAGATAAGATTGCATTTTCAAGGCTGTCATTCCAAATCCTTTTAGAGCAGCAAATTTCACTCATATATATTAGAGTGAAATTTTATATGTATATAAAAAAACATTTATTTCCGTTTTAATTTATTTTAAAATTATATGCATCTAAAAGTATGTATAAATTTACTATTCTGTTTCTTATTCCGATTTCATTATTGTTGAAGTATATATATTGAGTAACATGTGTCTTGGATAGTTATTTAGTACAAAGTTTTGTTTTATTTTTTCAGTTTAGTAGTTCTAATTTGTGTGTTGTTTTTGTTGTTACACACGCACACGCACACGCACACGCACACACACGCACACGCACGCACACGCACACACACGCACACACACGCGCGCACACACACACACACACACACACACACACACACACACACACACTTACTTACTTTCTAGTCACTGATCATTGCCTCCTTAACCCGCTTGGAACCTGTGCACCCATTACAATATATGCACCCCCAGAGTGGCGCTCCATGCGCCCATCCACAAGGCATTGTCTCCCGTAAACTTCTTGTCTCTTAGTCCTGTCCCCGAATATGGAGTTTAACACTCGGTTCTTTTGGTGCTGCTTCCGCTGGAAGATCTGCTGCTGCTGTCCTCACTGCTGTCTTGCAATCCTGTTGTCTCAATGTCCTCTTTGCTGTTGCTTTCTGTTTCCCAACTGGGAGGTCTTGAAAGGTCCTGTGCCAAATGTCCCTCTGCCAGGTGGATTTGGCTGCATCCTCACTGTCCTCTGTTACCAATTTTCTGGTAGTAGGACTAGAGTTTGCTCAAAGCCATTTTTTACACCGTCTACCACCTTGAGCTTCATGTGCCTGTACATCAGGAGGTTCCTGGACTTCCACAGGACACTTCTGATGCAGAACATGAATTGATCAAAGTGGGCCGATGAGCTCCCCTGGCGTTTAGTCAGATGCCTATACAATGCCACCTCTCTTGATAGCTATCCAACCTGTGTCACTGCTTCACAGAACTGCTTTACCTTCTTTTACACCTCCTTCGCGTACGAGCAGAGCCATAGGAGATGGTCAGTAGTCTCTGTGGTGCCTTGGCAGATTGCCTTCGGGCAGCTTGGTCTCACAAAGATAGGTTACTGCAGCCCATCTGAATAAAACATGGTAATGGCAATGCCCATTTAAGTGCAGCCCCCCTCACTGCCGACTGTTTTTCAGGCCATAGTGAGACACTAAATTGCATGCAGTTCCTCTTTTTACTCCTACAGCTGAGCATTACCTTTCTTTCTTATTGCTAATGATTCCTGTTTCTTCACCAGCCTTAAATGTATGGGAAATACCAGCAAATGGGGCCTCAAACAGTTTACCCAGAATCTCTTAGCCTGACAAATACGACTAGTGTGGCCCTGTCCCCCACGACATGAAGCCAGACCAGGTTGCCGTCTGTCTCCTCCACATATAGATTTTTGAAGCATCCCAGATCTTATGACAAAAACACCCAGTTCCAGTCATGCATTGGGGCTAATTAGCGCATGGATCCTTTGTAGGGGATATCTGGAGTACATACATACACATACTGAGCAGCGCTGTGCCATGGGGTCATAGTTGGTAGGGTCAGAAAGGACCTGAGCAGATCATCAAGTCTGACCCCCTGCCATGGCAGGAAAGAGTACTGGGGTCAAATGGCCCCGGCCAGGTGTTCATCCAGCCTCTTCTTAAAGACCCCCAGGGTAGGAGCCAGCACCTCTTCTCTTGGAAGTTGGTTCCAAATCCTAGCCGCCCTGACAGTGAAGTAGCACCTCCTGATGTCTAGTCAATCTACCCTCTGCCAGCTTGTGACCGTTATTACTTGTCACTCCTGGTAGTGCTCGGGGGGACAGGGACTCTCCCAATACCTGCTGGTCCCCCCTGACTAGTTGGTAAATGGCCAGTAGATCCCCCTCAGCCTTCTCTTGTGGAGGCTGAACAGGTTCAGGTCCCTTAGCCTCTCCTCATAGGGCGTGCCCTGCTGCCCCCTGATCATGCGTGGCCCTCCTCTGGACCCTCTCCATGTTGTCCACATCCCTCCTGAAGTGTGATGCCCAGAACTGGGTGCGGTACTCCAACTGTGGCCTGACCAGTGTTGCATAGAGGGGGAGGATCACCTCCTTGAACCTGCTTGAGATGCATCTGTGGATGCATGACAAGGTACAGTTGGCCTTCCTGACTGCATCCCCATACCGTTGGCCCATGTTCATTTTGACATCAATAATGACTCCAAGGCCCTTTTCTGCCTCTGCAGTGATGAGAAGGGAGTTCCCAAGCATGTAGTTATGCTGCTGGTTCTTCCTCCGCAGGTGTAGTACCTGCACTTGTCAGTGTTGAAACCCACCCTGTTCTCATCCGCCCACCCTTGTAATCTCTCCAGTTCCGATTGCAGCCTATTCCTCTCTTCTAGTATACCCACTTCCCCCCACATCTTAGTGTCATCTGCGAATTTGAACAGGGTGTTTTTTACCTCCTCGTCCAAGTCGCTGATGAAGATATTGAACGGTGTGGGGCCGAGGACCGAGCCCTGGGGAACCCTACTGCCCACATCCCTCCAGGTCGAATAAGCCCCACCTACCCCA
>NW_005842401.1:1231768-1236795 GCF_000455745.1 Alligator sinensis | reverse complement strand
TGTCGAAGGCCTTCCTAAAGTCCAGAAAGACTGCGTTCACCACTACACCTGTGTCCAAGGATTTTGTGACCTGATTATAGAAGGCCACCAGGTTGGTCTGACGGGACCTGTCTCTAATGAACCCACGTTGGTTGCCTCTAAGCATAATCTTCCCTGCTGGTCCCTTGCAGATGTGCTCCTGGATAATTTTCTCAAAGAGCTTCCCCAGGACCAAGGTAAAACTAATGGGCCTATAGTTTCCTGGATCCTCCTTCCTCCCTTTTTTGAAATGGGAACCACATTGGTCCTTTTCCTGTCTTCTGGCACCTCGCCAGAGCACCATGAGTGCTAGTGAAGCTGTGCCAGGGGTCCTGCAATGACCTTTGCTAATTCCCTCAGCACTTTGGGGTGGAGATCGTCAGGACCTGCTGATTTAAATACGTCCAGTCCCTCCAGAAGTTCCCTGACTAGGTCCTCTCTGACCCTAGGCCTGGGTGTGCTTCCCTGGGGGCCTATGGCAGTCCCGGTGTGGGGGATGACCTGGTCCCTGCTCAGAAAAATGGAGGCAAAGAAATTGTTAAATCGGTTAGTTTTGCTGTCTGGTGTGATGACCTGATTTCTTAGCGTGTCCTGCAGAGACCCCAGGTTACCCGGAACCTTCTTTTTACCCCCTATGTATTTAAACAGGGACTTCTTGTTGTCCTTGATCCGGGTAGGTAGTCCCAGTTCCATCTCCACCTTGGCTTCTTGACCGCCACCCTACAGTCCCGAGCAACAGAGGTATAGTCCTCCCTGGTGATGGCCCCTCCCTTCCATTGGGTATACGCCTCCTTTTTAGTTAGGAGACATTCCCGGATGCATTTTGTGCCCTCTTGCCCCCTTTAATCTGTGTTGGGATTACCTCCCTTTGGGCTTGGAGGATCGTCTCCTTAAGGAACGACCACTTTTCTTGGACACGCAACTCCCCTCCCCTCTGGGACATCAGTGTCTCCCTGACTATTCTCCTTACCTCATTGAAATCCACCCTCCTGAAGTCCAGGGCTGCTGCCTGGTGCTGGATGATGAATTCCAGTAGGCGATGATCGCTGTCGCCCAGGTGGTCGAGCACCTGCAGACCCCTCACCAGGTAGTCGCCTGTGGTCAGGACCAGATCCAACAAGGCATCTCCCTTTGTGGGGCTGTGCACCTCCTGGGTTAGATGGAGGTCCTGTATCTCGGCTAGGAACCTACGTGAGCGGTCAGACCTGGCTGACTGCTCTTCCCAGCAGATGTCTGGAAAGTTTAGGTCACCCATGGTGACCGTGTTTTTTGACCTAACTGCCTCCGTGAGCTGACTTAAGAATTCCTGGTCTAGCTCTTCCCCTTGGTTGAGTCATCTGTAGTAGACACCCACTGTTAAGTCCCTTTCCCCTCGACCTCCTTGTATTCTATCCCAGAGCACTTCAGTGTGCCCCTCCTCTGATCCAGTGCCACTCATTGAGGATGTGTATTTCTCCTTGATGTAGAGTACTACACCTCCACCTTTTCCATGGTTTAAAATGCTGTTGACTGTGGTAGAGCCGATCCTAATGAACTGTGACAAATCATGAGCCTTTGGCTTTGGACTTATATCATTCATAGTTTGTATTACATATAAATTAGTGTCAAAGTGCTGCTCAGAAATGTGTTTATGAAGTTCCTGTGCTAAAACTTTCAGGAATTAAAAAAACAAACAAACTGGGTAACATGCATCAATTCTGGATGAGCTAAGTCTATGAGTACCACATGCAAATCGCTGCAGCCAGGTTTAATTTTAAGGGTTTTTTTTTGTTTGTTTTTTAAATTTGCTCCTCACTTCCATGTGCTCAGGGAGAGCAGAGTCGGACACTAAGGAGAACAGGAAGGGGCTGCCAAGGGAAAAAGTTGGGGGGAAGCAGAGAATAAAGGGGCTACTTGACCCCCCCAGATTTATTTTCCCAGGTTTAGGAGTGGAAACGGGACACGGTCAAGGCAAACCTCCAATAAATAGATTCCATATCTGGAAAATTATAACACATTTTATAAATACTCCATATATAGAATATAATTATTGGAAGTTGTCTTATAATCAGGATACTCTTCTATTAGACTAAATAAGGTATTATAAAAGGTTTATGTTTATAGTCCTCCCTCCCATCCTGTTTTTCTATATCGGACTATAAAGTAATTTAGCCTATGTAGTAGAGTGTTATTTTACCTGTGAAACTGCAGAAAATATGCAAGAGGCAAATATTTTTGTGGGCAATATCTTTTATTGCTATAGCTGCATAGTTGGAAAAGATTTAGATGAATTTCTGGGAACAAAGTACATTTTCTCAGGACATAAGAAGGGTATCTTGTGCCCCAAAGCTTGCCTAAATCCCTTCCAACTATGCAGTTGGGCCATTAAAATATATCATCATCAGCAAAAATCCTTGTCTCTAGCCTATGTTCTGTTTTTTTTTTTAAATGAGACCAGCTGCAGTACATACAAACTGTGAATTCCAAATATTGTCACTTAACTTGTTATTGACAACAAAATGCATTTAAACAGTTTTAACTTTCTGACAAATCTGTAGAAAGCATGTTGATTGTTTTCATCAATTTAAGTGACCAGGGATTAACTCCAGAGCACAATATAGTATATAGGCACACAAGGTGGTTTTAAGAGAACTAACTTGAGTAACAGACCAGCTATGGCAGAATGGAGCTCAGCATGTGGTAATTAATTATTTGATTACTGTTTTAATTGTATGTTAAAGTTCATCAATTTTCAAATCATATTGTTGCATAAGATAAGGGGGACCTGGTGGCTGCCTACGAACTCATCAGGGGAGATCAACAGCAAATAGGTAGAGCCCTTTTCTCCCCAGCACCACCTGGGGTGACAAGGAACAATAGTAATAAGATGATGGAGAATAGGTTTAGGTTAGAGACCAGAAGGCAATATTTTACAGTTAGGGTGGCCAAAATCTGGAACCAACTTCCCAGGGAAGTGGTCCTCACCCCTACCTTGGGCATATTCAAGAGGAGGTTGGACGATCACCTGTCTGGGGTCTTGTGAACCCAGCATTGATTCCTGCCTGTGGCAGGGGGGTAAGCTAGATGATCTGTTTAGGTCCCTCCTGACCCTAGCTACTATGAAACTATAAATACATTGTCTAGAGGACTCAATCCAGCTTCATCCAGCCGGTGGAAGATCTCCCTTATATTTCATTGGGATTTGGATTGAGCATGAGGTGTGTTGAACAGAACAGTAATGCCCCTGGCAGACATTAAATTTATTGTACAATTAACATGTTAATTGCTTCATAAATTGTAAAATGGCATATCATGCACAAAAATGTTCTTAATGTGGAATATCTTTGTGGCTGATGTATTTTCAGTGGTATATCTCCTAGACCTAGGCTGACTGTGCCTGATGCTCATGATTAGCTGACGATCCACATTGGGCAGGGAGCAACCTCGCAGTTTGGGACACAGCCCGATGTACTCATATTGAGGATTGGGCAAGGGGGAAACCATGGATCCTGGACCAAAAACACGAAGTCTGGCCCATCTCTGTCCTGCAGTGTGGGGCTTTACAGATCCCTGTGCAGGGGGAGTCCCACACTGGGACATGCAAGGCCAATGCTGCAGTGCAGGCAGCTAGGCGTCAGGAAGCTCCCAATCCCCAGATGCATGTCCCTGCAGTCAAGCAATTTAGATATGAGGAATTTTACACCTGCTTGTAAAAATTACATGTCCTACCATGAGCATTGGACATGGCCGGCTGCATGATTTCTGGCATCTGAAATGCAATTGGGATCTGAGGAATTTTATGATCATCTTAATGTTTGCCAGTAGCCTAATGAGTTATACCTAAGTCACCTTCTTTTACAGATGCGTGGAGGCAAGAACTAGTGCCAATGGCATTTTAAACAATTTTCACACTACTCCAAAGGAGTTATTGCATAAACTATGTGTGACACATACAGAATACCTTGTTGTAGAAAGTTTTCACTGACAGTTACTGAATCACTGGAATGCATTAGGATTACCTGAATATGGATTTTCCAATTATAGATAATACAGTTATTCCATTTTCATGGGCCTGAAACCTAAGTTTCAGATTTCACATGCATACACACACATTGTTTTTTAATAAGTTGAAGGTGGAGTTCTGCAAATATGTTGCTCCAGCAAAGCCACTAACATACCCATAAAATTAATTAGTAATTTAGTAGGATTATTTATTTATTTAACCAAATATCATTATAGGATGGTTTTAGAACTTGAATAAGACAAGTTAGATCCATCTTTTAAAATGAATTCAGTAGGACCTCTACACTCCTGGGAGAATGGTTGGATTACAGTCTGAGTAATACAGATAAATTAGGTGTAAATAGAGATGTAGATTACTCAAGTGCATTAGTGATGCAGGTATATAAAAAGACTACATCTCTGCTATTTTTCTGAAGTTATCTTTTCTCTTTCCTTTGCCTTTATCTATTATTTCCATTTGACATATTTGCTGTCACTTGGCTTGACAGTTTACAAATGATGGCTTCACTTGTTTCTCAATACTAGTCAGACATTAGATCTTGTTGACCTTCACCAATGTAGTGTGCTTGCCAGTGAAATCTCTTTACAAGCTCCCCTTCAAGAAGGATGAATGGAACTTACTTTGTTCATTGTTTCTGAAAAAAATCTGAGTTTAACTTCTTTCAAAATATTCAGATATGCTTCAGTTTTTATAATGCTAGACCTATTTGGAAAAGATTTTCTTGCTCTAGTTTAACAGTAGGGTAAAAATACAAACAATGAAAGAAGAAAAGAAAGCTCAGTGTGATTACAGAATAATTGCAACAGTTGGAGAAGGAATATTATTACATTGAATTTTGGTCTCTGTATTTGCTTCCAGCTGAATGCTCCTCAATATGTTGTGGTATACATGGATAGCTTCCCTGACTGTTACCCCCAAATTTTCAGGGAACACAATTAGGTCCTTTGTATCCAAGTACTTGTGGGGGGGAGGGAGGGAGAGGGAAGCTGTCAGCTCTGAAAACCTT
>NW_005842401.1:1221389-1231758 GCF_000455745.1 Alligator sinensis | reverse complement strand
CCCCCCCCCCCCCCCCCCCCGGAAAAAGCAAATTATGTAACACAGGCTCCAAAACTTACATCTTCTGCCCATATCCACAAATAAGGCAGACTTCCAATATGTAAATAATAATCCCCAATGCAAACTGTACTAAACTGACTCCTGAGCAACTACCAAGTTTTACAGCCATCAAACACTGTAGACCTAGGTAAGGTTATTCTGCATGTGTGTAAATTAGGAAGGATTGCTTAGTGGCATCCTGGATTTATGGAAAAAGCTCAGGCCCTGCATATAGAACTAGAAAAGGTTCAGGCAATTGTGTGATTTATGTACTGGTGTTTTCTTGGATATTGTCTATAAGTGTATTTCTTTTTATGGGAAGTTTTACTGTACAGTATTACACTACCCCAGGGCTCTTCCATGCAGGCAGAAGGACAATGGGATTGGATGCATGATCCATACAATCACACTTTCTGCCATGGCACACATGCATGGTAGGAGGCATGATTGTGGGATTGCAAATGGGATCCCATCATGTCTTGTTGATGGTGCAGGAGGAGCCCCGGGTGCTCCCAAGCAGTGGTTTGCAGCTGTGAGCATCCTCGGCTAATGGGTCTCCCAGCCATGGGAATGCACCATGAGTTCCTGCAGCTGGGAGTCCCATCAGCTCACCCAGATTACCAGCCACGGGAGCACTGCATGGGTGTCCATGTCAGGGATACTGTAGCTGACACAGTACCCCAGCTGTGCAGGTGCGCCATGCAGCTCCACATCAGTTGTGGTCTTCCAGCTGCAAGGGTGTATGAGATGCCCCCCTGGCTGGGACTCCTGTCAGCTGATGGGACTCCTAGCTGTGGGAGTATGTGCTCCAGTGGGAGCTCCCAGGCTCTGGGGTGCACATGGACCCCTCCCCACCCAGCTGAGAGTTTTAATCAACTGACAGGGTTTTCAGCCATGGGGGCCCCTGACCGCACATTGAATTAATGATGTGATAGGAAGTAGCCAAAAAATTAGTGCACATATTTTGTGCAATAACTGTACTTTTTCCTCTTTTTATCTCACCAGTAATTGATTGATTGTATGGCTGGGTAACCATTTAAGATGTGATTAACTGGTTAATCATGCCTTAAGTATAATGTGTAGATGGGGCTTACAGTATTAGACCACCACAGGTCCAACCTTCATATGGGCCAACTGTTCTTAAGTTTGAAAATTTTCCTCATTCTCCAAAATTAATTGGTGCGTTAAATTTTGTACATAGTGTTTGGAAATAGCTGACACTTGGTGGCCTTTTAATTTTTAAATATGTTTTCATTTAGACATTGATAGACATTCATTTAGAAATAGATATATAGGAGCTGAGCTAATGATGTTCACTCAAGACAATATGGAGAGAATCTGCATTATCTCACTCGGACCTTAATTTTAGGCTGAATTCTGCTGAGGTCCAACTGGATTTCCCATTTAAAAGGAACAAAAATCTAGTATTATGTTGCTATAGATTTTTGCAGACATGTATTTCAAATTACACTGGTGCATTGTCAGTTATCATCAGTTGAGTTGCCCTGATACAGTGTAAAGTATCACAAAATGAAAAGTCAGTATCAAGAAGGTTGAAAAGCATGATTTAGTTAACTACAGTTTTAAACATAGTTTTTCCTCAAACATGTATGCACATTTTTAAACTTAAACTTTTTATCAAATAGTTGGTAGCCAAATATGTGTTTGTGTGTATGTGCAGGTGCTTATGGAATGGAGAGAGAAGCAAAATTTAGCTAGGACTAGAAAGGCAGTAGACTACTTAGGAAATCTATTTACAGACAAATCTTATAAAATTAAGTCTTCATTTTTATATGCAATTTGCAAATAAAATCACCTTAACAGTTGCACAGGACTAGTTTTAATCTGAAAGGACTACTTATCTTGCAAGGCTTTCCTTTCAACTTGTCACAACCCAAGGGTGTGATTTTTGTTTGTGTGTGCTTCGGCACTGCTGAATTATTTCCCGCCATTTGTAGCTTTCTTTGCAGGGTGCATTTCTTCGTTGCAACACAGAAATGCACGTTGCAAGGAGTTCCCGCCATTTGTATTCAGATTCGTGCCCCACTATCGGTCAGTTCTAAATTATTCCTACGTGGCAGCTAGCGATTGGCTTGCTAGCCGTATAAGAGGCTTGAGTGGTTTCCGCCCAAGTTGGAGGACTCCACGAACATCAGGAGGAGGAGACTTCACATCTCATGAAGATCTCTAAGCACTGCAGAGCCTATTGGACCCAGCGTGTATATCAAGAAGGCTACAGGGGTCTGATCAGCCTCTTGCCTCTCCCCGTCGCCGAACGATCCCTCGACGTACCCTTCCCTGCGTGCAAAAGTTCCACGGAGCCTAGCAAACTTCGTGTGAGTGAATCCAGAGCTCTGTCCGAGTCCTTAAACTGGGACTTAAGCGAAGTTTTCCAGCCTGCACCGCAACCATCTACGGTGTAAGTAAACAATCATAAATCAACCATTAAGCGTCCGTGCCTAATTCTAGCATGCCGCCTGCCTTCCCCGACCCGGCATGTCCGGGCTGTTGGCCACAGCCCACCGCGCGAAAAAAGGGCCTCAGACTGCTCCCGTCCCGCACACAACTTTCCTTGGAAGCAGTCAGATTTTTGGCATGAATATCCTAAATGGCGATGCACAACTGCACTTTTGAGAATTCTTAAATATTGGCCAAGTAACAGATTTCATATCTTCCAGAGAAAAAGGATGTTCATCTTGCACCTGCTGCTTTAACATTTTAAATTATGGTTCAATCAAGTATTCACATAATATTTTCATAATGAATGGATTTATACGATAAAATATGGAGTGAAAGAAAGGGACCTTTTTATAATAAAGTTTCAGAAATAGACTTACCTAAAACACTACCTTAATTGCTAAGCATAGCGCTTAGCAATTAAAATTCTATCTATCTATCTATCTATCTAATAAATAAGCACACACACACACCCATTAAGAACTAATCAAATTAAAAGAGAATTGGATTCTACTAATCGGTTAACAGCTTCTGCTAATTATCCTGATGACATATTTCTAACTATATTATGACAGTTAAACTCAGATGTCTGTACGGCCTAAGAAACTCAACATATTAAATATATCAATAATCATGCTTGTTTCAATACTTTTCTGTATTTTTATTTTTCCTTTTATTGATGTAAATAGTTTTTCCTTCCCTGTTACTTCCATGTTCTTTGTTTACCACAGGGTGTTCACTGGTTTCCTTACCAAAAAACGAGATTAAAGATTACCAAGAACAGGTCCTTTTGATGTCTCATTATGAGAGAATATATGAAGATCAGTTATATTAATAGCACAGGGTTTCAAAAAGAGAAAATACTGTGAGTTGCTGCCAACTATTCCATGTTTTATTTTATGGTATGTTAGCTATACTATTAACAAGAAATGTAATTAAAGTAGACAAGCTCATACTTGCCTATAGGGTAAAAAGAGTATTGTTTCAATGTTCTGTATGAAACAATGTTTTGGCTTCTCTCTGTTTTACTTTCCACTAATTCAGCTCTTTCTTTGGCAGTCAGCATTAAAAACTTGCCAGCTGCTTCACTGCCAGATCAAGGAACAATTGGTTGTGATGTGAACCCTTACATGAGTATTTTGTGAGTAGTCCTATTGACTTTGATCACAAGTCAGTGGTCAAGAATATTCATAAGGGTTCTGTAATCTCAGTTACAAATAATGCGGTGAAGAAAACAGAGCTCACAAACTGAGAGCCTGGACAGATGACACATTTTATACTTGTACAACAAATTGCATTTGGACGCTGATTGAAGTTACTTTGCTATTTGGAGTGGATCAAGGAGTGGCTGTCCTGGGTAGGTGCTTTAAACAGAAGCTATTGCTGTGCCTTGCCAGTAGGTGGCAGAGAAGCAGATAAAAACCCATTTCCCATGAGATGGCTACCTATGTGGAAGGCTGCAAGCAGGTGATTTGATATTGATGCAACTTTTACCAGTGACATCTTACCCCTATTTCTCTCAGGAATAATTTTATACTAGGCTGAATAAATTACACTGGTACAGGGTTTTTGTTTCTTTGGGATTTTTTTTGTTTTTTCCCTCCTTTTGTGCTGGTGTAAAGCCTAATTATACAACTGAAAAGTTCTGAGCAGAATTTTATTCTGTTCAGGTACTTGGACCCATACAGTGGTGTTTGAACAGCTTTAATAAGTTTGTCAAATGATGCGACTAGCACATTAAAATCATACATGAAACTCTTTATATAACTTTTATGTGTGCTGCAATTAGTATTAACATATTAGTAAAAACAAGGGTTGAAGAGACATACCTTGCATTTGCAACAGCATGTGGTAATATGCCAGTTAGTTCTTGGATCCTTTAGCAGTTCATTCCAATTTTTGTCCACCTTGTGCAGGCTCTATTTCAAGCAGTGTTACCTTGACATTGCTCTGTTCCATTGTGTCTGAGAAATGAAGTTTTGACAGTGTTCCTTATTCTATAGCTTTCTGTGCTATCTTATTTATCCTAGGCCCAAACTACTGAACACCCTGTAGATAAGGACAAAGTCTCTGAATTTGACTCAGAATTCTACAGGGAACCAATACAGAGAGTGAAGAGCAGATCTGATGCACTCACAATAGCACATACTGCAGAGACGTATTGTTGTTTTCTGTATAAGTTGTAGTTTCTTGAGGGCTGATGGCTTCATGCCCAGGTATATCACATTGTTGTAGACAAGCCAGAAGGCAATGAAGGCATATTTTATATTAGACGAATTTATCATCTGCCAGGATGAAATGCAGTCTCCTAGTTAGCTATTGATGATAGAACATGTTACTTGCAGATAGTCTGGTATACAAGTTCAGCTGCAGTGTGGAATTTGGGAGCACTTCCTAACTGTGGATTGAATTGATCGATTCTGGACATCCTGTATTTTCAATTACAGGATACTATTCTATGGCTCAGAACTTTTCAAAGGGCCAGACCCATAAAAGGATTTAGAAATCTAAGAACTTACATGGAGCTTAGGCGTTTTAATCCAAAATTGCCATAAAAAAGAAAACCCTGCTCATCAGTCACCTAATCCAGGAGACGCAAAAACGCACTTTACTTTTGGATCTAAAAGGGAGATGTTATCTAGACCCTACAGTTGTCTGCCTAGAGCATCCTACACTGGAGAGCCTAGGCCCAAAAATACTGCCTAAGACACATTAGGATTCAGCAGCTCTCTCTTCACCCAAGTCCCTGAGGGCATTGATATGTGCCAGTCGCATCAAACATACACTGATAACCTAGAGTTCAACACAAAGCAGTCTAGGAATATGAAAATCAATGCACAGTACAAAATTGAAATTCTTTCACCAAAAAAAAAAATACCCACCAAAAAATAGCCAATAGCTTATTGGTTTTACTACTAGTTGGGAGAGACCTCGCTTCAAATCAGAGCAGGAATTTGAACCTGAGAGTCTTTTACTTTCCAGGCAAATCTGTAGTGTGGTGGCTAGGGTTTTATCTTCTGTCTTGTGTATTGCTGCTGTTTCAGTTTGTTTAAATAAACATTCACTGGCCCATATCTAGAAACACGTGCCTGTATAGCTTGGGGTTGAGGGCACTATTTGGGATTAAATATGCATTAAATTATTAATATGATCATGAATGATTTTACTTTATTATTCAATGTGATGTATTCCCAACAGTAAATATAGAGCAGTTCAATTAATAGTCCAATCCTGAATTCGATCTTTTTATCTAATTAAAAATCAGATTATATGGCAAGCATCATGCACTATAAAATAACATAACACTACCTGTTCCAGAAACTTATTTTTTTCCATTGTGACCCTACTAAAACAAGCTGGTATCTGCTGTCTGTGTCTTGCTGGAAATTTCAAAGGGTTACTAGCCCATATAGTTCTTGGATTATATATTGCATTTCACCTCACCCTTGCAATCTTAGAGTTCTTTTTATGATCCTCTAGTATAATTTCTCAATAACAACATATGATATAAGTCTTGTACTTTATTAATTATGCACTACAAGGAAAAATAAACTTACACAATCAGCTTTATCTTTTCCATTCTCTCTTAAATTATTGTAATGTCAGGAAGTTCATGATGACAACACCTAATGAGATTATTATGACATCATTGAATAGTTTATAACCAGAATGGTTTCAGCTTACTTGACAAAGCTTCATTTTTATTAAATCAGTTTCCATAACCAAGAACAGGCATAACTCCCCCCCCCCCCCCCAAAAAAAAAAAACCCCAAACAAAACAAAACCAAACCAAAAACAGAACAGAAGAAAGAAATGGGCAAAGAGGAAAGGGGAAAAGGGTGTTGTGTTATAATCAAATGTGAAGAAATAATCAACAGCGACATATATTTTCTAAGCCTATGTAAGAAACACAACTTCATTCCCAGAGGAGTACACATCCACAATTCTCTTACTACTGCACACAACTCCAAATATGCTTCACAGCTATGCAGAACTTCAGATAAAATTAGACATTATCTACTTCACCTAATCTCCTCCAAAAGAGACCAGCTCAAGAAGGAAATCACCGTATGCTACAACTTAAAAGAGAAGAATCCAAACATTTTCCCTAATATTATAAAATGGATACAAAGAGACTTTGAAACATTTTCTACAACATTCATCCAACATAAAAGAAGAAATGGAACAAATTACACCATGAAACTCAAAAATACTGTCAAATCATTTCCATTAGAACTACAAGAAAAACTACAGAGCTTGATTTTGCCCTTCCCCCCCCCGCCCCCCACCTAACCCAGGAACTTTTTTACACACTCGCTAAAATCCACAAACAAGGGAGCCCTGGCAGACCTATCGTATCCAACCATGGAACCCTAACTGACGAAATACCAATCCTAAAAATGCTCGTCTCCCACAGAGCAATTTTTGTCCAAGACACTACAGACTTCCTACAGAAACTTTAAAACATAGACCACCTTCCCAGCAACACCCTCCTAGCCACCATGGCTGTTACCAGTTTATATACCAACATCCCATACCAGAATGGCATCCAAGCCTGCCTTACATACCTATGAGAGTAAGATGACAACTCAGAGTACAGACCCAAAGATACTACTGACCTTATACACTTCATCCTCACACGCAACAATTTAACTTCTAATAACCAACATTTCCTCCAGACCATGGGCACCAAAATGGACCCACAGTATTCCAACCTTTTTATGAGCCATCCAGGAGAAGGATTCCTCAAGGACTGAACCATCAAACTCTTGCTATACTTAAGATGCATTGCTGACATCATCATCATTTAGACTGAAAACCTGCAATCTCTGAGTTCCATCAGAAATTCAACAATTATCATCCCTCCATCCGGCTATCTCTTGAATACTCCAGCACCAACATCTCCTTTTTAGACACGATGATCAGTATCCAGCGTGGTAAAATACAGACTACGTTATACAAGAAACCTACAAACCAACATACATATCTGCACAGAATCAACAATCACCCTAACTACACCAAGAAAGCTGTGATATACAGCCAAGCCTTCAGATGCCTCTGAATTTGCACTAAGGAGAATACCTGGGATTGCCACCTTACCAATCTTAAAAAGGCTTTCAACCAACAGGGACACTCCTCAAGAAAGATAGATCGCATATTTGAAAGATTCGCCTGGATACCACGTGAAGAATTTTTGCAGTACAGAAAAAAAAACTCCCCACGAATCTCACACTGCTGGTTATGACGTAGCGCTCCTCCCTCGAACCCATATGGAAAATCCTCAAGCAATTGCAACCCGTTCTAGGAGGAAACTCTCTATAGTTAAAGAGATCTTTCCAGAACTACCCATCCTAGCCTTTAAAGAAGCAACAAACCTCGTTAACCTCATCACCAGAAGCAGACTTCCTATGGCCCAGAACACACCAAATGGATCCAGACCATGCCATGACAAGAAATGCAAAACTTGCCAACATGTCTCTACCATCCCCACAATTACTACACCCCACAACAGAGCCATCAGCATTCCTGGATCTACTGCTACACCTCCAGAAATGTAATGCATCTCCTCCAATGCACCAAATGCCCTCATGGAAAATATGTAGGAGACACCAAACAACAACAATCCAACAGAATGAATGCACACTGGAAATCTATCAAAGAGAAGAATACCCAATTACCTGTGGGGGCACATTTCTCAAAAAACCCCAAAACAACTCTCTCCAATCTCTCAGTTCTAATCCTCAAAGGGAACTTACAAAACACTTTTCACAGGCAAGTCTATGAACTTCACTTCATCAGTGTCCTGGATACAAAAAAAATCATGGACTAAATATAGACATTGGATTTATGATGCATTATAATCTGACTGGCATCTGACTCCCCAGGTACCTCTCCACTATTTACCTGCTACATTTATCCCCCTTCTTCCCTCTCACCTGCCAGCCTGTCTCTCACCCACTGACTCATCAACTTACATCTTTACTGACTGCCTATCTTGCATGCATTCCAGCCTCTGGCTTCTTTACTATTCATTCCATCCAGGAAGAGCACACACCAACTTCAGAGGCTTCCTCAGGCTGATGAAGGGTTTTTAAACCCAAAAGCTTGCTAAGAATTTTTTTTTTTTAACTATTTAAGTTGATCTAATAAAAGATACCAGATCAATCCAAAGAACCTTGTCTGCAAGAAATAATTAACACATTTTTACATTGGGTTGAAACTCGTTTCATATTTTGATCAAATGAGGGTTGTTGGTGATATTTTATATTGGACCAGCTGGGAAAGAAGCAGATCTGAAGAAAGACATTTTATCTCTACAGCTGGTTTGTAAAAGCTACCACCAAAAAATAATCTTTGCTTTTCACATTTGTCCTGGATCAGCAGAATGATGAAAAATACTTTAACCTCATCCATACATATTAAGGTCAGAATGAAAACTGGGGAACTGGATGTTATGTAAGTTTTATAGGTGAAGTCCATGCTATCCTCAGCATTAGAATTAGTAAAGACAAGTTTGTATGATGGGCAGGTAATATATCCAGCACAGGTGGAAATGGTATGGATCTAGCTCACAGAGCTGTGTTGTCTGACTTGCCGGGCTTCTAGAGGGAGCCAGCCAATAGAAAATGATGAAGGGAATTGTATGTCTGGACTTCTAATTTTAGCAATTATGTGATGTTGGGAACCACAGCCTGAAACCTCCCCTAGGACTAAGGTGTCTAAGTCCTTCTTAGCAGTGATGGTTTTTTTAATATGTTCACCTAGTGATCAGAACACTTGCCTAGGATGTGGGAAAGCTAGAGGCTCGGCTCTTGTTAGCTTGAGGAGGTGATAAGCACACATCACTGAAGATGAGGCGGAAATATGGACATTCTATCTCCTTTTCTTGAAGATGGAATACTTTATAGAAAGGAATGCAAGATTAATGGTGCTAGAGAGGGAATAATATCAGGACCAGAGGGAATGTAGCTCTGTTGCCCAGCAATGTGGGCAGACTCCTGAAAGGGCAAGCGTCTGCCTGTTTCCCAGGACTGCTGATGCAACTTGAATTGAAGAGCCACAGGATAAAATTAATCTTCTACCCAGGAGAATGTCCTAACCACCAGGCTATAGAAGAGTCTGGAAATGGACACATGCCACCCCATCTGTTCAAACTGGGCTACTGTGCAGCCAACAATACAAGAAACGGGGGGTCAGAAGGAAGGCAAGCAAAAGGGAATGTGTTCTACTATACTACCTGGGAAAGGGAATCCTGGATTCCAGTCCCTGCTCCAAGGTTTATTTCTGATTTTTATCCAGTGAGTATCTAATGTAAAATGCATAACTAGTATTGGCAGCAACAGTATTAACATGATATCAGTTTGGGAAACTTCTATGGCCTGTATACTACAGGTCTGATGAGATGATAACAGTGGGCCTTCCTGGTTTTTTGTGCATCTTATACCTCTATAGCCAATGTTCCTTTCAAACTTAACTTTTTATTTTTTATTATTGAAATTTTAACATCCATATTATTATCTAGGCCAGGCTTGTCCAACACATGCCCCACGAGCCGCCATTCGGCCCGCCAAACCATTTTCTATGGCCCGAGGTGCTGCAACGGGAGACAAAAGTAAATGCTGTTTACTTTTGTTCCCACCCCTTGTCCCTCCCCCAGCCCCTCAGCAGCTTCCTAATGGCTGCTGAAGGGCTGGGGAAGGGACAAGGTTCCCACACACACCGTGTCAGCTTGATGTTGCTGACGCGGTGCGGCTTCTCCTCTTCCCCCCCCTCCCCCATTTCACCGTGTCCCTTCCTAGCCCCCACCCCTTCCTTCATTTGCATGCTGGCCCTGCCCTGCGCTGGTCCCCGCCAGCCGCGTGGGCTGGAGCCG
>NW_005842401.1:1213140-1221379 GCF_000455745.1 Alligator sinensis | reverse complement strand
TGCTGCTGTGCCTGGGGCTGTTGGGGCGGGAAGCTGGCACCACTCCCGCCTCCCCGCATCTCCCCGCGCCCACAGACATCATGCTGGGGGTGGTAAGTCACGGGCCCTGGGGAGGGAAGGAGCCCTGCCGGTCGGGCTCCAGATGCCCCAGGGGAGAGGGAGCAGGGGGTGTCCCTGCACGTCCCACACACACTGCATGTTTCCCTGGCTGCTGAGCCCAGGTGCACCAGTGTGGGAGCATTCTCGAGGCCACCTAGGTGGCAGGGAGGACACAGTGGGGTCAGGCGGTGCCCCTTGACTCCTGCGCCCCCAGGCGCGGCCAGACTGGACAGGCCGCATGAGCGCCTGCTCCTGCCGGCCCACTGGGTGATAAAAAAAATTCATGATCTGGCCCCACATTCAAAAAGGTTGGATACCCTAATCTAAGAGCACAGCTTTCATTTTGGACCATATTCTACCATTTATCTTCATGCAGATTTCTGTTTTGTCTCAAATGGAATTCTATAAATTGGATTAGGATGGATGTAATTTTTTGGTTATGGGGTGGGGGGTGCTAATCCTCCATAGCTGTTTAATCATTTTTCATTATAAAAAAGCTTTAATGACACTACTGGGTGACGTGATATATTTTCTAGATCACCTAATACTGAGGTCAGTAGCTCCTCAAAATGTGGAACAAATACCTGAAACTAAGAATTTCAAGGAAACCCCTTCTCTCCTTAACTGTTTGGTAAAATGTTGGTTGTTGATGTAGTAATTCTATGGAGCAAGTGACACCCAATGGCAACTAGGAATATTTCTAAATCAGAAAGCAAATGTCTTTCTATGGAGGCCCAGATAGCTCTTGGCAAGACTCTTTCTGTTTCCTAGTAGACTGCCTCCATTTTGAGACCTTGAGTATCCCCAGCAGTTAAGCTTTCAGGAATAAGCTGAACTGTGCACCTTTTAGAGTTAATTAGTAGTTAAATATAATAATCTCACAGTGTCTCAAAATGAGTAGTCAAAAAATGAGGGCCACTTTTGAAAATTTGGCTTGGCACTATTTAAAAAAATACTTTGCATGTTCATTAATATTTTGTATTGGTACTTAATTATTTTAAACTATTTTAATAACTTTTGCAAGAAAACTCAGGTTCAAAATGGCCTCTAACTTTAATCTTTTCCTTTTATCTGCATTCTTCTGCTATTTTGGGAAGTCTGTAGTTCTAGTGATAAGGCCCTTTGAATTTCTGTTCGTTTGGTGGAGATTTCCTTAAATTCCTTAAAAATTGACTTGTGTACTCAACTATATTGTGAATGCACTGCAAACAATCTCCCACTATTTCCTTTTCATATAACTTAGGCAATTTTGCACAGGATGAGAAATCGGGTAATTTTCCATATAACTTAGGCAATTTTGCACAGGATGAGAATTGGGGTAATTTTCCCCCCTGCCATTATTTCCTCTCCATAATATGTCAAAGATCAGGTGGATTTCAAAATGAATAGTTGGATGAGGCATTTCATTTGGACTAGCCAAGATATCCCCTAGAAAATAAGAGCTAGAATATAGCAGAAAGATGGCTGCAGCAAATTCAGAAACTGTTTCATAGTTCATTATTTTCTTATACCTTATGCTCCAGGCTTAGACTAGATTTATTTGGTGCTATCAAGAGAGTATAGACTGACACCTGACCATCTACCATCTGCTGTACATACATATGTTTGTTGCAAATAATTGAACCTGTCTTCAGTAGAAGGACATAAAAACATTGGCCAAGAAATGTAGAAAATTGAGCCGACAAGAGTCCATCTGTTCAACAAAATATAGCAATTTTAATTTCTTTTAGTCTGCAGTGAAGAAAAAAGTTAGCCCTTCATGGGGCCATATATATTTATTTCAGTTTATTATAATTTCTGGAACACTTACTTTCACCTTGGGGTATAAATATAAATTGTTTAGTTTAAGCAAAAACTTATCAAGAAATGCATAGGAGATTGCATGTGATAGGAATTAAATCTGTGTCATTAAAGGGCAGCTATAAATATTAATTCTATTTTATGTTTTTTTAAAGTGAGCTCTGCTTGCAGTAAGGATTTTCTTTAAAGAGAAACAAGCCTTTTTCAGAATAGAATCTGATATTTCAGGAGCAGTAATTCTGGAATTAGAGGCTGCATCTATATGTGCATTAATGCACTGTTGCTACTGCACATTAAGTTCAGTATCTCTAATATGAGGCACTACATAAATGTGCCGTAGCCAGCACTAATGTACAGTAGCAACAGCACACGGTCTTTTCGTGATGCTTAATGCTGAGTAGACTAATTCTACTGTGCGTTAGCATGGATTTTGCTGTGATATGCTAATAATGTGCAATAAAATTAGTCTACTGTGCGTTAGTGCCTCATGTGAATGCACCCAGATAGTTGAAAAAGTACTGTAGCATTGGGTCTGATTGACTGAAATGACAGATTCTTCAATAAAAGAAAAATCTTGGGGCAAATCCTCTAGTTCTTGCTTAATTTTTACTCGGGCAAAGCTTTTGTTGCATTCAATGATGGGTGTTATACTTTAAAAGGAAAATTTTACTATTTCAGGTTGGTCCAAAGCATTTCTCATTTAAGGAGAAGACATTAGACAGGAAGTTAAAAAAAAAAAAAAAAAAAAAAAGGTGTTACAATCATTATGTTAGAGTAGCTAGTGTATATAAAGAAATATCAATACTCTTTCTCTACTTTTACGTAAATTTCAGGCACAGCTGTTCACACTACCCAACATTAAGGTTGTCTGATATTTTCTATTATAAGTCCTGCTTTTTAATTGTGTATAATTTTATTAGACTTTGTTTTGGTAACATTTGTGTATCTTGGATGAGGAAGTAGACTGAGCAAGGGAATCAGTGATGGGACAGAGAACCCAGAAAAATAAATAAGAAATAACTGTGGAAGTAGACTGAGGACAGGGAGTCAGAGTATAGAGAACACAACTGGCACTACCTGGGCCAAAAGATTTGGGGGCAGAAAGGGGAGAGACTGGGAAAGGAGATGAGATTAGGACCCCAATGGAGAACCTGGAAGGTGAGACTAGAACTATTTGGGCAAGAGGGTTAGGAATATCAGGAAAAGCCTTAGAAGTGGAAACTGTGACAGGGTAAGCAATAAGGCCCCTACCACACATTACACTTAAAATATAATTAACCAACCACATGTTAAAGCAGGTAATGGCATCATAAAACAAGGAATAAGCCACAAAGATTTTTCACAAATATGTATAATAACTCTAGCTGCCTATAGATGTGCGCGGGGGGGCGGTGCTTTAATTAGTGGTTTCCAGACAGTTGCTGTAATTAAAAAAGCTTACTTGCATGTGTATTAAGCCCCCATATGTTTCAGATTGGTCACAGGATGCTTTATCTAAAGCTCATTCAATGAGGGTTAGATAAAGTGCCCCACGGCCATTTTGAAACACTCAGGGGCTTAATGCATGTGATGGTGAGGCGATGCTGGAGTGTTGCAACTTGAAGACTAGAACAGGAGGGCAACGTTCGATCAGTAGTGTCTCTTCTGATGCCTTCTTATTGGAATATGAAGGAGCACATCTGTAGGCACACCCTGTGGCTGGTTCCTGTTTTGCCATTAATTGAATATGTGGCCAGGTGTGCCTCCGTGGTTGGGCGCCCCATTAGCTGAGGGGACTCCCAGCCATGGGAGGTTGCTACTTGCTGATGCAGGGGGAACCTAGAATCATGATCCTGGGCTCCCCCTGCACCAGCAATAAGGTGTGTTGGGATCTGATACTCGATCCCACAATCATGCCTTATGTCATGCATGTATAGTATGGCAGTAACTGTGACTGTGTGGATCATACATCAGATCCCATCATGTCTTTACCTGCATGTCTGGAAGAGGTCTAAGAATGATACTATGACTGGATGGATTAAAGTAAGTGACAGTGGCTTGTGTCTACATGAGATGCTAAATGTGCAGTAGACTAATTCTGCTGTGCATTAGCATGACATGGCAAAAGTCATGCTATTGCACTAACATGCATGTGGCATGGCAGTGTTGGTGCCTGCCACTTTAAGGGCTGAGCCAAACAGCCAGCAAGTGCTTGATTACTCCAGCCATTTTAGAACTCTGGCCGCCTATATAAACAGAGCAGTTTGCTGCTGGCAGGCCAGGCAGAAACACCACCTGGCTGAAAGACTGTACAAAACACCTTGGAGGTAAGGGCAGGAACTTAAGGGGATGGTTTGGAGGCTCCTGATCCTGGGCATGACCTAAAACTTCACCCTGCTGGGAGTGGGTGGCCTGGTGGGGCTCCCCATGATGCAGGAGCCCCCAGGAAATGCCAGGTTACTACCCTGGTGGAAGGCGGGTTGAGGTGCCTTAACCCCTAGCCTCCACAACACTGTTGGTACAAGGGGGCCAGGCACGGCTATGTCCACCCCCGGGACAAGCCACTTGAAGCTCCATCCTGCTCGCTGCCTGGCCCTGTGACCGTGCATTCCAGTCCCAAGCCCCATGCACCACTCAGGCTGGGCAGCAACCCCAGCCCTGCCCAACTCTTTCTCCTCCCCTCAGTTCTCTCCCACCCCATCCAGACTTACCTGCAGGGAGCTGCTCTCCAGGCTTCCTGGCAGTCATGTACATGTGCCAACATGCACATGGTACCCCCCCGTCTGACTGTTTCCTCCTACTCTCCCCAGCCCTTTACAGGCTGCAGCTCTGTTTCCTGCAATTTTCTCCTTTTTAAAGGAGAAAATCCATTTTTTCTCCTTTAAAATGAAAAAATCTGGAATTTACCATGTTTTTCCATGGGAAAACCCAGTTCCCTGATTATGATGGATTCCTTTTATTTGGAACGATATTAGACTGTTCATCTTCTAAATAAATACATCTCTGTATTTTATACCAAATCCTTGATATAACTGCATGTGAAATAATATCAATTTGAATTAAGCCTTCTAAACCAGAACTTTCTGCAAATAATAAGAAGACATGAAATATGCAAGAGATAGTGAATAATTATCGAAACAGAAATTTTTCTCCTATGTAGTTTATTTTTCACACAAATGCAGCATAGTTTGATAATAAAACACTAAAGATACATGAAGAACACTTTTATTGGTTGAGCTTTTATCTTTTTGAAGTAATAATGCTCTTGCTAATCTGGCTTTATGTTAATTTAGTGGACTGTTCTTTTCATGGGCTGGTCTGTCATGCTTAATAAAATATGAGTAAAATAAAAATGTATTATGAAATTAAATTGGAAATGTCAAAAAATGGAAACAGAATTGCTGATACACAGGAAAGCCTCAGCTTAATTCATTGCATTATATCACTAAAGTAAACTTTCTGACTTAATCTGGCAGAATGTGCTTCTGCAGTTGTATGATGCTACAAATCGTTGATTCATTACCATGTTTTGGAGGGAGAAAACAGTGGTCTCTGACCCTTCTTTCAGGATATTATAAACAACTAATAAAATATATATATTTTTTATTTTTTGGGTTTCTCTTTTGTAAAAGCATACATAGTAAAAGGTATTTGGGAAATGCTAAGCAGTAAGTTCTATGACCATTTTATGATAGGTTTGAATATATTTATTTGTTATGAAACCCAGTGAGTCAAATTATGATTAAGTGTAAATAAATTTTGCTGTAGGTTTTCATACCTCTTGTAAAAGACCCCATTATCTGCGAAATATTGCTACTCAAACCCCCTACACCCAACGTATCTCTGCATGTTGACTTTCTGAGGAGAGTTCTAAAATTGATGTCAAAACACAGCAACAGCACTACTTGCTACACTGACCAATCAGATATTTTTACAGATGTTTGCAGTGAAAGGTAGTTGTAAGTTTCAAGTACAGCCTCAAAGTAAAACATCTAGTGAATGCTGCTTAAAAGATGCACAGTGCACTGGCACATTTCCAGGGAACCCACCTCCTCTAGCTATTCCTGCCACTAGCTGGCGTGACTTATTTCCAACCTTCTGCCAGTGCAGGTCCGTATGCCTTATGCTATTGCCACTGCACCACAATCTTGGCAAACTGCCCTCCCAAGTGCATGCAGTACAGATTCTTCGGGCTTCGCTAAGTGGACACTGTATGAAGGTTTTTACTAGAGAATTCCTTGCTGCATAATCCTGCAATCTTGTAGCTGGAATGATGATGTAGTAACAGTAGATCTCCACAATTGGCTAAATACATTGTGGGGATGTTTCTCTCCTCTTGAATTAGTGGGCAGAGGCAGGATATGAGATTAGATGGAGAATTATCTGTTTCAGTGCTAATGTGGCAATATATGATATGGCTATGCTTAAAGGACATTCCTACGAACTACAAAATGCATTTTCTATTCAGTGTTCTTGTTTTCACAGCAGCTGTTACCCATTTCAGTATATCAAAAATCACGGACTCTAAATCCTTTCACTAAGGACACAGAATAATACATCTGGGTTTTATTTACATAAATATTTTATTTTAAAAAATGCAACTGCCATTTAATCAGATTTGTGTGTGGTAGTGAGGTTCTGGTGTATAGGCTCTGAGAAATGTCAGGAGGAAAGAAAATATTTAATTTATTTCCTGATATTTATCTACCCATTTACTTGCTGAGGACTCATTAATTTTTGGGGAAGAATAAAAATTGAACAGCACATGTCATGTGTTGTATACTATTGTATCCTTTAAAAAAGTTTCAGCATCTTTTTGAAGTTGGGCATTATGCAGCTTACACTCCAAGTTCGTTAGAGGAAGATAATTTATCTGATATGATCTCATTGGATCTCCCCTCCTTCACAAGTTTCCATGAGAAACAAGGTGTGCATTAGTTTCTTACAGAAAACGGGAGGAAAAAAAATCACTCGGTGAGGAATGACAGATAAAATAGATTGCTTCCGGAAGTGAATGCAGTTTTGTATTAAAGATGTTAAAATACCACAAATGGAAAGCTTATAATTTAAGTATTGTTCAGTTCCATGGTCTTAGTATTCTCTTCAACACACCATCGTTATTCAGAGAGAGACCTTCTGCCTATCATTATTCAGTTTAACTGTGAAGGCCAGAACATTTTGTCAGTTTATCATAATTTCATTTGTGTTCAAAAAGCTTTCTTAACTTTTTCAGTGTTACATGCTTGTAATGGCAGTATGCCAGTATTGTCAGTGACAATTGAGTATATATCAGGCCAATGTCTGTCATGCTTAATGGCAGTATTAATACAATGTGCACAGTGAAAAATATGAAAAATTGAATCTTCTAGGGATCATGTGAGAGTAAAGGACATACATACCATAAAATAATGCTGAACAGTAGACATTTTGGTTAAGATTGGATATACATAATACTGAAGCTGTCCTGATGTAATTTGGTATAGTGTGATGCTGTAATTCCTACTTGATGAAAATTGTAGTTTGAGTTCATGGATGATGATATTTTCAAATCAGAAGATCTGTTGCTCAAACTTGAGGCTACTTTAATAAACACAGCATGAATAATCGTTGTGACTTGCCATCATCAGTGGAAAGAAGTGAAAATGAGGATCTGGGCTACAGTAAAATGGTCCAGAGAAGTATAGTTTGCACCCATTGCAATAGCACTGAATTTGAGAAGTGATTCATTTCTGGAGGACAGTGTAGTGTTTTTGCACTGGTGTCCTGCTTTTTACAGCAATAATGGAATGATCACTTGAGCATCGTGACTAGAAAAATACTTTCAGGCAGGAAAGTGATCTCTAGGTGTATCGGGATTCCTTGAAGACATCAGGCCTAGGGACAGAAGTTACACATAAACCGGTTTAAGTGATCAGAAGCTGGTTGAAACCTGTAACAGAATAGAAGTTAAGTACATATAAACCAGTTTCAAAATGGCTGAAAGTGGTTTAAGATAATCCTGATTGAATGTAGTATCACATGTAATTGATTTGGGTCAAACCGATTTATGAAACTTCTGTTCCAGACCCCTTCCAGGTTCAAATAAAATGACAGTACCCCAGCATCCCAGCATGCTTTGCAGCCTTGGGCTGGGCTGTGCTGTCTGCTCCAGAGAGCAGGGCTGGCCATGCCCCTCTGCTTCCTAGCTGGAGCAGTTGAGTCTGGGTGACAAAGGGTAGCAGGGGGTAAGCCTGGCTGGGGATGCAGCCCAGTCTACAGTGAGGGGAGACTGCCCCTCCCACCTCAGCAAACCCCAGCTAGGGCCAGGGAGGTGGGGTTAAACACCCCTCTCCCCCCCCCCCCCCCCCCCCCACACCACCTC
>NW_005842401.1:1203333-1213109 GCF_000455745.1 Alligator sinensis | reverse complement strand
ACTGCTGGCTGCAACTGTGGGCTACAAATCCCAGAGGCACCTGGAAGCAGGAAGAGGAAGTGTTGAGGGACCCTGCGGAGTCCTGATGCTGTAATTCTGGACGGCAAATCCCAGAGACCTCATGGGCAACAGGAAGAGGAAGTGAACACACAGCCAGAGAGCCTGGCCTGAGCCGCTGCAAGCATGTAGCTACATTTCCTTAATCAAATTGTTGTCATTTTAGAGAGCAGAATTTTAGGAGTCTGTCAAGGCAATCTTGTTTTCATTTTGCTATTTAATGATAAAAGGGAGAAACTAGTAAAAATGCGTACTCCTTAAGAGATGCTTGTAATGCAGTCTTACAAAATTACAGATAGATGCAAAAGAAAATCCCGTAAAGCATAAATTCTGGTATAATTCTGAACTGGAATCTACTGTCCTGGTTTGGCTAGATGCAGCCGCTAACATACTATCAGTCTTGAACATACCAGTAGATTTTCTTGCCAACTTCCCTCCAAGAGTTTTGCATAGAAGAGATTTTGAATGCATCAGTAGGTCTGTAAGAATAAGCCACAGATTTTTCCAGGAAACAGGTTTTGCTTACATACTTTGTAGTTTTAAAAAAAAAAAAATCAAAATACGTTAACATAGATCTTAAAGCAATTCTTTTTTCAGACTTCTAACAACTTAGGTCTGTCCCTGGTAGTTGTTGAAAGAGCATTCTTTTATTTATGTTTATAAACATATACAAACAATAGGATGTAGAACATGGTGTGGTATTGGTGAAGGAAAGATATTTCTTAGTTATTTGTATTTTCTCATGTATTTGCATGTTTGGTAGACAATATCTGTTAGAAAATAAAACATTTCATTTTAGTGACTGTAAAATAGCAATTTTTTCTAATTTTTCTTTGTTTGTCTTTTTGGGTGTGTTTTCTGGCTTTCGCCCCCTGTTTCTTCAGAGATTTTTACTTCATTTAGAATTCTGTGTGTTTCTTGTAATGCATTTTTAATTATTTTGTGCTTCTGGGCTGAAAGGTTATGATCAATAGTTTTGTAGAATTCAATACTAATTGATTTACTGGTCAATGCTGAGACTAGAAGACAACATGGAAGTTCAATATTGTTCTTGTGTGATAATGGTAAATGCTAGAACAGAACTCAGAAGCTTAGGTAGGTCATCTTGAAAATCTCTACCAAAGAGTTGTGCGTCTCCATTTTTCACTCTGAGACAAACTGATCTATATCAAAAGGGCCATGAAAGTAGCAAAGTTTTACAGCTGGACTTGGGGATGATGGTTTATGGAGTGTGTGCAACCTGGGTGATAGGGTGGCCATCATAAAGGACAGTCTGGTTGCCCTCTGTCGATACAAAACAGTATCCCTTTGTCTTCTATTTTTCTCTTTAAGGTGTCGGGTTCCATATCAATTGAGGACAGAGGACAGAGTAGCCGAAAACTGTCCTCTATGATGGCCACCCTAGTGATAGTCTGCCCTATGCTGAAATAGCACAGTTTTTGTACCATTGGTCTGTCTTAGGAGTTGAAGTGATACGTAGCTGTGCACTACTTCACTGGGATGTATATGCAAGCTAATATACATATATCCTGTATAATGGTATGTACGTGGACTAAGGAAGGAGCAGTTTTAAAAATTAAATGGAGTAGAAAATTAGGCACTGTATGGTTCTTACAGTCCTATCTCCTTACCTGGATTGTGCTGGGGCCACAGACAGTTACTTTAGTTAGTAGGCTCAGGTGGAATTACTTTAGTTTCAGAGAAAGGGTTTGTTAATTCTCATAGCCCATATAGAGATGCCCTCCATGCAGCACAGCAGGCAGTGGGTCTCCAAATATGGCATCAAGGGGGTATCATGACCATAGGTAAGACTTTGTACACAAAGAATATCATATACCAGTATTTTAATTTTTAGAAAACTGTAAACGCAGAACATCTATAAAGGCTAAATTAGTAATTTGGACAAATTTATTTTTTAATTATTGTTACTATAAGACCTAAATTACTTGCAGGTTTTCATTTCTGCCTTTTCTAAATAATATAAAGTTTGGTTTCTCCTTATAGCTTATTGAAATGTAAAACAAGATTTTAAGACGAAAAGACAGAATATGGTGCATACTGCCAGCACATCTGGAAGAGATCCATTCTGCATTTCTAATTACATGAGAGAGAGAGAGAAGAAAACTGGCAGCTTTGTTGCTGATATTACAACTCCCATGATTGTTGAAGGAGTTAATGGATGCTTATTGAAGCAATCTTTGTTGTCTTGACTCTAGTGTACAGAATCAAACTATAGGCTATAAAAACACACACCAAAGAAACCGGTCATCCTAGTGGAGTAAAATAAATGTTTTGTATTCATAATGCAACAATTGTGTCCTATGTTGTTGAATTTGGGTTTTAAATCTGTAGTGTTTCAGTTTGAAGGAAAAGCTGTTTTGGTAAATGCAATGTTACTTACAATGTATTTAAAAATATGTGTATATATTTATCAGTCTTGAAGGATATCGTTTCTCGGCCTCTTGAAGGCTCAGATCAAGTGTTATATCTACACTAACTGCTTTATGGAGATGGTGGTTGTACTGAAATAGTAATTATATTCTAACATCCTTAAAATAGGGAAAAATTACTGTTTATAAATTGTAGTTTTGAGTTGGGTGGCTTTATATATGGTAAGTTTTTAAATGGGCTGTAGTCACCTGATGCATTTTTGAAAATTTGACTTGATGTTTACACAACTTGTATAATTTCTCCTTAATAGACCAAGGAGTGAGCACTCTAGCAGGACCATCTTCTGGAAGGAAGCATCTGCATATGAAAAAGACACACAAATACAGTATCTACATTGCTTCAATATATATATTAACTCTGATGCCTTAATATGGCATATCCATGCAGACATAACATATTTACTCAAATCTAAGTCAACCTCAAATTTAATAGCACTCCCACAATAACTAGGTTCTATATATGGTAAATGTATAAATTTGTTCTAATTTTTCAGGTATATAATCTCATTATTGGAGGCTTGTCTTGAATCCATATTCCCCCCTCCCCACCACACACAGACTGCTTCAGCTACACCAGTAGTTCCCAAACTGTGGGTTGTCACCCCAAATGGGGTCGTAACATGACTAGATGGGGTTGCGGGGGTAGGGAGCTGTGGGTTGGGAGTGAGGGGCCATGCTGAGGAAATAGGACCATAAATGGGGTAGGCTTAAGGCATATTTAGAGAACCGGTAACCCAGGAGTCCTCAGACTGAGGATGGAGCCCAGTAAGGGGTCTCAGAACCTAGAAAAAGGCTGAGACCCAGACCAAAAGGTCCAAGAGCCCCAGGAAAGGGCTGAGCCTGGGCCAGAGGGTCCGAGAGCCCAGAGCAGGCTAAGCCAGACTAGAGGGTCTGAGAGCCCAGAGGAGGGGCTGCGTGCAGGACCAGGGGGCCAAGAACCCAAGGGGATTAGTGTATAAATAGTTAAAATCAAAGAGAGAACATACATGAGGATAGGGATGTGGTGTAGAGGACGAAATGGAGCCATACGTTGAGCCCTTAAGGTTATGAATGCCCTGGAGGGGCACAGATATGCACGTAGCCCTCAAAGCTACAGGGGTCCAGCAGGGGCACAGGCCAGCTGAGAGGGTCTAAGGGTCAAATCAAAGTGGTTGGGGATCCAGGAGAGACTAAATGGCAGCTGGACTAAGGCTCACTCCAAGGCCCATGGGCAGCCTCCCTTATTTAACATCTAGTAAGAACAAGGCGTGGCAGGTGATCAATTAAAGGAGGGCTGTAATAGAGATTGAACCAGGCAGGAGTCAGTTGGCCACCAGGGGTCTTCTCAGCCACTCCTGGGGCACAAACCTGCCACATAGTGGTTATTCCCTACTGTATAAAATGACACTGAAATTATTGATCATTCTCAATTTAAAACACATGTGGAGATCTCAGATACACGTTTCAGAGATTCTTTTCCTGACTGTCCCAATGATCTTACTCCCCTGTTTTCCATTGGATCAGGCTGCCGGGATCTCTCAGGAGCTTTGCAGTATATGGCATCCCTTTTTCTTTCACTAACCTGGTTGTCCTCCTCTTACCTCATGCCAGACAGAGTATTGAAAATCCCTGGGATTCTATTAAAGGCACAGACCTGAAAAATAGATCTGGAACAGACTTCAGGAGGTTATCTAGTCCACCCACATGTTCAAACCAGGATTGTCCCTATCTAAACATCCCAGAAAAATGTCCATCTAACCATCGTACTGTTAAAAACTACCAAAGATGAAGATTCCAGAACCTCTCTGGAAGTTCCCAAACTTACCCACTGTCATGCATAGAAATTTCTTTCTAATATCTTCCTTGTTACAATTTAAAGCCAATATTTTTGTTCTGTTCCCTCTGGTTACATAATACAATTTATAACCATCCTCTTTATTGCATTTGTTTACTGTATTCCCTTTTTTCTGTTTGAAGACTTTGTAGTTGAAGATCTTCCTACTTCTCTTTCCTGGGCTAAATAATCACAGTTCCTGAATGCTCTCCTCATGTTGTCTAGACCCTTGTTCATTTTTTTTGGCTCTCTGCTGGTCTCTTTCAAACTTGTAATTCCCTCTACTGCAAGTTCTATTTAAAAAAGGCTATACTGAAGCCAAGTTGTATATTAAGCCCTAGATTTATGAAAGTGCTAGAAGCATTTAAAAACTAACTTAAAAACTAATATATAAATTTTATGTATAAGTTATGATGAGAACTTTAGCCCTATATTCCTTTGCTTTTGTTTAATATTTACATATTTGATATTGGTATAACTGTTGTATAATTATTTCTTTACTCCCCACCTTTTCCCCCCAGGCAGATGGAGGGAAATCTGTGGCCCTGTAAAGCTATGAGGAGTTCTTCAGGGTTTTCCAGATATAATTATCATTACGCATAGTATCATAGCTCAGCGCAACAAGTTAGATATCTAAGATCCTTTGCTGCTTCTGCTTGTGTAAGAGTTGCAATTGTTATGTAAGGATATTGTAAAATAGTCCTAGGTCACACTGTTATGTGGAACTCTGAGATGGTCTTCAAAAGCGAGAATTGTTTGCTTCAACTAAGACTTGAGTGTGCATTCTGTTGTTTTTGGGGAATGTGAAATTTAAAATAAAGGAGATTACAAACTCTGTTGGCAGCCTTTTACTACTTCAACCCACCTTTCATAAATGGGAGAGGAAACCACTACGATGTATGTCAGGGGTGGGCAACTTTTTGGGCTGGAGTGCCGAAAAACCCCACAGTGTCTACCTTGGAAGGTGCTGGAGTGCCAGCATGCCAGAAAAAGAAAATAAGGGCAGGGGGGGTACATAGGAGGGCTTGTGCCCCTTGCCCCTCACCCAAAGTCCCTGCCCACCAGCCCTGCTGCCCTGTGCCCACCACCCAAAGCCCCTTCCCCCTAGCCCGGGCTCCATGGCTGTCAGCAGCTACCCAGAACCTGGGCCAGCTGCGAACATCTGCTGCCTCTCCGCCCTAGCTCCAGCTGCTTCCCAGCCCTGGCCCTGGGCTCTGGGGTGGCAGCACATACTGACATTGCTCCCCGCTGTGCTGCCCTTGCTGCTTCTGCAAAGCAGCGTTGGAACCCGGCATGGCAGGGCACAGTAGGGAGCGCAGAAATCTGGCTGCTCCAAGCTCCCTGTTGCCCTGCCACACTTCCTTTCTGTACATGGGAGCAGAGTGGGCAGCAGCACAGGGTTGTGCCTCTCGCTGCTGCCCCCACCTGCAGGGGAAGTGTGGGGCAATGGGGAGCTGGGAGCAGGCAGATTTCTGCATCGGAGGCAGCAGATGTTTGCAGCTGGCCCAGGTTCTGGGTGGTCGCTGATAGCCATGGAGGCTGGGCTGCTTGCAGCAGGGCTTCCGTGGGAGCAGCCTGGTCTACATGGCCCTGGCTCTGGGTAGCTGCTGATAGCCAGCTGCAGCTGGGAGGCTACAAACAGCTGCTGCTCTCCCAGCCCCAGCTGTCTCCCGGCCCTGGGCTCCGGGAAGGCAGCAGGTGCTGGCACTGTGCCCATTGGGGCCAGGGGCAGAGAGGTAGCATCTGTTTTTAGCTTCCTGGCTGCAGCTGGCCCCAGCTCTGGGTATCTGCTGGAGCCTGGGCTGCTCCCAGCAGGGCTTGCAGCATCCCAGTTGCCTGCTGGGAGCAGCCCGGCCTCCTGGCTGGCAGCAGCTACCAGGGTAACAGGGAGCTCGGAGCAGAGCTGGGGCCGACTACAGCCAGGAGGCTGCAAACGGCTGCTGCCTCCCCGGCCCCAACGCATGCCAAGGAAAATGGTCTTGCATGCCATGCTCAGCATGCGTGCTAGGGGTTGCCGAACCCTGATCTATGTGGTAAAATGTTGCAGATTGCTGAAAGTTTTGCAGTCTTAAGTGTCTTCCTGAATTTTCCTGATGTACATATCTATAAACTCAACAGAGTTTTCTGTTTTGTTGGGTCTCTAGTGCCCTGTTTCTTTTTCTTTTATAAAAGAAACACTTAGTCCCTATTCAATCGTTCTGTCAGGCATGCAATTATGGATGAGAGAGCTAAAGAACAGTATGTAAGCTACCCATCAAACTGTTACATGCAGATACCACAAGAGTGCTATGGGCTGGTTAAAGAATACCTTCATCTTATATGTAGGAATGCTGAGAAATCTCATCTCTTTGTGGTGATTACCAGCCACATAAATACTGTGGAGTATGATGTAGTAAACCAGCTGAAAAGTAAATTTATGTACATAGAGCTAGATTATCAGTTTCTCAGTATAGTAAATACTGCATGTTATTAATTCCTGCTATGAAATTAGAGTAAGGATTATTATTAGGTATTATAATCTTCCCATGGCAGTCATGATAGTATCTAATCTGTTAGGTTTCCTTTGACAAACTCACATTTTTATCCTTTTTATATAAATAGTTTGCTTATAGAAGATTTACAGCTTGTGCTTAAACTAAATTAACTTTTATTTGAGAAACAACTTTAATCCAGAGGAATATGAACTAAAATTAAAAGTATAACATACATATATGTATCCTGTACAGAAAGATCACCATTAAATGAAGTGTCAAAACACGTTTTGGAAATCCTGCTCTTTCATATTGCTTTGTACATTTTGCAGACTATTAGGGAAACAAGGGATAAATCAGTTTTCATTTAAGATGGAGTTGAATTCTTTCATATGCATTTCTTTTTATGAAATTCCCATTTCCCTCTCACATTTCTTGCTAAGTAGGAATAATCCACACAGTAGAGAGGAAAATACATGAATTTCAATTCTCTGAAATTTTTTTTTGTTATCTTCTGTTCATTGGGAAAGACCATGACACTCGCTCCTTACAATAGAGGTTAGTGTTGTGCCATTAAACTAAAAAGCTGTGTATAGACATTCTGGGAAATTATGGGGGGGTCATAGTTGGTAGGGTCGGAAGGGACCTGAGCGGATCATCAAGTCTGACCCCCTGCCATGGTAGGAAAGAGTACTGGAGACAAAGAACCCCGGCCAGGTGTTCATCCAGCCTCCTCTTAAAGACCCCCAGGGTAGGAGCCAGCACCACCGTGACAAAATATTCAGACTTTTCCCCCTTTAAACAAGGAAGCACTTCAGGTGTCTTACTTGGTAACATGATTTCTGAGGCTGCGTGTTCTTTCTAATGTTGTCTTGTCTCTTGATTTTATTCCAAGTCTTGCAATTTCTGTAGCTTTCCTTAAAATCCTAACTCTTGGGGTTCAGTAATATTATTAGAATCCCAGATTTAATCTCCTTTGAAAAAAGATTCTAATTGTAACATTTGTAACAACTCTACGCACAGAAGGTCAACAAAAACTCAGTTTATTATTTCTAAACAATCATGGGTTTTATGCCTAACTAGTCATTGGGAGGGGGAGTGCCTATGAATTTTGAACCATTTAGTTACACAATGCTGTTCTTCATAATATCACTCCTAAGGCTAGATTCTGATCTTGGTTACATTACTATAAATCCACAAAACAAAATAACTAGCACAACAGTTTCCAAGTTAAATGTTACAAAGTTGTCAGTAAGATTTTGTAGATTTCATAGACATTAGGTCTGAAAGGGACCTTGTGAGATCATCAGGTCTAGCCCCTTGCCTAAAGGGCAGGAAGTCAGCTGGAGTCAGATGACCCCCGCAAGATAATCATCCAAACACATCTTGAATGTGTCCAGAGTAGTTGCTAGGAGGAGTCTATTCCAGACTGTGGAGACTCAGATGGTAAAGAAGTTCTTCTTTATGTCCAGTCTGAAACTGTCTTGCAGCTGTTTGTGACAGTTGGACCTTGTCTTCCTTTGGGGTGTTCTGGTGAACAGATGTTCTCCCAGTTCCTGATGTACACCCCTTATATACTTATAGGCTGCCACCAAGTTCTCCCTGAGCCTTCACTTCCTCAGGCTGAAGAGTCCCATGACTCTCAGCCTCTCCTCATAAGGCCTGCTCTCTTGACCTCTAATCATGCATGTGGCTCTCCTCTGGACTCTCTCAAGTTTCTCCACATTCTTTCTGAAGTGTGGAGCCCAGAAACAGGACGCAGTACTCCAGCTGTGGCCTCACCAAGGCTGAATAAAGTGGGAGGATGATATCTTGGGTTTTGCTTGAGATGCATTGGTAGATGCAAGCTAGAGTTTTATTCACTTTGCTGGCTGTGCATTGCATTGGTGGCTCATATTCATCTTGTGGTCAATCACGACCCCCCAAGTCTCTTTTGGTCATAGTGCTAGTGAGTGTAGCAGTGCCAAGCCTATAGATATGATGTGGGTTCTTTCTGCCGAGGTGGAGCACCATGCATTTATCTATGTTAAAAATCATCAGGTTTTGACCCACCCACTTTGCAAGCCTATCCAAGTTGGCCTGAATCCACAATGTATCCTTTAGTGTGGCCGCACTTCCCCATACCCCATAATTTGGTGTCATCTGCAGATTTAGCCAGCCTGCTTCTGACACCTGAATCCAGGTTGTTTATGAATATGTTAAAGAGTACTGGTCCTAGTCTTGATCCTGATAGGCGCTGCTGGTTACCGTGCACCATGTTGAATCAGTTCCATCGACTATCACTCTCTGGGTCCGACCACGGAGCCAGTTCCTCAGCCATCAGACTGTAAGGTTGTGGAGGCCTCAGTTCCCAAATTTTGTCAGGAGGACATCATAGGAGACCAAATCAAAGTTTTTTTTCAAATCCAAGTAAATTACATCAGCCTTTGCTCCCCTGTCCAGGAGACATGTCACCTGGTCATAGAAGGAGATGAGGTTGGTCAGGCACAACTTACCTGTAATGAAGCCATGTTGGCTGTCTCTCAGGATGATGCCTTCTGTTTGCCTATTGTTGATGGATTCTTTAATATTTTTTTCCATCATCTTTCCAAGAATTGAGGTCAAACTGATTGGCCTGTAGTTCCCTGGATCTTTTTTCCTTCCTTTCTTGAACATAGGCACCGCACTGGCCCTTTTCAAATCTTCTGGAACCTCTTCTGAGTGCCACAAGTTCTCAAATATCCTAGACATTGGTCGTGCTATGATGTCAGTCAACTCTTTAAGCACCCTTGGGTGCATTCTGCCTAGACCAGCTGACTTGTGGATGTCCATCCTCTTGAAGTGTTCCCTCACAAGGTCTTCACCAAATGTAGGTGTATGGTCAACTGTACCCTTGTAATCCTGTGTCCGGTCAGGCAGGGTGATCCCCTTGGGATGGTGAAAAACTGACGCAAAGTAATCATTAAGGAGATTAGCTTTTTCCTGGGTGTTGGATGTCAGCTGTCC
>NW_005842401.1:1202132-1203311 GCF_000455745.1 Alligator sinensis | reverse complement strand
TCCAATGCTACCCTTATTTCTCTTTTGACTTCAACATGTATCTGAAGAAGGATATTTTTATGGTCCTTGATTTCCATAGCCAGTTTGAGCTCGGTTTCGGCCTCTGCTTTTCTGTTTCGCTCCCTATAGGTGTGGGCCAGTGATGCATAATCCTCCCTAGAGGTATTTCCTGTCTTTCAAGATTGCATGATGTCTAAAAAGGTGTTTATGGAGAGGTTGAAATGTTTCTATTAAAACTTTTTTACTTTTTTTTGAGACAGAAAATTGTGAATTTGACTAATTTTTTTTAGGTAAATGTCTGCTTTTAGCAAAAAAATTCCTTTTGCTTATTGTAATGTTTCAGGTGACATCCCAAAATATGTTGGCTGAAAACAGCACTAATTTGCTTCACAGTGAAATCTTTTTATTTGCAAATGTTGATGTTTCCATTACAGGATTTGAAGTTCAGTAGCCTCAAATTTCAGTTTGTTTCTCTAGACTGGGTTTCTTCTATGAAAAAATCATAGGATCAAGTTCTGGGATTGTTTCTGGTAACTGAAATGATCTGCATCTTGTGGGATTTTAATTATATTAACATTTTGTAAAAATATTGATTTTTCATACTTAGACACAAAAACAAGTTGAGACATCTTTAAATTGCAAGTAATGATGTTTATTTCACTGGGGAGGTCTGGCTGAAGAGCTATTCGTTTGCAAACATAACACAATTAGCATAAACAAGACTTGTACACAGTAGCACAGACAGCATTTGCTTTGAAGAACAGCATTCCCTGTAAGTGCATTTGTTTTCAGCATTGCCAGCTGTGAACTTTAAGATGCAACAACTTGGCAGGTGGATTTTATTTTCTCTTTCAAATGTGGTTACAGTAGGTTTTTACCCAAGCAAGTTTACTGTTACTGCAAAAAAACCAAACAAACCCCTGTTTAGTTAAAGCTTTTAATGAATAATTATAGCAAGATAATACTAATACTCCAAATTCTGAAGGAGGAAAACATGACCTCCATAGGCCCCTTAGTTTCTGCATCTCAGTCAAGCTTAGGCACTGATCTGTTTACACTGGGACAGTTCTGGGCATATGTAGAAACTTAGAACACTCTCTAAGATGAAATATGGCAGTGGTTCCAGAGTTAGACAATTTATCAGGGATTTTTTTTGGATTACAGTTTTGGTTATAATTG
>NW_005842401.1:1147990-1202122 GCF_000455745.1 Alligator sinensis | reverse complement strand
TTTCCCTATTTTATTTCTATCTCAATTACTCCTTGCATTTTGGGGCACTACAGTAGTTCTTATGACTCTACGATCACATCTGGCTCTAAGCCTTGTTTGGGATGCTCTAGTTGGGGCTGGTCCAGCTTAGAGCATGAGGTTGGACTAGATGGTTTTTTGAGTTCTCTTCTAACCCTAATTTTCTATGATTCTGTGCTTAAAAATGTTAATGGGTAATTTTTAACTTTTGCATCATGTCACAAACAGGAAAATGAGTAAATTGGTATGAAAGGCACATTTCCAGCCAGTGCCCAAATTCTCCACTTCAAAATTCTTGGGCTGCAATTGTATTGGATTTCACAATAGAGCAGGAGGAATTCTGGTCAGACCTTTGGAGAAAAACTAACGTGCTTCAAGAGGAAGTGTTGCAGATTCAGCCAGCATGGAGTCAAAGCTAATTCAGTGGCTTAAAGCAGTGGTGCTAAACCTTTTTGGCCAGAGGGCTGGATCAGCAGTGCCCAGGCTGTCTGAGGGAAAAATCTGGCTGGGGGTCCCAATCCAGCATAGGGTGATTGCAGTAGGGCCCCATCACACTGTGCAGAAAGGGGCAGGGGGCATTCCAGCTCCGATCTGGCCCTTCAGGGGAGGAGGGGTGTAGCCCAGCCCCATGGCAGAAATGGGGTGTGGTCTAGCCTCATCCCAGCCCTGCAGAGCAAAGGGGGCTTGATCCAGCCCTGCAGAGAGGGAGATAGCATGGCCCAGCATCATCCAGCCTAGGGAGAGGGGTGTAGCCCCAACCTGCTGCGCAGAGCTCGAGGTTTGGGAGCTTTGTTCCTGCCAAATGTCTTGATCTGTGGGGAGCCCCACAGGCCAGATACCTATGACTCCATTGGCTGCATTTAGCCTATAGCTTGGAGGTTGAGCCCCACTGTCCTAAAGGACTTTCTGCAATATAAATTGTTATTTTTTGAATATCATGTAAAACATGTTGTTCTGACTGCCTTTTGTCCTTAAAGATCTTTTGAAATATTCAGCAAGAGTATGGAGTTTGACTATAGGAGCTAATTCCATTTCATTTTAGTAAGTACAATTATGACTACCTAAATTTTCCTTTGTGTTTTCAGCAGGGAAATTATTTCCTTCCTGAACTAACGTGTTTTGTGAATATTCACTGTGTTTCCTCAGGCTATGAATAGAAATTGCGTTTGTCCTGAGCAAAAGCTTTTTGTCGCAGGATCTTACAGATGTACACATCCACTCTCTTGCTTCAAGTCCCTCTGAAGTATGCCAGATAAATTGTACTAACACTTTTTTTTCCAGGACGTTGTGTTGTACATTTGTATGATTATTGGAGTTCATTCTAGGGCCAAGGCTAGAATGGCAAAGGGGCTGCAACGCAGCTTGGAAGATCGCTTTGTGTAAGGCAGTGTTACATATTACACTAAGCACATGCTAACAGCATTTACAGCAATAGTGTGTGAACATTAAAGTAGTACAAGCACATGCTAAATTCCATCTTGGCATAGTAAACTTGCACCTTTTCCAGTGAGGAGTATTTTCAGATCATATTACCTAACACCTGTTGAGCTAACGGACTGCTCCAGAAGATAATACAAGCAGGAGACAATGTAGTGGGGTGGGAGCCTAAAAAACAGCTGTTGGGCTTCTCTTCTGCTCCACCCCCCAGCCATTGCACCAGAACTATTTGTCCCCGGTGCCATAAGGAGGCTGGGAGTCATAAACAGCTGCTTGTGGCTCCTAGCCTCTGCACCACATAGGGGCCCATCCAAGGCTCTATTGTTGTGTAAGGGCTGAGAGCGACCCTGGAACTGCATGGGAGCTAATCTAGCTCCTGCACTGCACTGTACCACACTGCATCAGAGCCAGTTCAAGCTTCTGGTGGAAGAACTGGAGATACCCCTCACAGGAACCAGTCCCAGCCTCTGCAGTGCATGGGAGCCAGTTCAAGGCTGTCTCCTTACCCTGTCTCCAACCAGAGTTGGTTCAAGGCTCTGATGTGTGGCAGCTGGGAGTGACCACTACACTGGACCTGGTCCTAGCGCCAGACTGTATGGAATTTGGTTCAAGGCTTAGATGCTGTTGGTAGCAGGGGGGGAACCCAACATATAGCTGTTTGTCCAGATCCAAGCCTCCTTATTGCACTGGAGTCTTGAACCAGCTCTGATGTGATCCCAGGGCTGAAACTGAAAAATTGCTGATTTTCACACCCAGCCTTGGGATGCTACTTCAGTCTGGAATTAGATTTTTGGTCTTAGCCCTAGGATCAATGTGGAGCCAGTTCAAGACTCCGATGGGGTCCCATCAGAGGCCGTTAATATACAACGCCTCAGAAAACTTCCTAAATCATATTCATATTTTAGTCGAAATGTATCATGTGCTAAGTGCATTGTGTAACAATACCCTAAATCAGTGATTCTCAAGCAGGGTGCCAACGCTTCATGTAAAATGGTTCTTGAAAGAGGTATGGTAATGCTAGAGTGTTGTTAGAGTGTTGTTATATTTGACATTGAATCTGGACTCTAGTCTTTTTGAAATATGAAGGCTGAAAATAATTTGTCAAAATCCGTTTTAAATGGAAATTTATGAATCCCAAATGCTGCCAAAGTTCCATAGGGAATTCTGGTTCAGGGTGTCTTGGATACCTATTATCTTTCATTGGTCAGGTTTCCTGGCCAGACTACTTCCCTGACTTATAGCTTTCTTCTTTTTGTTGAGGCATGAGTGCACACCATGGAAGTCTTTGGAAATGGTTCATTATGAAATACTTATTCTTGCTGGAGAACCCAGCCCAGGAGAAGAGAACAGAACTGTGAGGCACTCAAACTACAAGTCTCATGATGCAAAATGGTGATATTTTTAAATCAAAGTTTTTGGCCAAAATTGTGAGTTTGTGCATGGGTTTACATGTGTGTGGTTTCTCAGTAAAAAGTTGACATTTTCTAAAAAAATGTGTATATTTTTCACAAATATTTCAATGTTAGAAAACCCAGTCATCATGTAAAGTGGTTTTGATGGGGTAAAAAAATCCCTAACTGTAGTAAATATCTGATTTTCATCAGCAACATTGTCATTTTTTAGCTGATAGCGAGGGAGAATTAGTAGTATGCCATAAAGAAAAAATTATTAGACGTAGAAGATGCAACATGCACTGGAGAGTCAAGACACAATACAGTTAACAGAATTCATATTTCAGATGCAGAAGTAACTGCTCATGAATGAGATATGGTTCATACTTAGTTTGTTACATACTTAGTATCCTTTACTTTGCAGTGATAAGTAGCATTTTAAAAGGGAGTTTTATAACTTACCAGATAATATATACCAGGGTGTCAGATACGACCTGCCAACTGGATGCAGCCTGTAGAACGGGGCAGGCAATTATTTTGGGCGGAGGGACCCAAATAAGTTTGAAACCTCTGATATAGTCTGAAAATTCTCTTCTACTTCTAATGCCAGAGGTTGATAAAACCCTATATAGGTTAGGGCACAGCTAGTTAACAAACAACGTCTCTTGCTGTATGTCATCACAACATCTGACACTAGCAGATGGCCTTTACTTTTAGTTCCTTAATTTGAACATCTGGTGACTTTTGTCAGTGACTTTTTATTGAGAGACCCTTGAGTCAGATACTATGAAACTTGTAAGTAAAGTAGAGCTGGTTGGAGAAATTTTATTAGAACCATATTCTATGGCTAGGGACAGACATTGCACATAAACCAGTTAAAGTGATCAGAAATTGGTTTAAATTTGTAATGGAACAGACATTCAGTTCACATAAACTAGTTTGCAAATGGCTGAAACTGGTTTGAGATAAACCTCATTGAATGTAGCATCAGACTCAACTGATTTGGGTCAAACCAATTTATGCAATGTCTGTCCCAGACCCTTTCCTGGCTTAAGTTAAAACAGAGTCCCCCAGCATCCTGGCATACTCTCTGGGCTGGGCAGGGCTCTCTGCTCCAGAAAGCTGGGCTGTCCCTTCTCCTCTGCTCCCTGGCTGCAGCTCTGGCAGAGACTGCAGGTACAGTGGGGTCTGCCTGATTTCCTCCTGTTCCCCCCTCCCCCTCACTGTTCCCTGCTGAAGCAGGGATTCCCCTCTACCTTGCACAGACACCTCTCAGCATTAGCTAGTATATCACATGCTAATCAACAGGTAGCTGGTGATGTCCCTCCATTCCTTCCTTTGAAAAAGTTGTTTAAGAAGAGATTGAACTAATGCGAGAAGCTTTTCTTTTGTTTGATGGGCTGATAAATGTTAATAACTCCCTGCTGTGTAACTCAATGCTGTGTTATCAATTCCCTGCTGGCTCCCTCCCTGGTCAGTATGGCAGAGGGAGAACCCCTTCTTAATCAGAGTGTCCTGCTGGGGCCTGGCCATGCCCCCCTAGCTCAGAATTGTGGAAGGGAAAGGAGGGCTGCTCTAGGTCCCCAGCTTCTTGCCTGAGCCACTGGCATTTCTTCAGTTCAGAGGGGATGTTTGTGCGGCTACAAACCAGTTCAGCCTAGCCAGATTAGACCAACCTGCAAAGATTGAATCAATTCAGGCTCAAGATTTTTGAATGTCTGTCCCTAGCCTATGTAACTAGGATAAAACAGAAATCACTGGTAAAATCAGATCAGTTGTCAGAATTTTATTCAGTACAGGAGTTGGCAATGTTTTCTTGCAGGATACCTGAATGCCCAAGCTTGGGTCCAAGGCAGGCAGGCACTAGGACCAGGATCCAAGGCAGGCGGCACTCGACTACTAGCAGGGAGGTGCTGCTAAATGCTGCCGAAGCTATGGCTCAACAGGCCAGATCTAAAGGTTCAGATTCAACCCATAGGTTGTAGGTTGCCAACCCCTGAGCAGGAATAAAAGGGGGAAGAAAGGTTTTAAAATTAATTACTTATTTTCAAAATTAAACATTTTCACTTTTTTATTATGAAATATATTTTCATTTCAAGTTTTTAAAATGTGCAATATATTATAATACAATATGTAAAAGGTCAAATTATATGTTTTGAAACACCCGGTATATATATATATATATATATATTGATTTAATTCTTTGGAGGGAAGGGTTTGGTTTTTTTCCTAATTTGGGACTGATTTGGAACAAAGTGAAAATTAGTAATTTCAAAATAATTCATTAAATGAAATGATTTACTTCTATGTAGCTTTAAAATACTGCATATTAAGAGACAGTGTGGATTTTGTTTTCTCTTTCATGACTAAGAAACCCTAAGTTAGTCTGCCTCAGACATTTATAACAATAAATAGCCAGCTGCCCGTCAAGAATGACGAGGTGGGGGGCGGGCGGGGACAGAGGCCTGCGTCCCTTTCCCTTGCCCTAGGACGGGGCTGGGGCCGTTCCCATTCTTCCTCACCCCTACCATTTTGGGTCAGGGCCAGGCCCGCTCCCCACCTCCCCCTTAACTCCCCCCACCGCTTTGGGCCAGGGTTGGGTCTGGGGATGCTCCCCCCCAACTGCTTCAGGTCGGGATTGGGGCCATTCCCCGGAGCTCCGGGCTAGAGGTGGCAGCAGGGCAGGGTCCCTGGCTGTGCTCTGTGTCACTACCCCCATGGTAGCCCTCCTCCTCGGTCACTTACCTGAAGTCTCTGTTAGAAGCTCCCATGTACTCCTACACAGCGTGTACTCCTACCCACGAACTGGCTTGTGAACTGACCCCCTGTTGGCAGTCCCTGGCTCCTTGGTCTCCTGGGGAGTCGCCTCTTATGCCCTTCTGAGTTTGGGCTGACTCGGGCCAGGGAGCAATTCCACAGCAATCAGTAATCCCACAGCAATCAACACTCACTCAGCAGTCAGCACTCACTCCAAGCTTCTCAGAGCACACCCCCCACCAAACAAACAAGCAGTCAGCTAAACCGAAGGTACCGGCAGCTGGATCACTTACCTTTCCTGGGCAGGATCTGGTGCCTGGCCTGGCTTCTCTCTTCCTCCTTCCTCCCTGCTCTTGCCTCCAGCAACTGCCTGCAAACTGCTCCCCTGTTGGCAGTCCCTGTTTGCTGGCTCCCTGGTCACAGGGAGAAAGTTAATCTTTCTCTACCATGGTTTTTAAAAAGATGTAGCGGGGTTAGACTTTTTAAAGGCTTTGCATAATAAAGTGTTTTGAGATGTTTATATGATGTATGTGATATAACTGTATATAATTATTACTCATTCTTTTTTCTTGGAGCAATACCATTGATTTTAGAATATATCTATGTGGCATCTTAAGAGTAAGATGTCTTTAATCTATTTGTGAGTATTATTATTATTTTGGGGCCTGATTCTCCAAGTATGAAAATAAATAGCTTTAGCTGAGGGATTATGTACTGAAATGAAGTTATCTCTGCGGGAAGTTTACAGAACTGGGGCCTAAAGGAAAAATGTAGGAGGGACCTGATATAAGTAGAGAAATCAAAAGATTAAAAATGGAAGAAAGCAGAAGAGAAAAATATAGTGACTATCCTCTGCCTAACTTACTCTCATCCATATTTTCCTATTTTCACTTTCTTGTTTATTCTTTATAATTCTTCCTACCCTTTCTGTGAAAGAAAACATGAGGTTTTTCCAAAACTGAAGTGAAAAATTGGAGGAGCAAAATTCACCCACTCAGTTATACCTATTTTGGCAGGCATGTGGCTTTCAAAACTTCCACTGAATTTTAGAAAATAATTTTCTTTACAAACGTGTAATTGAAATTAAAATGTTAATGTCTAAATATTAGAGCACCTGCATGCATAAATAGGGGCATGGCAATAGACATTACACAAATGACAGGAATGCCTCTGTTTGTAGTATACATCCACTGAAATATAAGTGGCAGCAGTATAGTTCTCAAAGAAAATACAGGATTAGAAAATGGGTGTACCTTTTAAAAATAATTGGCTGGGGGGGTGTGTAGGCACAGCAGCCAAGGACTTAATCAGAACTTTAAAAACCCGCATTCACACAGCCTCATAGAGAGTAAACAAACAGGTAGAAGACTTTGATAGATTGCCTCATTATAATGGTTCCGATGCTATTTAATCACAAAGCAAACTGCAAGCAAATGGTCTCTTGAATGTAGAACATAATTTTTCTATTTGAAACCTGTTTTCCTCTAGCTACTTTCAGTTGCTTCAGAAGTTGAGAAATATATTCTAGGCAATTTACATTGACTTACACAGACACGTCACACTTATCTCACACACTTTTTACTAAATTCTAACTATTAAAGTTATCAGGTATTAGAACAGGCTCCCTAGAGAAGTGGATTCTTCATGTTTGGAACTTTCAGAAGCAGGTTAGATATATTTGATAGGGATGGTTTAGTTGGGAATAACCCTTTTTTGAGCAAGGGGCTATAATAGATGACCTTGTGTAGTCCCTTCCAGCCCTATTTTCCTATGATCCCATTTTCCTTACAGCTCAAGTTGCACATATTGGATTGCTATTCGGATCCATCTAAATATTATGATACAAATGTAAGAAATGTTAGGTTTTAGGGTACATGCTAAAATTGCATTTAGATCAACCTAACTAGGGCTAGGTTCATCTAGATGGCTAATCGTGCAGATGTTCAGTTAAATCAGGCAAAAAATGGTGGGCCCAATCTAAATTAGTTCACCTGAGGAAATGAACTAACTTAGATTGAGAATGGGTTAGCCTGATCTAGTGAAAATCTGTATACATTCAGAGTGCAGCCCTGGGGCTGGGAAAGCTCAGCTGCTCACCCCAGCCTTGGGGCTTTGCTATTTCTGCCTTCTGACCAGACTATTTATAGCCCCCTCCCCCTCACAAGCCCTCTACCCCTGGACAGACAACCAGCCCGCACCCCACAACAGACCTGTTAAATTCCTCTGTGAACCCACTAGCCCCACTGATCCTGTCTGCCTCTTCCCCCACCTCAAGTTACTTACTTCAGTTTTCCCATACAGGTCTTGAGATCGGCAAATACTTGTACACATCACTCGTGATCTACATTCATGCAGCTTAAAGGCTAGGTATAGATATTAAAAAAGTCAAAGGTGGAACTGATTTAAATGATGCAGTTTTCTGTAAGGAACATAATTTAGATTGGGAGCAAACAGAAAACACATTTGCCTTTTGGTGAGGGGGCAAATCTTAGACCAGGCTCTGCCATTTTTAAACCAGTCTGTATACACCAACCTTCTGGTATGGGTATAAATCAGTTTTGTGTGCCAGACTTCTGGTCTGTTATAGACCAGTTTCGAAACACTTGTATGGGTAAAAGTTTAATGTCTGTACCAGGCCAAAGTGAGCCACATGAATGTAGACCGAGTACAGCAAACCAGTATACACACCTTTAGTTATATAGCAGAAAAACCTCTAGGTTTTCTAGGTTTTTCTAGGTTTAGAGCCAAGGTAGCTCTGGTGTAACTGCATTGACTTGAATGGACTTGCATACAACAGCTGAATTTCTTCCAAAGATGGGTTTGGTTACCTGGAGCCAACAGGTTGGTTTCATTCTGATTCATTTTAGATGTATCTAAAATTATCCTAATTATTTTATATTTTTAGTTTGCAGATTTTAGGGAAGCGATGCGATAAAACATATTTATTGTTTACATCTTAAAAAGGAATTTTACATATGGGCTCGTTATCAAGTCATAATTTTGACACACAAACTTCAAGTCTCTCTCTCCCTCTTCCCCTCTCTTTCTCATTTATTTATTTATTTATTTATTTCTGTTTTTATTCTGATCATGCTTAATTTTAAAGATTTTTTGCTAGCATTTGAAAGTTTGCCAAGTTGTAAATAATTTATTTCTGCTTAATCATGAATATTAATTATAATGCTGTAACTTGATCCCAATAGTTATTACTGATTAATCTAAGAAAATATTCATTTAAAACTTCCCTTATGGTATCTAGTTTACAATCAAATGTTCTACCTTTGTATCTTTTTTTCAATTACATACAATTTATATGATTTGTAACTATGAGACTAGGGACAGACATTCAAAAAGCCTGAGCCTGAATTGATTCAAACTTTGCAGGTTAGTCTAACCTGCAAAGCTTGAACTGATTTGGAGGTGGATAGATGCTCCCTTTTCATTCCAGAAATACAGGTACATGCCTGCAGTGGTTCAGGCTAGAAGCCGGGATGCACTAGACCAGCTCTCCATTCCCTTTCACAACACTTAGTCCCCCGCCCTTTTCACACCACTTTGGGGGGGGGGGGGGGGGCGTGGCCAGGCTCTGGCAGGATGCTCTGATTAATGGGGAATTGATAACAGTGTTTATCACCCCTAACTCAGTGTTTATTACGCCATTAAGGAAACAACAGAGGGACATTACCTGCTGATTCTGCCTTTCTCACAGCATGACCAGAGCCAGCATATGGTCTGCTAGCTAATACACAGATACTTCTCAGCAAGGCAGAGGGGAGTGGGGAATTCCTGCTTTGCAGGGAGTGGTGAGGGGGAGGGGGAGTAGCAGCCTGCAAGTCTCTGCTGGAGCTGCAGCCAGGGAGCAGGGGCCAGCTCTGCTGTGGAGTAGAGCCCCGCCCAGCTCAGAGAGCGTGTGAGATGCTGGGGGTGTCTGGTTTATCTTAAACTAGCAAGGGGTCTGGGACAGATATTGCATAAAGCAGTTTGAGCTAAATCAGTGAAGTCTGATACTACATTCAACAAGGTTTATCTCCAACTGGTCATTTTCAAAATGGTTTATGTGCACTGAACAGCTGTTATGTTAGAGGTTTAAACCAGTTTCTGGTCACTTAAATTGGTTTATGTGTAATGTCTGTCCGTAGTCTGAGTGACTGTCTTTCTTTAACTACTCTCTATTATATTTTTCATGAAGACATAACTAGATCCTTTCAGAAGAACACAATCTGTGGGATATAATCAATATCACATATGCATTCTAACACACACACATGCACACAAATGTTTTTCAGCCTCTGGATAGAATTCCATCCTATTTATAGGGACAGTGCAAGATCTATGCAACCCATAAATCCCTAAATCCCTCAAAGAAGGATTTAGGTAATGCTTTGAACGTCATTGCTAAGCCCCTTCCCAGAGTTGATATACGTGCTAATCTTGCACCTTAAGGTATGTTGAAAGCAGGAATTATTTTACTTATTAAATTCTGCTTACATCTTAACTGAACATAGTCTTGATTCCTTACTATTTATGCGGGTAAGCGTAACTGTCACAAATACTACCACTGAAGTAAAGGCCTACTCACATACTCTACTTCAGTAAGTGTTACTGAATTTAGTCCCTGCATGTTAATGATTGGGTGTTACTTATCCGAGTGCCTTCAAATAAGAATGGAGAGGCATTTCCACGGAAAACATGGCTGCATCTATGGCTGTATAACCATGGCATTGTCTAAAGTAAATGGGGCAAAATACTGATTTTTTTTAAAATTGTGTATCAAAATGGGCAATTATTCTCAATGGCTTGTTAGTATTTATTTTAATAAGCTGGTACTGTTTGGAGGGGGATGATAAAGAGACACAAAGGAAGCATTTTAGTGTGTCTGTAGTTATAGTGTGAGAGGGCGTATATTGTTGATGGATGCTTTATGGATGCCTTGTTAATAACACAGCAATTATTTTAGTTTTAAAGCAAATCATATTGTTAAAGTTAGCTAGGTGTCAAGCGTACTGTTTTATGCAGGTAATCGGATGCCCAGCTAGTTTGGTGATTCATTTGTCTTTTCCTTTTCTTTTTACTTCCAGTTCTTTGCTTCTGTGACTTTTGAAGTTGTTCCTAGAATTATGCTTAGTGAGAAATATGCCTTTAAATACTGTATTGCAATTATTGCCTTTTTAAGTATACATTTATTTAGTATTTTTCATCAGGATATAAAATCCATAGAAGAGAGAGAATCTATGTTCTGATTCAACACATCAGCAACTGTATTGTAAATGGATCTACTTTCCATGCATGCATAGTGCCATCATTATGACATCTTTAATTATCTATACAAGATAAAGAGACAAATGTATATCCTATGTAATCTCATTTATTGGATATAAATCAGCACAGCATTTAGACCTGTCCAAAATTTTTTGCAGGATGCAATAGGTAAGATTGCAGTGTGTGCTTTTAAGAAGTGAAGGTCTAATGTCTGTCTTATTCAGGAAGGATATGGGTCTGAAAGAAGAGGTCAATTACCACTTCTGCTCACCAGCCAACTAACTATTGTGTGAGGGTTTGGCCAGCATGTAGACAGCCAGTCCGCAGGTAGGTCCTGAAGGGCAGCCAGGAGTTCAGTTAGCTGGGGGAACAGGTTACTGGGGTGTAAGGTCAGGGTCTGCATCAGCAGAGTGGTGATTGCGGGACCAGGTTTCAGGAGACCCGAGAGGGAGAGTATATTTGGCTTTGAGGATGGATTTTTGGTGCCTGTAACATGCAAGGGTACTACACAGAAAAAAAGCAAAGAGTTGGGAAATGACTGGAAAGATAGGGAAAATATATTGGTGAAAGGGATGGAGAACAATTTCATGAGGAGCAGATTGAGGCATTTTGCCCACTGCTGGGATAAGCAGAACTTGAAGTCTTATTAAAATGGGGGGTCTGAAGAAAATGGGGAGGAGAAAGATATTGAGAGTAAAATGATTCAGCTTGACAGGGATTGGAGTTCAGCCCCAGCAGTTCTAGCTCATAGGGTAGTTCAGTTGACTTCCAGAGGACAAGAAGCTCTGCAGTGTCTTTGTCCTGAATTGCACATGTGGTTTGTCAGGAATGAAAATTAACCATTTCTAAATAAATAAAGGCTTTGTTGTATTTTCCAAACAAAAAGAAAAAAAAATTGAAGGCTTTGACTATACATGCTTATTTCTTTTAGATTCATGAAAACAAATAGTTACTATAATTACTGATTTAACACTAACATGCTGTTAAAGGGTAAACTACACAATAGTTGCTCATAGTTGCCTTTTTAATTTCATATTTACTGCAATATCTTTAAAATTCAGATAATAACTAGATTTTAGTTAATAGTGATTTTAGTTGCACTGTAATTTATTGTTTATCCTCACCATCATTTAATTAAGAGTGTATATGAATTACTTAATAGAAAACGTAACTACATTATAATTAATTAGTCACTTTGGGTATGTGCAAGATATTACACTTTAGATTAACCTAACTAGGGTCAGTATAACTAGGGTTAGGTCAATCTAAGTGTTGAACTATACATACATCCAGGGAGTTTAAATCGAGTGGAAAAAAAATGGCCAGCCTGATCTAACATAGTTCACCTGAGGAGGTGCACTATGTAGATCAGGCCAACCTGTCCCTGATCTGGAGTGCATCCCTGGGGCTGAGAAAGCCTAGATGCTTGCCCAAGCCTGGGGTTCTGCTTTTCCTACTCTTCCTCCCCCTACCTGACCATGCTAATTTAGCCCTCTGATCTCCCCACTCGCCCAGTGGACAACCTCCCCACAACGAGCCCACCAACATTTACCCCTAATCCCACTAAAACCCCCCAGACCCAGCAACCCCCACTCCAATCCTGGCCCCCTCCACTCCAATTTAGATCACATTCCCAGCACAGCTTCTGACACTGGTAAATGTCTGCACAAGTGGAAACCAGATCTATAATCGTATTGCTTAAAGTAAACTGCACATATTTCCAATCTCAGATCAGGTTCTCAGAACATGTTCACATGCCCTTTGGTAAAACATAATCACCAAGAGGAGAAATCTAAAATCTCAGATTAATAAGGATTGGTCTCCCACCTTCTGAGTCTAATTATAATTGAAGTTAAAGTTATGCACAAAAATGTGGGAATCTGAATTACTTGCATTGTCTAACTCTAACATAAAGCAAAGAGAAATTAAGTCTCCATTAAGTCCACTAGCCATTGTGGCGCACACTTAAACCCAAGATGGTGATCATCTTCATATTTTTTTACCTCTTCTCTTTATTTGGTGATGCTGTTAAAAGGTGTGCTAATTAATATTAATGCTGTGTTTCAGGACACCTATGTACTAGGCACTGGGCTGAGACAGTGAATTCTTTTTATTTAGGACTCTGTACAGTCACCAGATGGTAATGAGCCTCACTCAGTGCAAAGCTGGGCTGGATTCATGCAACAAACTTGATGTTGAAAACTCAGTATCCTACTGCTAATCCCCTGAGGTGTTCAGTCTCCCTAATTGTATTGTTCCATAAAGAGACATCTTTCACATGTTCAAGTTTGAACTGAATGAATAAGCATGATTTAATGCATGGGCTGTAAGATTTTACTAATCTATTTATTAGTTCCCCTTTCAAGGGAAGTTATAATGATGTGTTTTCACTTAAAGTAATTAGAATGTATTTTTAACAGGGGAAATTACTTAGATTATAATTACAGAACATTATGCTGCACTTTTAATGATTTTGCTCTTTACAAAAAATGAACAGTGTGAATCATTTTGCATAAAGTTATTATCTTACTCTTACAATACAGTCTAGGCCTCCTTCTTGGGCTTTTCTACTGTAGATGTCACCATGGCAGCTAGGTACAGGGATCCTGTGCCTTAGACTATTAAAGACTTTCTTTTTAGAAATGGATTAATAAATATAAAATATTTGCAAATATATTGCATCATTATACATGTTTATAGTCAGAATTGCCTTTTTTGTTTTGTTTTTAATTACATTACTTGGAAAATTAATATAATTTTGTAGCAAAAATGATTTTTTTCCTTGGAATAATAATGGGTGGGAAAAATTATAAGTATTTATTGAATGTTCAGAGCTATTTACCTAGAACAGGGGAACAGCCTTGAGGAACAACAGAGTTTTGAAAGTCATTAATATGGGGCAAATTCCACTTCATACTCAAGAGAGAGAGAAATTGCAGGTCGATCTCAGAGCTTCTTGGAGTCAATCTGAGGTTGGGCAGGGGGGCTAAGCATGTACATGCCCCACCCCCAGCTCAGCAGGTCAGTCTGTGGGGGAGGGAAGGCATGGGGGCAGGATCAAGCCCCCTGTGATAGGGGACAGAGTGCTGCAGAGGCAGGAGCAGGGGTAAGTTGAGTGGGGCCCCAGCTAGGTGGGAGGATCAAGCCCAGGTGGTTCATCCAGGAGCAGGTTGGGGGGGAGCTCCCACCACTGTGCACATCCCAGCAGAGGCCCAGGGGTACATCCCCCCCCACCTTCCACCTGTGTATGGTATAGGCAGCTGCGCTGGGCTGTGCTCAGGTCGGGTGGTGGCAGCGCTTGGAGCAGGGCTATGGGGGGACTGAAGGCACCTGAAAATTTGCCATGGCCCTTGCATAGCTCCCCCTCCCAGCACTGCCACCTGGCCCAAGTGTAGCATGGCCCAGCACTCCACTGTGAAGAGCACAGCACTGCCTTCCCCTTCCCTTGCCCCTCTTTCACAGTGCAGAGGGGCCAGGTTAGGGATGGAAGGAAGTGCTGCACTCTTCATGGCAGCAGTCTGGGCCATGCTGTGCTCAGGCCAGGCAGCAATGCTGGGAGGCGGGGCTAGGTTGATTTTTTTTCGGGAACCTGCAGCCCCCCTCCCTCCCATAGCCCCACTTCCAGTGCCGCCGCCACCAAGCCTGAGCACAACCTGGCACAACCCTGACCCCAGCCTGCAGTGAGAGCTGGGCCAGCCAGCATGCAGATCCCGGGGCACCCCCCCTCCATGCCCTCCTGGGCTGTGTGCCCCCCCTCCCTGTGCTCCATGGCACTCATGGCTCCATCCTGTGTCCTGCCGTGGCTGTGTTGGGCCTGCCCCTGCTCCAGCCCCACTCCCTCCCTCACCGCTGTTGCGGGTTGGGGGCAGATCGAAACCCCAGTGGTGAGGGAGGAAGTGGGGCTAGAGCTGGGGCCTCAATCTGCCCTGCCCTTTCCCCTTCCCTCCCCCTTCCCCGCCCCCTGCTCCTTCCCCCACACACTTACCTGCTGGGGGTTGCACTCCCAAATATTTTTTTCTCCCTCTGTTTAGATCTGTTCCCCTTTTCTTTCCCACATACTTACCTGCTGGGTGGGGCAGGAGGGGGGGTGGCACACAGTAGATCTTGGGTTGCTTTTAAATGCCAAAGGTGATTACTTAAAAAGGTTGGAGACAACTGTTCTAAAGTGTAACCGTTTTTTTTTATCCTGACAAAGTGGGATGGGTGAGGCAGGGTAATATTCCTGCTCATCCACACACCCCTTTTTATCCCTTATTTAGGATTTCTTTATACTGCTGACCACATTCACTAGCTTTTCATTTTGAAATGTGATCAATCATCAGGGCAGGTGGGAAAGAATCACAACCAGTTTTGCAGGTACCAGATGCTGTTGGTTTGGATAGTGACTGGAGGACAGTATTATTATCCTGGACTACTTTATAGTTATTATTTGTATAAAACATTACAATTGCTTAATCAGGTGGTAAAATTGTGCACTGAACAGGTTTCTGAAGGGACATAACTCATGTTGTAAACTCCCCCCCGGCCCCAAAGTGTAGGTCCTCCTGAACAGAAAATGAAAGGTTCTGAAGAAATGAGAAGTAAAGATCTGAATATTTTTAGGTGGGCCTCCTTGTCACCTCTCACTATATTCGGTTTGATTTATGTGTATAATTATTTGCTTGAATGAGTGATTAAAGATATCAAAACCAAGCCTTAAAATATACTGAGAAAATTGTACTATGTAGAATTGTATTATTTTTAATTAGAGCAATTTTTGCAGAATATAATACATGTAGTTGCTAATCTCTGGTTACGGCCAAGTATAGATAAAATGTCTTTATAATAACCTTTCTATGGACACACCTGTGCTACTTCTAGAGCAGTGGTTCTTAAACTTTTTGGACTCAAGGCTTCCTTTGATGGACACGAGGCACCCCTTGGAAAATGCCAACTCTTAATTTTCACTTATTTTTGGAATGCAGAAAAATAAAAGAGAAATTCTTCTGTTGCAGATAATTCAGAAAGACCACAATATTTTTTAACATTATGGATTCCTATTTGAAAATTCTGGATTTATCTTGAGAACCATGTTTGCATACTTAATGATGCTGACATTGCAGGGCATCTCATGGCATCCTCATTGAGAATCACTGGTCTAGAGCCAGCTAGGGTCTAGTTTGATTCATAACACATCTTAGGGCAGCTGCTGTAACTTGTATCTGATGCTGGTAGTCCTCAAGAAACTGGTATCTCAGCCACAGATCATTGGTAGCATAACTTTTTAGCCACATTGGGTGCATCTATGTGAGCTATTAATGCAGCTCATACTCTGGTGCAGCTCATGCCAGAGTGAGCTGCTCCCAGGTACAGTGTCTTCTTGTGTGCCCGGGACTGCAGCAGTTTGAGCTAGGGCAGAGCAGCCATGGGCTGGCAGCAGACTCAGATAGCCACAAGCTCTGGGTGTCAGTGTTAGTTGGTGGAGGGGTTGGCTGGGGAACAAGAATGCCAAAACTGTGGAGCTATGTGGCTGACCCCCGCCCCCCCCCCGCCCCCTCTGCAGCCTGCTACCAGCCCAGGGCTGCTCTGCCCTAGCTCAAACTGCTACTGTCCTGGTCACCATCCATATGTGCATTTCTGTGCAGTAAATGTCTCCTCCATAAGATAGCACCGTCCCCAATAGTACTATTTTATGGGGAAGTTAATTTACATAAGCTAGTGTATGAATCTACAGTGTCATAATCTGCAGCAAGCATCTATCTGTATGCCCACTCTTACCCCACGGTAGACATGAGTTTACTTGTCCCATTCTCACTGATGAGTGAACTACTTCATTTTTGCCATGGGATAAAATCCTATCCACAGTCGCTTACCTTGGAGGGGCTTACATGCTTGAAGTTTGCATACTTCTTCATTTAGACATATCCGAAGTAACAGCAGTCAAGGAACTATGGTGTGATTGGAATAACAGACTGGTGGAATAGCTTGCATATCTGTCATGCATGGATACAAACTATTCAGGAAGGACAGGTAGGGGATAAGAGGAGGAAGAGTTGTATTGTATGTGAAAGAGCTGTATGATAGAGGTGCACCGATACATCAGTCCAATATCGGATTGGCACTGATATAAAGAAAATTGACTACAAGCGACCCTTGCCATTCGTGGGGGATACGTTCTTGTATCCCCTGCGAATGGCAAAATCTGCGAATAAGGTAATGCATTCATGAATGCAGTCTGTGTTTATGAATGCAGTGCCCCCAGCGGCTGCGGGGGGGTGGGGGCAGTGGGAGCCCAGTGGCGGTGGTGGGAGCCTGGCGGCAGCAAGCACAACACTCCCAAGGAGCTCCTGTAAGTGTATAAAGTGTACTTAAAATGCAGGTTCGGCATTTGCTAATATTTGAAACTGCAAATGCTGAACCCACAGATAGCGAGGGTTTCCTGTATATCAGAAATTGGCTTTTTTTGGTCTGATGTGGCCAGCAAAGTAACCAATAAATGCCTCATGCATGCACTCAGCTGTAGGCACTGAGGAACACAGCCCAGCAGTTTGGAGAGCTGCATCCAGCTGGTAAGTCTGTTGTGGTGGGTGGGGAGGGGACAGAGAAGGGGCATGGGGGGGACAGATCAAGTCCCTGTGGTAAGGGAAGGAATGGGGCTGGTGCTGGGGCAGGCACTACCCAGCTGGGGCGGGGTGCAGGACAGAGCCATGGCTTGGCCGGGGGGCGCATGGGGAGTGGGGGGCAGCTTCTGCTGCTGCGCACACCCCAGGAGGGCATGGGGGGGGCCTGTGCGTCATGATCTGTACAGGCCAGGCTACTATTGCAGCCTGGGGCTGCACCAGGCTCTTCCCAGTGGAGGCTGGGCTTTAATGGGGGTTTGGGGGGCAACAGTGAATTTTAGGGTGGCTGTAGCCCCCATCCCCCTGTAGTCTCCTCCCAGCACTGCCACCACCCATCCCAAGTGCAGCCCGGCCCCAGCCTGAAGTGGCAGCCCATCCCATCCCATCCCATCCAGATCCAGGGGCACATAACCCCATGTCCTCCTGGGGTGCTCACAGTGGTGGGAACTGCCCCGCCCCCCCCATGAGTTGTAGCTCTGTTCTGTGCCTGCCCCACCCTGGCTGTGCAGCACCTGCCCCTGCCCCAGCCCCACTCCCTTCTTCACTGCGGGGGCCTTGACTGCCCCCCACGCCCCTTCCCTCCCCCCCACTCCCTTTCACCATAGCAGACTTACCAGCTGGACACTGCTCTTCAATCTGCTAGGCTGTGTATTGGAAAATGGATCAGTATCAGCCGATATGCCTCCTTAAAAATCGGCTATTGGTATTGGCCCCAAAAATCTCAAATGGTGCACCGCTACTGTATGATTGCTCAGAGCTCTAGTATGAAACTTGAGATAGGCCTGTTGAAAGTCTCTGGGTTAAGGGGAGAGCAGCAAGGATGATGTTGTAGTGGGTATCTGGTATAGACCACCAGATGCAGCTTTCTTTAGACAACTGGTAGAAGTTTCCAGAACACAGGTCCTGGTTCTCATGGGGAACTTCAATGACCCTGACATCTGGTGTGGGGCGGGGGTAATACAGTAGTGCACAGGCAATGCAGAAAGTTTTTGCAGAGCATTGGAGACAACTTTCTGGTGCAAGTGTTGGAAAGACTAGGGACCTGTGGTCTTTTTGACCTACTGCTCACAAACAGGGAAGAACTTGTGGGGGATTTAAAGTGGGTGGCAAGTTGGGCAGTAGTGACCATGAGATGATTGAGTTCGGGATCCTGACAAAAGAAAGAAAGAACAGAGTATGGATGCTGGACTTCAGAAAAGCAAACTTTGACTCCCTAGGGGAACTGATGGGCAGGATCCCCTGGCAGGCAAGTCTAAGGAGGAAAGGAGTTCAGGAGAGCTGGTTGTAGTTTAAAGAAACCTTACTGAGGGTGCAGGAAGAAACCATACCAATGTGCAGGACGAATAGCAAATGTGGCAAGCGAGCAGCTTGACTTAGCAGAGAACTCTTTGGTGAACTTAAACACAATAAGAAGCTTACAAGAAGTGGAAGCTTCAATGAACTTGGGAAAAGTATAAGAATATTGTTTGGGCATGCAGGGATGAAGTCAGGAAGGCCAAAGTGCAATTGGAGTTGCAGCTAGCAAGGCACATGAAGGGTAATAAGGGTTTTTACAAGTATGTTAGTAAGAAGAGGAAGATCCGGGAAAGTATGGGTCCCGTACTGAGTGAGGGAGGCAACAAAGTGACAGATGATGAGGAAGAGGCTGAAGTATTCAATCCCTTTCTTACCTCGGTCCTCACAGGCAAAGTTAGGTCCCAGACTATTGCACTGGGAAGCACAGTTTAGGGAGAAGGTAAGCAGTCCTCAGCAGTGAAAGAACAGGTTAAGGACTATTTAGAAAAGCTGGATGTGTACAAGTCCATGGGGCCAGATGCAGTGGCTCTGATGGAGTTGGCTGATGTGATTGCAGAGCCACTGGCCATTATCTTTGAAAACTCATGGCAATTGGGGGAGGTCCCAGATGATTGGAAAAGGGCAAATACAGTGTCCATCTTTAAGAAAGGGAAGGAGGATTCAGGGAACTACAGACTAGTCAGCCTCACCTCAGTCCCCAGAAAAATCATGGAGCACATCCTCAGGGAATCCATTACTAAGTCCATGGAATCTGGGCTGCACTGCACTCAGGGTGGGCACTGGGAAGAGGGCTATGGGGGGGCTGCAGCCACCCAAATTTTGCCTTATGCCCCCACATCACAGCACAGCCACCACCTACCCTAAACACAGTGCAGCCCAGCCCCCTCCTCCCCCCCCACCAGGAAGAGCCCAGCGTGGCCCCTGGCTCCAGCCCACAGCAGCAGCCTGCCCTGCCCCACCCTGCGTAGATCTGGAAGCATACGCCCCTCCCCGCTGTGCGCTCCTAGGGTGTGCACGGCAGTGAGAGTCGCTCCCCCTCCCCACACCCTCCAGACAAGCCGCAGCTCCATCCTGTGCCTTGGCCCACCCCAGCTGGGCAGCCCCTGCGTCACTCATTCCCTCACCGCAGGGGGAATTGATCTGCCCCCCCACATTCCTTGTCTCCCCCTTCCACCACAACAGATTTACCAGCTGGACACAGCTGTATCGGAAATCAGATCAGTATCGGCTGATATGCCCCCTTAAAAATCAGCTATCAGTATCAGCCCTCAAAATCTCTGTTGGTGCACCCCTACTAATTAACACAGTTCCACAATTGGTGCAAGATCTGTACCAATGTCTGTTGGAAAGCAATCTGTTAATAGATAATTGGTAGGGATAAAATACTGTATCCCCTTTCTGTCACTCTTCATGTATCACTTCTCATTAGATTTTCAGCTGTTTGGGAAGACATCTTGTGGGGAGGGGAGGAGATGGATGGGACACATTTATCTATCTTTCTATTTCCCTTGAAATGGATCACATTAGTGTTATCACCCAGTAAAGACTTAAGGATCTGTACTGAAACCTGAGAGATGGAGGTAGGGAGTGAAAAAGCAGTTATAAAAAATTCATGGCTGGACCTTCCCCTGTACTTCGCTCTGGTTCTAAAACTTATCTATCTGATCTATCCAAACCAGAGAGGAGTTTTTGCACAGAGAACTCTATTTGAATCATAAGGCTACATAACTCTGGTGTACTTGGTATGGAATGTGTATCTGAAGAGACCCCATACTTTGGTAGCTCCCAGCTCCTAGTACACAGTGGGTGTGTCTATATATGCACCAGACTGCACAGTTGTTACTGTGCTTAAGCCAGTACTAAACGACTGCACAGTAATTGGTGTTACTGCACAGTTCTGAAGCTGCATGTGTTTTTTTCCATGCTACTGTGCAGCACCCACCAGCACTACGTCACCATAGCAACAAGCCCGCCAGCACTATGTCACCATAACAATGCGCTACGGTGACATAGCTTGTCTCTACAGCAACATAGCATCTTGTGTAGACGTGCCCAATAGGTCACTTCTCTTACTAGTCCTCACCACCCAACTGTTAACTGTTGGAATGATAGTCAGCTATCCATGAGTGGCACTGAAGATTGTGGAGACGTAATAGTGTCCTAAATCTTGGATATAGCCTAGGATCTTGAACAGAATTCCAATTCTTACACAGTTCAAGTTCATAGACAAGATACTTGGAACCCTGAATTTCAGACCACTTAGCCATTAACTTCAGATTCAACTTCAGGTTTCCACTTGACTCTTTCTTACCATTTGGGAGATTTTTTTGTGGAGAATTAATTTGCTAATTAGGTAATTAGTTCATATACCCAAAAATAATTTTGTAATAAGGCCAAAATGGAAATGAAATGCTATTTTCCTCTGGTTTCTCCTGAATCAGAGCAGTTTGCTCAGACTGAATTTGTATTTATAAGGCTGCGTGTTAAGAAGCAATACCTATGTGTACACAAGATAACAGAAGCAATACAGCATAAAAGGAAGAAAGAAAGCATGAGAGATTAAATCATAATTCATGTGCATAGACACAGGTACAGAAGAATTTAACTAAATGTTACTTTTCAAAATTTGTATGAAGCGGAGGTGCACTTGAATAATCTATTTTTCATTAGCTTTTCTAGGACCATTAATTATTATGTGAAAAGGGATGCATTAGACACAGTGGGTATGTCCATACAGGAAAATGAAAGTGTGTTTGTCATGGCCAGGTTTATCTGTGTTATCTTTAATTTAGCTAGCACAGGTAATAATAGTAATAAAAATTATGGGGGCCAAAACTCAAGCATATATGCATGGTTTCCACAAGACTTGAACAGCTTGCAACTGATTAAAGCTCATTTAAAGCTATCACAGAGAGCTCACAGATGCACCTGTCCATACTAAACAATTGCACCTTCCATTTTTGTTTTGAAGACACAAACTGCTGCTTTATATATGAGTCATGTTCTATGTTTTATGTATAACTAGTGTCATTCACATTTTGGGACACTCATATTAAAACATACAAAACTTCACTTGACAAGTAATCCCAAATGGCAGGTGTCTCTGTGGTTGACAACAATATCTGTAGGCATAATCATATTCATCTCATCCTGCTATGACCAGTGCAGAATTATTACTTATTATCTATTCAGAGCCCAACAAACTGGGTGGTTAATCCTGATTAGTGACCCAAGACCTCATTGCAATGGAAAATAATATATACTGCATTTAGGGCTGCTATGGGTTTAGTTTTAGATATTTGATGTGAAAAGGCTTCCCTTGTATCCCATGGAGTATTTTTAAAATTAGCATGATAAAAGCATTGTTCAGTGATGATCCAAGTGTGCTCCATTATATGCTTTCCCCCTCACCCCACAACTGTTGTAGGCTATATGACAAATTCAACTATACTATGAAATCTATCTTAAATCTGTAGGCAGTTGAAATTTTTGTTTTAAAGTTCACTTTATAGATGAAGAAAGAAGTAACATCACTCCTGTGACTGTTGTACATGCAGTATGTAAACTGGCAAGAAGACTAAGACTAAAATGGTTAATGTAGGGATTTAAAAATAGACTGACATAGCAGAGAACTAAACAGTAAAAAAATCAAATCCAATATGAAGCAAAAATAAATTTAATGGCTTGAGATATTAGCTGACACAGTACTGTAGACTGCAAATGGAAGGGGAAAAATGAAAAAGAAAATTAACCAAACAAACCAACTTTTTAAATTATTCTATGAAGTTATGAAAAATCTGGCATTATAAGACAAATGCCAAGAAGCAGTTTTATTCTGTGACTAGTGCCTAGAGAGTTGTTGGAGGATCTACCTAATTATGATTACATGCATCCACAAATTAAAGAAGTTCCACAGGTTTCAACAAGTATGGGGCATCATTGTGCTGGTGGGTGGGCAAATATAGGAAATAACTCTGCTCCAAGGTGTTTACTGTTAAGAGCAGTATAGCAGCAATATGAGCATATTTTAAAAGTGTGTGTGCAATTTGCACTATAAAGTATTTTGTTTGCTTAATAGTACAAATAAGTAGATTAACAGTAGAAGTCTCAGCTTGCCACTTGCTTGGTTCCCAGGCTCTGAATAACTGATAAGTAGATTATGTGCATGTCCATCTTCTTCCTTTTTTTGGTATAAAGAAACTACTAATTCAACATCAGACAAGCAGCTTGTCTCTTTCTGTGCATCTTTCTGTACATATATCACTTATGCTTTAAGTGAGAGTATGCAGTCTTTTTCTGATTCTTGCCATACCTCACTTAAGTCCATAGCAGCAGCAGAGCAGGGGAGTGCTTATTAAATATTACACTCTTGTCATCCACACTCAGCGGCTCCTGCAACATGGCAATATCTTGGAGCAATAGGTGATATTTGTTTATCTATTTCAACAGTACGCAGCCCTAAACAGAAAGTATAAGGGGATTGAAATTGGCTCTGCATGTACTCAGACATGGACAAAACTAGCAGCTCAATCCATTGAAATTGAAGAAATGGGAGGTGGGTTTTCTGAAATGACGACAAAAGGAAAATCATGTTCAAGCAGACTAACAGCTCTCTTCTACTAAATCATAGCAGTTTAGATTATATTAAAAGCATAAATATTTGGATGAACTGGTGGAAACTAATTTAAAGCATATAGATGAACGAAAACAGATTTTGTCTTGTTAGCTAACAGTATATGATACTTTGTGTGCTGAGTAAATATTCAACCTCTTTCCCAGAGGGCATTATTCACATTTTCCATAAAAGTTTAAGGCATAAATCCTCATGATCAAGATTTATTCAATTTAGACTTTCTCCACAGCCTGAAATTTAAATGCATATTTAGAGTCTTGGTTTTCTTGTTTACCAAAGGGATGGGATGGAGAGTTCTATGCAGCTGATGTACATGTGAAGGGGATGTGAAAAAAAGCACAAACTGTGAAAAAAGGTAGTAAGCATCTTGGTTTTATACACAGCCCACAGATGAGCCATGTTCTAATGTTATGGTCATATGAGAAACAGCACTTATTGCTGTGGTTTTAAACTTAGACAACTAGCTGATTAAATTCAAGGGAGTTTGACTCTTTTAATATTTTTTAATTGACAACATTCATTTCAATTTAGCTGGTTTCTTTCTCCTTCTTAGATTCATAGACTGTAAGGCTGGAAGGGACCTTAGAAGACCATTGGGTCCAGCCCCCTGCACCAAGCAGGAAAGATAACTGGGGTCAGGTGACCCCAGAAATGTGACCGTCCAGTCTCCTCTTGAAGATTTCCAGGGTAGGCGATTCCACCACCTCTGGAGGGAGCTTATTCTACAGTCTGGACACCCTACTTGTGAAGTAGTTTTTCCTAATGTTGAGCCTGAAATGGTCATCCAGGAGTTTGTGACCATTACTCCTAGTTTTCCTGAAGGGTACCTTTCTGAACCGGAGGAAAAGCAAGGGCAACATTGGACCCCTGCTAAACCAGATGGGACAACTGACAACCGACGCCCAGGAAAAAGCCAACTTGCTAATGGGTACTTTGCGTCAATCTTTCATCAGTCCCATGGGACGCCCCTGCCCATTATGGGACAGGGAGGCCTGGATGAGGGAGATACCTTACCCTCCATCAAAGCTGACCTCGTGAAGGAACACCTTGAGAGGCTGGATACTTTCAAGTCAGCTGGCCCTGACAGTTTACACCCCAGGGTACTCAAGGATCTGGCTAACACCGTAGCTCAGCCCCTGGCACAGATCTTTGAGAACTCCTGGCACTCTGGTGAAGTACCCAAAGATTGGAAGAAGGCCAATGTCATGCCTGTCTTCAAGAAAGAGAGTAAAGAGTATCCAGCAAACTATAGGCTCATCAGCCTGACCTCTATCCCAAGGAAGGTCTTAGAAAAGATTATCAGAGGCCATTCTTAACAGACTGGCCGATGGCAACATCCTGAGGGATAGCCAGCACGGGCTTGTTGCGGGTAGGTCTTGCTTGACCAATCTCATTTCCTTCTATGACCAGGTGACCTATCACCCGGGCTAAGGAGAAGAGATTGATGTCATATATCTTGACTTAAAAAAAGCCTTCAATCTGGTATCCCATGATCACCTCTTAGTAAAACTGGCTAATTGCGGCCTCAGCCACGCCATGATCCAATGGCTGGGGAATTGGCTCCGTGGTAGGACACAGAGGGTGGTGGTTGACGGAAGTCAATTGTTGAAGTGACCTGTGACCAGTGGGGTCCCCCAGGGCTCTGTCCTTGGGCCTATACTATTCAACATCTTTATTAATGATGTGGACATTGGTATCAGAAATGGACTGGCCAAGTTTGCTGATGACACCAAACTCTGGGGTAAAGTGTCCACACCTGAATACAGGAGGGTGATCCAGGCTGACCTTGACAGTCTCAGGAAATGGGCAGATGAGAGCCTGATGGTGTTTAACACTGAAAAATGCAAGGTTCTCCACCTTGGGAAGAAAAAACTGCATCATCCTTATAGGCTCGGAAGTACTACACTGGCTAGCACTGAGGATGAAAGGGACTTGGGGGTCATGATTGACCACAAGATGAACATGAATCTGCAGTGTGATACTGCTGCTAGTAAAGCAAGCAAAATGCTTGCTTACATCCACAGATGCTTCTCACTTAAATTCATCCTCCCACTGTTACTCGGCCTTGGTGAAGCCGCAGCTGGAGTACTGCATCCAGTTTTGGGCTCCACAATTCAAAAAAGATGTGAAGCTTGAGAGGGTGCAGAGGAGAGCCATGCGCATGATCAGAGGTCAGGAAAGCAGACCTTATGAAGAGAGGCTGAGAGTCATGGGACTCTTCAGCCTGGAAAAGAGCAGACTCAGGGGTGACCTGGTGGCCACATATAAGTTCATCAGGGGTGCTTATGAGGATCTGGGGGAATGTCTGTTCACCAGAGCACCCCAAGGGATGACAAGGTCGAACGGTCACCAACTCCTCCATGACTGTTTCAGGCTGGACATAAGAAAGAACTTCTTTACTGTCCAAGCCCCCAAGGTTTGGAATAGACTGCTGCCAGAGGTAGTTCAAACACCCACTCTGAACGCCTTCAAAAGACACCTGGATGTTTATCTTGCTGGGATCCTATGATCCCTGCTGACTTCCTGCCCCTGGGGCAGGGGGCTGGACTCTGATCTTCTGAGGTCCCTTCCAGCCATAATGTCTATGAAATCTATGAACAGTTGTTCACTGAGACCTTGATGTACGCCCCTGATGTAGTGATAAGGTGCTACCAAGTCCCTCAGCCTTTCCTTGTATGGCTTGTTGCTCAAGTCTCTAATCATATGAGTGGCCCTTCTTTGGACTCTCTCAAGCTTTACCACATCCTTGTTAAAGTGTGGCACCTATAACTGGATGCAGTACTCCAGCTGCAGTCTCACCAATGCCGAGTAGACCGGGAGAATCATTTCTTTGGTTTTGCTAGAGATGCATCGATTGATGCATCACAGGGTATTGTTAGCCCTGCTGGCTAGAGTCTCACTGATGACTCATGTTCATACTGTGGTCTAGTATTACCCCCCAGGTCCCTTTCATTCGTAGTACTGATCAGGTTGGTGTTGCCAAGCCTGTAGGTGTGCAGTGAATTGTTCATCCCCAGGTGGAGAACTTTATATTCAACATTGAACTTCATCTAGTTCCGGTCTGCTCAATTTGCAAACCTGTCTAGGTTTGCCTGTATCTGCAGCCTATTTTCAAGTGTGACCACACTTCTCCATAACTTGGTGTCGTCTACGAACTTGGCCAGTGAGCTCTTTACCTCCATATCCAAATCATAGATGAAGATGTTGAATAGCACTGGGCCAAGCACTGACCCCTGCAGGACACCACTGGCCACTTCCCGCCAAGATGACACAGATCCATTCGTTAGAACTCTCTGGGTCCTGCCGCACAGTCAGCATCTTACTCACCTGACTGTCTACCACAGTCTTCCAATTTTCTCGCAAGAACATTGTGGGATACTAGATAGAAAGCTTTTTGGAAGTCGAGGTATATAATGTCAACCTCCTCTGTCTTATCCAGGTGGCAAGTCACCTGATTGTAAAAGGAGATGAGGTTGGTGAGACAAAACCTGCCCACAGTGAAGCCATGCTTCAGAATGCTACACAGAAGGTAGCATTCAGAATCCTACCTTCTGCAGGCCTATCGCACAGACTTCTTAATGAATTTTTCCAAGATTTCCCTGGGATAGAAGTTAGGCTAATTGACCTATAGTTCCCCGGGTCTTCCCTCCTCCCCTGCTTGAGGATGGGCACAACATTGGCCCTCTTCCAGTCCTCAGGGACCTCCCCAGAGCGCCACGAGTTTTGGAAAAGATTCACCAGGGGTTCTGCAATTAATTTGGTCAGCTCCTTCAGCACTTTCGGATGAAGTTCATCTGGTCCTGCTGAGTTATACATCCAATTTCTTTAGTTGATCATGCACCAGTTCTATGGCAATAGTAGGAAGGCAGTCATTTGAACCTTGCTCATTCTGTACTCTAGCTGGCATGATTTTCCCCTTGGCTTGGTGAAAGACCTTGAGATAAGGAGAGAGATTCAGAATAGAAGCTCAGTTCAGAGACATCCTTCTTCTCTTTTTTTCCCCAACCTAAACATAAGAAAATCAGTTACTGGAAATAAGGCAATAATAAAAGGGGAGGAAAGTGGAAGTGTTAAGAACAGCTAGAGTTTTTCAGGAACAGAAGACCTGTGGTTTTGCTTCCTAGAGACTCTGCTTCTCAAGGCCATTTTGACATCTTACAGCCAGGTGCCTTTAATTGTTAGGAATGTTTCTTTCTCTGGGAGGTTCACATGTGTTGAGATCACCTTAGTGTAAGAATTTATCATCAAAAATATAAAACATATGGTAATAGGAAAAATTGACTTCCATTTGATATTAATCCTTCCCGAAGCAATTGAAATGAAATGTAGTGTAGCAGTTAGTAGTTTGGGATAAATATATGCACTACATATGCAGCTTGTTTTTCAGGGTTGAGTGATTTCTTTTAATTTTCAGTTCTTTTTTACATGATTTAAGGAAATATCCTACATATATGCAGATGGTATTGCCTTGCATAGTCATGAAAGCAGAATGCCATATTCCAGTAGGTCAGAAACTCACTGCTGAGAACACTGTCAGTACTCAGTCATATCAACATGCCACTAATTCAAGAAACACTTTCCTGCTTCATTTAGACAGTTCACTTTTATTGAAAGCCTCAGGACTGAACCATCTGCATGTACTAGCTATCACTTATGAATATCTAAATATAACTGTGTAGGCTACATCTATACTTTCCATTGTGAGGCAATTTCAGCGGGGCTGCATATGTGTAACTGAGAAACAGAGATTGGGCTTCTGCATCTTGAGGTAAGAAAGAGGTATCATAAGAGGTCATTTTTAAAATGCTAGTCTTCTGATTTTTTTATATGAGATTATTATTATTATTATTATTATTATTATTTAATTCATTCAATGCGTTTAGGAGAAAAGTACAACTAAAATAATCTTAGCCCAAAAAGTTAAATTGAACCAACTGTGGTTGCATTTCGATCATTTATATTCTAGTATCATTGTATAACTTAACAATAGTGCCAGTCTTAACATCAAAATTGTATAATCCTTTCCTAGCCTTAGGTCATTGTCACACAGGGCACTTAGCACGTGATTTATCTGAGATTGTAGTTAGCATTATCATGCCATATTAGAAGTTAAACTGTGTTCTGAGCAGTTGCTTGGTAATACTACAATCACAGCCTGCTCTGGACAGGACTGGAGCTGTTTGTCCCTATCCCCTGTCCTCTCCAGACACTGACTCTGGCACTAGATGCTGCAGTGCACATGTGCACATGTCCATTTGTGAGTGCATGCGACCCCCACACTCACAGTTTGCATTCTTCCTACCACGTGCCTAGCACTTCCCAGCCCCAGATCACCTGTCCCTGGCACACTGGGGCAAACCTGGTCTTTGCCGCTGATAGCAGGCAGGAGCCATGGGAAGCCAAGTCTGGGAGAGAGTGCTGTTCCTGCATCATGATCCACAGTTGCTGCTGGATCCATGGGGCATACCAGGTCTCTGAACTGGGTCTTGAACTGGCTTCAGTGCTGACTGTCAGTTTCAGCCCTGGCACTGCACTAGGGCCTTGAATTCATGTCATCTTTGTGAAACTGTCTGATGACAGCTGACTGCATGTTTCTTAATACAGTCTGGAGATACTCATCCTGTGAAAAGTTGTCACTTTGCTATGATAGGATCACACTTAGCACCTGTCTTATTGCCTGAGTGTGCAGATGCTTGTGTTCTAAGTGCAGGTAACATGTCCTAAGTGTAACATGTGATATAGTCCTTACAAATGGTAGGGATCCTATTCAGTGGGATATTTCTGTAGGTGCTACTAAAATGTTTTCAGAAAATCCAAGAGCTGTTTTATGGAATAAGAAGTTAACTGTACTACTTTAAAATGACTTTTACAGCCTGTGCCTCAAAATTGCGAAGGGTTTTCGTTTACAAGTGAGACCTTGATAAGCTTTGTGCTCACATTTACATTAGAGCCTTTTGAGAAGTATGGGGTTTTTTTTACACTCATGCTAATGAGTTTGAAAGATGATGTTGTTCAGAGATGTTGTAACTCCTCAAAATGTTCCATTGTAAATGACATACAAAAAACTAAAACTGTTGGTTCCAAAATGATACCTTTTATTAGACCAACTGGAAAATGGCAAGAAAATTGTCCTTTTCTGCAAGCTTTCGGGATCAAAGTCCCTTCATCAGGCTCTGGGAAAAATGTAGATGGTACAAGATGGTAAAAAGTCCCCATAGGTAGGAAATAAACTTCATTTTTGCACAGAGAGAGCTGAAGATGGAAGTCTGTCCCTCTGGGTCCATGAGAGTGTCTTTGTGAGCTGTGTTGAGTAGCTCTTTGATGTGTTGATCAGGTAGAATTCCTTCCCTGAAGGTGTCAGATAGGAGGCAGGGAGGTAAAAAAACTTCCTTGTAGTTCTGCAATGAAGTTTAAAATCTAAAATCCACCATTGTAAATGAGGAAGCTTAGAATTGTAAAATGCACTGGCATCCATTTATATGACTGACCATAACAGCTCTGAAAAAGCAATTACATTATGTAGTATAGATAATGTGAAAATTAAAGTTCCCCAAGGTGTGCAGACATGATAGCCTGCAAAGGCTCTAAATGAGTTAGATTATACTGTGTTATTAAACTGCAGATACGGGGTCAGTGAGAGATTTTTGGATCTTGCCCTTATTCAACATTCTAATACAAATGGACTTATTTTCTTCCTCCTAAAAAAGAAAAAAAATGTTAATTGTTACCATTGTCTTAAAATCATGATGACACTTTTAAAGTTCTAGATTTAAACAAATAAATAAATAAATAAAGAGCAAAGAGTCTTATAAGTTAGGGGTTCTCAAGCTATTGCCCAATGAACAGAAAATTATTGTTAGTGCTGGGCAGATAATTGACTTATTCGGTTTGATGACAATTTGCGGGTGCAGAAGGGATGGAGGGGAGGGAATAAATAATTTTGTTTAATCCAAACCCCTCATTAATTTGGGGTTCATATTTTTCAACTTTTAAATACATTTTTAGAAAGTTGTTTTGAATTTAAAAATCAAAGTGCATGTTTTCTGAACTTCAAGTTCTGTTCTGAACTTCTGACTTTCATACTTTTTAGATATGCTAATTTTTTGCAACCTTTTCATATTCCCTCAAAAAAACCCAAAACAACCTTCACCTAAAAACTTAGTGATTGTCAGGAGCTATCTGATTATAAGATCTTCTGGTTTCTAGACACTAAAGAACACTGAAAGACAGCTGAAAATACATGAACTGCTTTTTCTTGCATTCATTTTTCATCAAAATATTTTGGTGGTAGCTACAAGGAAAACATAGGAGGACACAGTCTTATCATCATCATGATCCTTAACATCAGGCAAGAGCAAGCTACTACACGTGGGAGGTCATTCCTAGAAGTTGTTACACAGCTTTGGAAGTACCTTCCTTTTGAGGCTCACCAGAGCCTGGGCCATAAGACCTTCCTATTTGGGTAGGCACTTAGCAAGCAAAGTGAGGCTGAGCTATTGGTTTGAGTGTTTCTGTTTTATGTTGATGCTTTGGTTTCCCTTTTTAGTTATCTTCATAGATTCATAGAAGTAGGATTGGAGGGGACCTGAGCAGATCATTTAGTCTGACCCCCTGCCTTTGGCAGGAATGAATACAGGGCTCTTATGACCCCTACTAAGTTTAAGCTCAAATGACCCCAGCTAGGTAGTTATCAAGCCTCTTTTTAAAGACCCCTAAGGTAGGAGCTAGCACCACTTCCCTTGGAAGCTGGTTCCAGATCCTGGCCACCCTGACTGTGAAGTAGTGCCTTCTAATGTCTAGCCTGAACCTGCTCTCAGTCAACTTGTGGCCATTATTTCTTGTTACTCCGGGAGGTGCTTGGGGGAACAGGGTCTCACTCAGTCCCCTCTGGTCCCCCCCAGTAAGTTTATAGATAGTCACTAGATCCCCTTTCAGCCTTCTGTTGTGGAGGCTGAACAGGCTCAAGTCCCTTAGCCTCTTCTCATAGGGCGTGCCCTGCTGCCCCCTGATCATGCGAGTGGCCCTCCTCTGGACCCTCTCGATGCTGGCCTCATCCCTCCTGAAGTGCAGCACCCAGAACTGGATGCAGTACTCCAACTGTGGCCTGACCAGTGTTGCATAGAGGGGGAGAATCACCTCCTTGGACCTGCTCGAGACGCATCTGTGGATACATGACAAGGTGCAGTTAGCCTTGCTGGCTGTGTCCTCACATTGGCGGCCCATGTTCATTTTGGAATTGATAATGACTCCAACATCTCTTTCTGCCACTGTGCTTTCAAGAAGGGAGTTCCCCAGCCTATAGGTATGCTGCTGGTTCTTTCTCCCTAGGTGAAGTACCCTGCACTTGTCAGTATTGAATCCCATCTTATTCACATTTGACCACCCCTGTAACCTGTCCAGGTCCAGTTGTATCCTGTCCCTCCCTTCTAGCATGCCCACCTCGCCCCAAATCTTGGTGTCATCAGTGAATTTGAACAGGGTGCCTTTCACCCCCTCATCCAAGTCACTGATAAAGAAATTGAACAGTACAGGCCCGAGGACTGAGCCCTGGGAGACTCCACTGCCCACCTCCCTCCAGGTCGAATATGACCCATCCACCACTTCACTCTGGGTATGACCCTCTACAATTTGCAACCCATCTGACTGTGTAGGCATCAGTGCCACAGTTACCTAGCTTTTTAATGAGAATGGCATGGGAGACAGTGTTGAAGGCCTTCCTGAAGTCCAGAAAGACTACATCCACCACAACACCTGCGTCTAATGATTTTGTGACCTGATCGTAGAAGGCTATCAGGTTGGTTTGACAGGACCTGCCTTTAATGAACCTATGCTGGTTGCCCTTGAGCAACCTCCCCCATGCTGGTCCCTCCCTTGGATAATTTTCTCAAAGAGCTTCCCCAGGACTGAAGTAAGACTTACGGGCCTATAGTTGCCTGGGTCCTCTCTCCTCCCTTTTTTGATGATGGGGACCACATTGGTCTTCTTCCAGTCTTCTGGCACCTGGCCAGAGCACCATGAGTGCCCCGTGATGACCCCTGCCAATTCCCTCAGCACCCTGGGGTGGAGAGCATCTGGACCTGCTGAGTTGAACACGTCTAGCCCTCCCAGAAGTTCCCTAACTCGGTCCTCCCTGACCCTAAGCCTGGTGGAGTCCTGAGTCCGTCCTGTACCTCAGTGGGGCAAAAATCCTGGTCCCTGCTCAGAAAAATGGAGGCAAAGAATTTGTTAAAAAGGTCTACTTTTTCATCTGGTGCAACCAGCAGATTGCTAAGCATATCCTGCAGGGGTCCCATGTTGCGTGGTGCCTTCTTTTTGCTCCCTATTTATTTAAAAAAAGGACTTTTTGTTGTCTTTGATCCTTGTTGCTAGTCCTAGTTCCGTCTCTGCCCTAGCCTTCGTAACAGCCTCCCTACATACTCTTGCTGTGGAGGTACAATCCTCTTTGATGATACCCCCCCTCTACTGGATGTACTCCTCCTTTTTGGTTTTCAGACATTCCTGAATGCCTTTGGTGAGCCAAGAGGGCTTTTGAGCACCCTTTGACTCTCGTTGGGACTGTCACCCCTTGGGCTTGGAGGATTGTCTCCTTAAGGAATGACCACTCGTCTTGGACACCTAGTTCCCCTACTCTCTGGAACTGCAGTGCCTCTCCTACCAATCTCCTCAACTTGTTGAAGTCAACCCTCATGAAATCAAGGGCTAGTGCCTTGTTGCAGGCCCTTGACACCATGCGCTGGATGGTAAATTCCAGTAGGTGATGATCGCTATCTCCCAGGTGATTGAGGACCTGGAGTCCCCTCACCAGGTCATCACCTGTGGCCAGGACCAGGTCTAGCAGGGCATTCCCCCTGGTGGGACTGTGTACCTCCTGGGCCAGGTGGAGGTCTTGTATCCCTGCAAGGAACCTACGTGAGTGGTCAGACCTGGCTGACTGCTCCTCCCAGCAAATGTCCAAGTAGTTTAGATCACCCATGATGACCACATCCCTCGAGTTAATTGCCTCTGCAAACTCACCCGAGAATTCCCGGTCCAGCTCTTCCCCCTGGTTGGGTGGTCTGTAGTAGACCCCCACCGTTAAGTCCCTTTCCCCACGACCATTTTGTATTCTGACCCAGAGCACTTCAGCCTGCCACTTGTCTGACCCCATCCTGTTAATTGAGGATGTGTATTGCTCTTTGACATAGAGTGCTACACCCCTGCCTTTCCTTCCTGTTCTGTCCCACCTATATAGTCTATAGCCCCTAATGTTTACAGCCCAATCGTGGGTTGAATCCCACCAGGTTGCAGTGAGCCCTACTATGTCTGGGTTTGTACTAGCAATCCAGAGGGCAGGTTCCTCCTGCTTATTTCCCATACTTTGAGCGTTAGTGTAAAGGCATTTAAGGCCTCCTGTCAGTGCATGCACCCCCCCCCCCCCCCCCTCATTCCTAGGATTATCTGGTTCCTTGTCACTTACCTGGGTACCTCTTATGCTCATCACCCGTCTTGGCTGGGAGGTGTCCTCGTGTCTTCCTGTGGCCCCATCCCCCAGCGAAGCTAATTTAAAGCACGCTGTACGAGATCAGCCAACCTAGCTGAGAAGACACACTTGTCTTTAGGGGAGAAGTGAAGCCCATCCCACACAAGCATGCCCTCTGCACGAAAATGTGAGTTGTTGTCTAGGAACCTGAGGCCTGCCTGGTGGCACCAACTCTGAAGACTCCGGTTGACCTCATTGATGCAGGCCTCGTGACTCCGTCCACGTCTACTTACCAGGAGAATAGAGGAGAATACTACCTGTGCCCCTGTCTCCTTCAGCTTGGCCCCCAAGGCCTTGTAGTCTTTCATTATGCAGTCTGGGTTGCTCCTGGCCGCATCATTTGTTCCCAAGTGGATTAGGACCATGGGGTACTGGTCTGAGGGTTGAATGAAGGCCAGGATGCTCTCTGTGACATCCTGACATCTTGTTCTCCTGTTCATTAGAAGTTATTCTGTCCTTTTATTCGAAGATCCCTGATCCTCTGTCGAGAAGTTTTGCATATAAATCAAATCAAATAAGTAAATAATAAGATTATCATGTGTGCAAACCCAACCACAATTTCTGTTTCCAATTTATTTGTATATTCTGTGAACAACAGTTTACCCTCAGTCCATCTCGGAGCTTCCTAGTATAATTGGTTTGCCCTGTTCTTAGTGTGGGTCTTTCATATAGCACTCGGCAGGAGAGAAATTTCCAAAGGAAACAGGGAAAATGTGGTTTATATACTTTTAAGTAAATGAACTTTTGGTAAATATACCGTTTTCCTGAACCACAATGTTTTGCAGAGATTTATTTTTAGTAAGGAGGCCATTGTGAATTTTTCTGAATTGCATAGAGTATTATGGAACGGACTCATGCTCTTCCTCTTCCTTACATTTATGCTTAGTCACTGGATATTCTCACTTTGCTTTGTCTTGTGATAGAGCTGAATCAAGCCAGAAGTTCTTTGTTTACTATACTGTAAAGAGAGTTTGGTTTTTACCTAAGCAGAGCAGCAGCTTTATTAAAATCACAAGAAGAATAAAATCATAGTAATTTATGGGAAAATTGATTTGTTTAATACAGAAAGTGAGGATTGGACAACTATTTTCTTCCAAATAAAGTTACAACAGACAAAACATGTCTTTCCTCTGTCTGTGGCTATAAAACTTACCCCCCTTACTCCCCTCTTAAGGAGTGTTACAACCTCAGAAACCAAGCAATAAAAAGACCAGAAGAACTGCAAAAGATTTTGATAAAGCACAGTGTGCTAAAGCCAAGCATTGTTGTTTAAGTTTTATGTTTTAAGTTTTACAGAATGAGGGGGGAGGAGGAAAGAGGAGGCTGTAGATGTATATATGGGTATAGCTAAAAAAGAAAACCAACAAAAAACTATCAGAATAATATTCATTTGGAAATGTCCTAGAGGATATGCTCTTGGACAGATTGGACTATTTCAAAGACAATTTCTGGCAGAAAGGAATTTACCTACCTTGGAGCAGGAGAATTAGAAACAGGAGTGGAAGTAGCAGTGTGAAAAACTTTTAAGATTAGCACTTGAAATTCAGGGGCAGTCAAAATGACTCAAGGAAAATTTAAAGCAAGAAGAAAACAGCTCAAATCCCTGAGAGGTGTTTTCAATATAAGAGGTTTATTTTTCACTAGTCTGTAAACTTTAAATGTGTCGGTTTCATGGATGCATGAAAATTGGATAAAGTTTGGGTGATTATCAAACAGTATCTTAATCCCAGGAATTAAACCCCAAAGACAAGAGGAAAAGAAAGAATGTTGAGGGCTTAGAGGACAAGGAGGTGCAATACAGTATTTATGGTCTAAAAGGGAAGAAAGTGTAACATAATGAATAACAGTAGATTTAGATCAGGGGTGCTCAACCCCTGGCATGCAAGCCAGATGCAGTTTTTGTGTAATTTACTGTAATGTTGCAAAGTGAACTACAACTCCCAGAAGCCTCCAGGGTACTAGGATAATGAATTGTAGTCTGCACTGCAATTCCCAGAAGGCTTCAGGAGACAAAAGGACACAGAAGGAGCAGTGTGAGGGTGCAGATCAGAATGCAGGAGTGCAAAGCAAGACTGAGAAGACTGGTGAATGCTGGAGAACCCCTCTCTATCAGTAGTTTAGGTAAAAATCTTGTCCAATTAAGTAAGGCTCTGAACTTGTGGCTACCTGCATCTGTGGCGAGTCAAAAATCTCCAGCTTAATCAGTTGGTCATGTTCCATAGATGGAGCTCTGCCTAACAGTGATGTGTGGGATTTAAAAATTTAGTAATCTAGACCTGACACATGCATCCAGCAGAAGTGACTGTGAGTAGACTTTTTGTGAGGATTGACCTGAGCTGTCCATTTACAAAAGTCTCTCTTTAATCAAAGCTATTTCAAGGAACAGTTTTTGGTCTAGGACTGTTTGGTCACTTCTGATGAGAGAAATGTACAGTGTACCCTCATTTGAAAATGCCAAGGAAAACACTTCAAAACATTAAAGTTGCCATAAAATGTTTTAAATTAATTATTGCAAGAAATAGAGTTTCTGGCAGATATGCAACCTTAAACTTTTTACTATGTGTTTTTAGGGCCCCTTCTACATGTTCTATGTATTATGGAATTAACTGGTTAATTGTGCAATTAATTTACACCGGCTACACATGCAAAGTAATTATCACACCATAAAAAGGTCCATCCAGCTGTAAAATTAGAGCTGGAAAATGTAGAATAACTTTATAGCTGGTTTCAGCCTCAGTTTGCATTTGTAGACTATGCCTCAACAGCTGGGAGCTCTGTCAGGGGCCACAGGGGTGCACCATGTGCTGCTGAGGCAGGGAACGCCACAGCTGATGGGACTCTCAGTGCCTCACAGCTGCCTGGCCTCAGACTCCCATCAGCTGATGGGGCTCTCAGCCATCACAACCATAGGGCACTGCCACAGTTGCAAATCCCATTAGCTGAGGAAGCTTGATATTTGCTGGTGCAAGGGGAGCCCAGGATGGTTATCCTGGGCTCTTCTACACTAGCAATAAGGCATGATGGGGTCTGATGCTGGATCCCATGGTCACACCTGCCATGCATGTGGCATGGAAGGAGGTGCAAGTGTGTGGATTGCACACCAGATCCTATCATGTCTTTACCAGAACATCTAGAGGGGTTCTTAATGACTACATTTCCAGTTGAAGGAGACTCCTTAAAAACATTTTGAAAATCTTCAAAACATAGTTGAAGCATAATTGCCTGGCCAGGGGAAGCTAGGAGATTTTTAGAATCAGGTGACATACTTCCTTTCAACCCAAGGTTGTGGTTCATATTGTTTGGGAAGGAGACTTAACTTTATTTCTAGCTACCTGATAATCTCTTCTATTACTTTTTGGGAAAAAATAGGTTTTGTTTCTCTTTCTCTCACTTGTAAGTGTTTCTCAAGGGGCAGCAGTGCACCTCCTGTCTCCCATTCCAATAATGGGCTAAAGCAGGCTTTGGGGGGAAGCAGCAATTGATTTAGCCTTTTCATTCCCCAAGTTGCTGGTGGGGAGGAATCAGGGCTTGTGGTCATTTTCCCTTCTCAGTTATTCCACTTTCTTTCTGCTTCCTGTTGTTCCCACAAAGGACAGCCAGGATCATTCTCAGTTGTCACTGTCCTGGGACGGGCACATTATAATCTTAATAGTACCTTAAAAATAAAAAATGCTGACTGTGACCGGAATTTCCAGCCGGAAAAAAGGTAAGAATACCTGAATCCCTTGGGCAGGTGGGTGGGCCAAACCCTGTGCTGCTGTGGGCCCTGCAGAAGAAGCTGCAGCCTCTCCACCCGGCTCTGGGGGGGCCGCAGTTTGCCAGTCCACAGCAACTTCCAATCTGGCAGCTGACTGTGCTGCGGACTGACCGCTGACCCTCCATGGCCTGGCACTGGGCCACAGCTCAGGGATTGAGAACCCCTGCTGTAGAGAATATTTAAACTTATATCTACACTGGAAATTCAAAATGAGGGTAAAGCTTTAAAATATAAAATGAAAGTACTTGTAGCAGTCACTACTCTGCAAAGGTTCATTTACTTTATGGGTTTTATTCATTTCCTCCCTCCACCTAGGGTGCATACAGACATTCAGGGAGGTTAGGGGGAAATTAGATCTTGTTGAAAAGGACCACCTGAACTAAGTTTGCCCAGGAAGAATTTTACATATAGGGTGCCTGGAGGTGTGGCGGCGAGGCACCACCAAAGGCTCCCAAAGGGGAGAGCGTAACCCCCCCCCGGGCCCCATACCCCGGGAACAGAGCCCGGGTGGGGATAACTTACCTCCCTCAGGGCAGCCGGGGCAGGAGCCGGGACTGTGGCTGCAGCCACGTGAACCGGCGTTACGCCGACTGTTTAATCAGCTGTTTCCGGTGCAGGAAACAGCCGGACCAATCCCGGCGGCTGTACTGGCTGCTGCAGGAAAGTTTAAAAGCCCCGCTGGAACTAGGGCGGGGGGGGGAAGCCGGAGAGAGCGAGCGCTGGCAGGCAGCACACTAGGCGTGCTGTGGCTCTGGCGCGGGAAGGGAGCAACAGCCTGCGTGGCTCCCGCAGGCAGTACGAGGGAAACCTTTGAGCCTCCTGCAGGAGGCAAAGCAGGGGAAGCCCTCCAGTTCCCTGCAGAAGAGGAGCCAGAGGAAGCCTTGGAGTTCCCTGCAGGCAGCAGGACAAAGGAGGCATTTGAACCTCTTAAAGGAGGCCAGGGGTAAAGGAGGCAGCTCCGCAACCCTCTCCTCCTCAGGGGAATATTTCTTCTGAGAAAAAAAATCCCTGAGAAGGGGGAAAAGTAGAAGAGACCAGAGAAGGCAGGGCCCAGGCCATTCTACAGGGCCGAAAATCACTGTTTATGGATATCCACCCAGTTGGCGAGTGGACGGGGTATAGGGGAGGCGGAGCCCTGTGGAACATGGCGCCAAGCGATTGTGAGTACTGCCGTCTGTTGGGAGGGCCTTCTGGGAAGATCTGCACTGAAACCCCCCTCTCTTGATAGTTTAATATCAAAGTCGTGGCAGGCTAGTTGAGGGGAGGGGCTACACACCCAACAGGCTGGGCAGCACGCAAGGCGCAAGTGGTCACAGGAGGCATGTGGGATGCTTGCTCTCATGCTGTAATTACAGCACATTAGAGCAGACTTGATTAAGCAAGTCTGCTGGAGTGTGCTAATTAGTCTCATAGGCAGACAAGGTTCCTTGGGTGAATTTTATATCTTTTATTAGACCAACCCAAATAGCTGGAGAATAGTTATTAAGCAAGCTTTTGGGTTCAAAAACCCTTCATCAGGCTAAGGAAGTTTCAGCAGTTGGTGTGCGCTCTTCCTGGATGGAATGAAAAGTAAAGAAGCCAGGGGCTGGGCTGGGGAGTCAGTTGCCAGGCAGATTATATTGTATCAAAAATCCAATGTCTTTGTTTAGTCCATGATCTCTAGTATCCAGGAGTTTGATGAAATGGAGCTCATCGGCTCGTCTCTGTATTCAGTCTAATTAGTCTCATGTATTCAGTGTCCCCACGCTTCAAAATGGTGGCTGGAGCACTTTAACTAAAGCTCATCCAACAAGCTTTAGTTAAAGCATCCCTGCTGCCATTTTGAAGCATGGGATCTGAATACATGAGATGGTGCATGCGTTTTAATTAGAGTGGCTCCCCAGATCTCCTCTAATTAAAACATCCCCACACCTGGAGCATGTGCTAAGATACTCTTTGAACCCAAGTTAGGTGAATCTAAGTGTGACCTGTACAGAAGTTCAGGACAATTAGACTAGTCTGAAAATGGCTACCCAATCTAAATTAACCCTACTTCTGAGGTAGTCTGACTTCAGTTTAAAAATGGCCAAACCAATATATCTAACTGTCTTGAATTTCTGTACAGTTCTGAGTGCAGCCCCAGGGCTGCAAAAGCCCAGCTGCTGACCTCAGCCCTGGGGCTGCGCATTTCCTACCCCTCCCTGGCACTGGGCTATTTTTAGTCCCATGACCGCACCCCCAGATGGACAACCCTTCCCCAACACTGTGGACCAGCCAGCCCCCTTTCCCAGCCTACCAAAACCCCTATCTTGCAAGCCACTCCCAGTGCCAGTTTTACCCATATTCACCAGTGCTGGGAGCTGCAGAAGTAAGTCAGGGAGGTTGTTCTGTGGAGGAGGGGGTACATCTGGGGGTCAGGGTTCAGGGGACTAAAAATAGCCCCTGGTCCTGGGCAGTTGGGGAGAGAGCTGCCTCAAGCCTCCCTGTGGCGCCTGTGAGCCTCCTTGATCATGCCAAACTGTTCTGGACCCCAGCAACCCCCCTGCGGACCCTACCTACACCTCTGATCGTCCTTGTGGATTCTGCTTCCCCCCCCACCATGCCCCCCCTGTGAACTTCACCTAGTCTCCCAGTGCTCCCCACAGACCCGTCCTGCCCCCTACCCCCAAGTCCCTCTGGAGCCTACTTGCCCCCTCTAAGGCCTCCCTCATTAGCACCCCCATTTCAACTTACCTTAGATCATGTGGTCATTTTTAACTTAACTTCTCCCTAACCTCCCCAAATGTCTACTCATGCCTAGCGTAGATTGGATCTGTTTCTAAGACTGCACGATAAGGTATTATTTTATATTGTGATATATTTTTAATATAAAGAGTAAAAATATTTAATTTGGTTAGGATGAAGAAGGTAAGTTTTACATGCTACTCATTGTCTTTGTATGAGCTGTTTGTCAGATGTTCTATCATTAATAGACATTATTAGAAGTTCTGTCTAATAAACATTCACTTTGTCTTTGCCGAAGGCTTCACTTAGGCTCAGAATGTTCATAATTTAAAGTCTCTTTACTCTTGTTCTTAGACATAATAAAAAAAATCAATATTTTGCATATTTCAAGATGAAAATTTAAACTTCCTCTCCCTGTCTCCCTTCCCAGAAAAAAGTGAAACCTTTATAGTAAGATGTTACGTTTATTTATTTATTTATTTATTTTTTGCATCTGAAACCCCTTTGAGATTGTATTTCCCCCCATCCCCCACCTTTCTTTGTAACATGTATTTTACTGATTTTTTTTCTTGGCATCATCTGCTACAGGACCTCTTCATATGGCAATTCCTGTGAGCCAGTCAACTATGTTTCTTTATAAATAAGCTAAAAAGACCAATAAAAAATGGATGTGAGATATCATACTTTAAAGACAATGATAAAGAAGAGAGCTTGTTATGAAATGTAATGATCCCCTGTGGGCTATAGCCTCATTCTTTTATCTCTACCTGGACCTGTCAGTAGATATAACATCAAATTCATCTGAAGTTTAAGATGAATCCCTATCCAATTAAGCAGGAAGAATTGCTCTTGATGACTCTCTTCATTTTATCTTATTGTTCTAATGCAAAGAATTGCAGTACACTTCTTAATTTATATTCTGGCAGTTTCTGCCTCTTACCTTTTATAATTTATATAATGTTCCTATTCAAACTAGTTAGTAGTACTACAGAAATTATTTTATTAATCCCACTAGACATGGTCCCATACAGTCTGCATATTCTATGATGTAACTACATTTTTTTTTTTTTACTTTCACAAGAAAAGTTCCTTAATGAGAGTGTTTTGTTCCCATTAGAACTATACCGATTGCCATTTCATATGTAAAAATATAGTCAACTAAAATGTTTTCAAATGACCTGCTAATTTTAAAATATTTTTGGGACATGAAATTTCACAACATAAAACTTGTTTTAGTAAAAACATTAGCTAGAAATTTGAGTACTAATGTGCACATCTACATGTCCTTTTATGTGTGCCTAAACTTAATGTGCATTTGCCTGATGCACATTAAGGTGATTTAGGTGCGCATCTGCATGTGCCAAGGCTCATTAATGCCATTTGTGGACTCATTTACGACTAAAGTTAGTCCCAAGTCAGTCAACCTACATAGAGTTAATGCACCTTAATGCATTTACACGTGCGTTAAGGTGCTTTAGCTATTCGTGCCTAAATTTGATACCTGCTTTTTAGGTATCAAATTTAGGCACGAATAGCTAAAGCAAATGGTGCAAATGGCCTAAAAGCAACATTTTTAAGTTGCATTAAGGGTGCGCGCATGTAGACCCACACCTTTAATGTGCCTTAAAAATAGCTAATGCACCTTAAATTGGCATGTGTAGATGAACCCAATGTCTACTTTTTTTTTTTAAATAGATGTCAGTTAATCAAGGCCTGCATTAGGAATGCATTCCCGCCCCCCCACCTAGAAAATAAAAAATTGATAATAAAATATGCAATCTAGAATTACTAGTCATACCTCATTCACTTCCTGAATTATTTAACAGCCTCGAACAGGAGCTTATTAATAATGCCATAATATGCTAGTGATGTACCAATGAGCTAATGCTCTAGCTGTTTTGGTGGCTTTGTATAAGAGTGTTCTACAAAAATATATGCATGTATAGATGTAATTAAATACTGGGCCAGTAGATGGTATTTGAAGTTGTGTAGTTGGAGCTGGGCAATTTTTTTCCCTTAATACTAAATTGGCTGAGAAATGGAGTGTTGGTATGACAGAAGCATTTCACAGATTTGGGAAATAGTTTCTACCAAAGATAAAGGGAGCGTATCAGAACTATACTTTTGGTTAAAAATTCACCTACATTAAAATAAAGTTTATCACTCTAATTAAATGTTCAAGATGCATCTTTTTGGTAAAAATAAAATAATAATAAAAAAATCCTGTATTTTGAAAAACCTGATTTTTTTTCACCAAATCAAAGAATCTATTATTAACTAATAAATATATAAGGTAAGCCTATTCACACAGATAAATGGATATAGCTATAGATATGAATAATGGAAAAACCCATTATTATTTTAAATATACACAGACATATGAATATATTGTTGCTGTTACTAGGTTTTTGGCTGTAGCCATGTTGGTCTAAGGACATAGAAGGGTGACTATGCCCAAAAGCTTACCAAGAACTTTTTCCCAACTACTTAGTTGGTCTAATAAAAGATATCACACCTACATAAAGAACCTTGCCTACCTTGTTGTTATGTATTCCACTATGTTTGTATGAGGGCTGTTCAAAAAGTATTGAGACTGATGCTATAGGAAACAAAATATTTTATTTATAGGGGTTTTTGCTTAATCTTCAAAGTATGCTCCTTCTGCAGGCACACACTTCTCCCAATGTTTCTGCCACTTTTGGAAGCCCCTCTGAGCCATTTGTGGAATTGCTAAATGCTGCTCAGTCTCATTTTGTTTTATTTTTTCCATATCACAAAATCTTCTTCCTTTCAAGGTTTTCTTTAGTTGAGGGAAGAGAAAAAAGTCACATAGGACCATTCATCAGGTGAATATGGAGGCTGTGGCACTTGTAGGATATGGTGTTTGGCTACAGTTTGGCTAAAAATTGCTTTACAAGCTGTGCTGAGTGGGCAGGCGCATTGTGGTAGTGAAGCATTCAAGAGTTGGACATCCACTTTTTTGGTCATTTTTTCTGGTTGCTTCATTCCCAAATCACCAGTTAGAATTGAGTGACATGAACCAACAGAAATTCCAACTTCTGCTATCTCTTGGACAGTCAATCACGTATTATTTCAAACCAGCCTGAGTCCCACTGCCACATTTTCATCATTTCATAATGTTGAAGGGTGTCCGGAGCACTCATCACTTTCGACTGATGATCGTCCTTTAAACCGGCAATACCATTCAAAAACTCTTGCGTGGCTCATAGTGTCATCACCAAATGCTATTTTAAGTAATCAGATGTTTCACTTGTCGTTTTCCTGATTTTTCATGCAAAATTTAATGCACACGCATTGTTCTGGATACTGTGATATAATAAAAGGGGACACTAGACACAAACAATTTTACTTCAACTGCTAGCCATAGAAAACTGAGGAAACACCATGCGCTGCAAATCTGTTCAGAGGAGTCCCACATGCCCAGACATGTTCAGCTTTGTACTACAAATACACGTTCAGTCTTGATACTTTTTTAACAGAACTTGTATAGGGTGTGTGTGTGTGTGTGTGTGTGTGTGTGTGTGTGTGTGTGTCTGTCTATATATATAATTAAATTACCTAGCTCATTTTCTGTAATTATAGATGTTAAACATCTAGCCCTTTTTCTAGATGTTAAGGGCTACTTTGATGCTTGTTGTCAGGGGCTATGGAAATAGTGGCAGTTGAAAGGCATATCCTATTACATTTGCTAGTAGTAGGCATATATTTCTGTAGTGTATTTTTCACTACTGCATCTGCAATATTTTCATAGATATTTTTACATGGATATGCACGTGTACATGGGGCGATGACCAGTTATTGTTTGGAAGCTAGGGTTTACACAGTTAATTAGCTATCATAGCCATTTAATCATACAATGCTTCACTTGCAGAATTTTCTACATACAAAATATTTTTAATTATATATAATTAGTTAAACTAATAATAGATCTTTTGATTTGGTGACAGAAACATATGTGTATCATTGCTCACAGCTTTTCTAGATCTAATTAAATTTATTATGGGACAGTGGAACATAGCTTTTTGTGTGCTACTCTTTAGATAGGGATTATTAATAGCATTTTCAAATGTATTTGAAAATTTTACTCTTTGCAGTTATGTTCTATATTTAGAGACTTTGTTAATGCATGCCAGTAATCTACTGCCTTAATATATCCACACACATCTGAGAAACAGGAAAATTTCAGATGCTGCAGATTTCTAGCTGTCTGGTTTAAGATGTCCTTCTTCAACTTGAGCAGCCAAATTAGCTTTAGCTATTCTTGACACTGTAGCACAGATTGCCCAAGGCATACTATAGCAATATGTCAACAACCAAACTGAATGAATGTCATAGGGATTATAGCAGATTGGTCAGGCTTAAGTTGATTTTTAATATTAATTTAAACATATACAGTGAAACAGACATTATTCTCATGGCAGTGTCTAAGTCTACATTCATACTTATAGCCAGCCAAGCTTGACTAAACAACTACCCTGCATAAGCTATGTCTTTGCTGTTTGTCCCAGGACACTGCGGTGTGCCTCTCCTTTTAAGAGAGCAAGCAGCCTCAGCGGCTGCTTCTAGGTGTCAGGGGGGAACTAATGAGGGAGTTACTTGGCCAGAAGAGGGCTCAGGCTGGAGCTATTTAAGCCTAGAGCCTGCATGGGTCGGGTAGTCCCACCCCAGCTACCATGAAGCAAGGAGCTCCTGGCATCAGGGCTCCTGAAAGAACCTGGAACTAGCTAACTAATGCTGCAGGCCAGGAACAGAGGCAAGTTCCCTGGGCAGAGAGAGACTGGTTTTACAGGCAAGTGGCCTTTGTTTTATGTGAATCCCTAGAGCAGGGGTAGGCAATTATTTCAGGTGGAGGGTCGCTTACCGAGTTGTGGCAACCTGTCAAAGGCTGCAGTGTAGCCCTGCCTCTTGACAGGAGCCCTGCCCCCTGGTTGCCATCTTGGGGCCGGAAGTCCCACCCCTAACCTCTGACCTTTGCCACTGGAAGTTCTTCCCCTTGCCCCTGAAAGTACTCCTTTGAGGAAGAGGGTTTGCCATCTTACATGGAGAAAATATAAACTAAAAATCAAACCTCTATAATAATATATTTTAATTTAATTAAAAAATATATTTTTGACCTGATTGCCATGTAGTGCAGAGTGGCCAGTGGGTGGGCTTGAATGTGGGGGAAGTGGCAGGGGGGAGTGGAAGTGAGCAGGAGTGTGGGAACACCAGTGTCCCGGGACCAGTGCTGGCACATAAAGTGGAAGTCTCACCCCCTTAGACCTGCTCATGATGCACGTACTAATGCATGAGAGAGTGCGGGTTTTTTTCCTTATCACTTCATCACATTGTCGACTCATATTCATTTTGGAGTCGGCTATGACTCTGAGATCCCTTTCTGCTGCTGTGCTGCTTAGAAAGTCACCTCCCAGTCTGTAGGTGTGTCAGTGATTCTTTCTCCCTAGATGCAGCACTTTGCACTTATCCTTGGTAAACTGTATCCTGTTGTGCTCTGTCCAAATTCCCAACCTGTCCAAATCTGCCTGAATCCGTTCCCTGTCCTCCAGTGTGTTTACTGTGCCCCATAATTTGGTGTTGTTCGGGAATTTGGACAGAGTGCTTTCCATGCCATCATCCAAGTCACTGATGAAGATATTGAACAGCCAGAACTGGTCCAAGGACTGAACCCTGGGGAACTCCACTGCCCACATTTTTCCAGGTTGAAAACGACCCATCCACCACCAGCCTTTGGGTGCGCCCCATAAACCAATTCTCCACTCACCTGACCATCTTATAATTTACATCACACCAGGGGGCTTTGCAGCCCATGGGGCTTGACTCTGCCAAGCTTTTGTGTTCCTAACTTCCCTTTTAACACTGGGAAGAATATGAAACGTGTGACAACTGGACACTGAGGGTATGAACAAGCATTTGGAAGACCTGGTTCAGGTGGTTTAATTTAGGCAGGTTTTTTTGGGGGGTGGGAGCAGGGGGACTGGTAGGATTAGTGACCTGGTGGGTTGGGGTGGGGAGGTTGGTGGGTCTAGGGATGTGTTGGTTGGGAAGAGGGAAACAGCTTGGTCAGGGTCAGGGATATAAAAACATCATAGCTGTGGAGAATGGCTGGGCTTTCCCTGCCCTGGTGTTGTGCTGGGGACTTGTGCAAGCATTCACTAGGGCTAGGGACAGACATTCAAAAAGCCGGAGCCTGAATTGATTCAGTCTTTATAGGTTAGTCTAACCTGGGTAGGCTGAACTGGTTTGTAATGGGTCAGACATTCTCATTGTACTGAAGAAATTCAGGCATATGCCTGCAGTTGCTCAGGCTAGAAGCTGGAGGGGGAGGGGGCTCTAGAGCAGCCCTCCCTTCCCTTCTACAGGGCTGAGCTGAGCTGATGGGGGGCATGGCTAGGCTTGGACTGTATGCTATGATTAGGCAGGGGTTTCCCGCCCCCCCCCCCTTTCATGAGCAGCCCAGCAGGGAATGTTTATCACCCCTAACTCAGTGTTTATCACCCCATTAAGAAAACAACAGAAGGACATTAGCAGCTTCCTGTTGATTCTGCCTTTTTCCCTGTGTGCCACAACTGTGAGGTAGCCATTATGTGGTCTGATAGCTAATGCTGAGAGGTGTCTGTGAGGGATGGGGGAAATGCTTGCTTAGCAGAGAGTGGGGAGGGAGGTGGGGAGCAGAAGCCAGGCAGATGCCTGCAGAGACTGCCACTGCTGCAGCCAGGGATCAGAGGGGAGGGGCCAGCCCTGCTATGGAGCAGAGAGTTCTGTCTAGCCCAGAGAGCATGCTGGGATGCTGGGGGACTCTAATTTAATTTAAATCAGCAAGGGGTCTGGGACAGACATCATATAAACCAGTTTGAGCCAAATCAGTTACGTCTGATACTATATTCAACCAGGTTTATCTCAGACTGGTTTCAGCCGTTTTCAAACTGGTTTATGTGCACTGAACATCCATTCTGTTACAGGTTTAAACCAGTTTCTGGTCACTTAAACTGGTGTATGTGTAGCGTCTGTTCCTAGCCTAGGCTGGGTTAAGCCATGCTATCTTAGATTAATTTATGATAATGTAAAGTTCATTCTTGTCCATCAAGAACAAGCATTAAACTGTTTACAACAATTTTAGGAAGACCTAAGCCTTGTGTATATTTGCACATCCAGCTATTTAAATTATCTTAAGCTTGATTAGTGTGATTTATATGTAGCATTTGTATGTGCCCTGACTGACCAGACTATGCCCTACATAACATTCCAGTGTATCACTAGGTTGTGTTCCTAGGGTGTCGCTTAAAAGAGCATTTTTAAAGTGTCCCTCTTTAATGTAGTATTTTTAGGGAACTGTAGGGCATAACAAAACACCCTGGTTGTGTTTGTTTATTTACATACAGCTAATGAGGCAGCACGTCATACAGAATACTACATCCACTGGGTAAACTGATTCCATTTCCCTCTGCCCAGTACGTGGTTGTAGAAAGCAATGTTGCTGCTAGTAACTCTTTTAAAACTAAATACAAGACAGAATTTGAAAACCAAAGCATATGCAGTGGATTAAATGTGAAGCTAGCAAGTCAGTGTTCTTTGTTCTTGCTTCCAGATGGGGCAGAGCTGGGGAGGAGTTGATGCTAAGGGTAGAAGCACTTAATTCTGCTGTCTGATGTAAAGACTTATTTTCCCAAGCCACACTAAATAATAATAAAAAGATTAAAGTTGTTTTGCCCTTTTAAGCAATAGACTTGCTATTGAGTTGAGCGGAGTCCTGATCTTACAAGAATTATTTTTGAGGTCCTCCTAACCAAAGCCTATTGGAAACACTGCCAGTGACTTCAGTGATTGTGTTCACTGGGCTTTGGATGAAGCTCGAAATCTCCTCTGAAGCAAACTTATCTTAGAGTTGATTGTACTTGCTCAATAGGGACTCTGGTGCAGTTGGTAGGACACTCAGAAGCTTGACCTTGTTGATGTGACTATCCTTTTTACTACATCACTTCCTTGACTTGTTACAAGATAAATACATTTTCCCCCTTTACCAGTAATTAAGCCAATCTAAGGAATAGGTGTTTGTTGTGGTTTCTAGGAGCAGCTACCTAAGTCCAGATGCCTTTAAGATTGACATTGAAGCCTTTTTTTAAATGACTATATCTATGGTAAAAGTATACACATGCCTTTCCTCTTGGTTTCAGATTCATCTTCTGTAACAGAGTATGAATGGAATCTGAGCTAAAAGGCATAGAGAGCTGGGCACTCTATTCCATCTCACTTTTTCTAGATCTTAAAGGTTACTTTGTTTGTTATCAGGGTCTATGGAAATGATAGTGGCAGTTGCCAGGCATTTCCTATTACATTTCCTAGTAGTAGGCATATATTTCCATGCAGTATTTTCCACTACTGCATCTGCAGTATTTTCCTAGATATTTTTACATGGATATGCAATGACAAGTTATTGCTTGGAAGCTAGGGTTTGCATGGTTAATTAGCTGTCATATACATTTAAACATACAGTGCTTCACTTGCAGAATTTTCTACATACAAAATATTTTGAAACTGTAGTACATAGGAGAAATAACTATGATTTTACTATTCCAAAGTTAGAAGCCTGGATTGATGTTAAAAATGGAGAAGCTTCTATCCCAGTAAGAAATGTGATAGCCTTCATATTTAGTTTATAGATCCATAATCGTGAAATGTGTTCTAAACTTAACAGTGTTGTTGTTAGCTTTGCTAAAGCTCACACTGAACAGCTTCCATTTCTACCTATCTTGTCAGTCAAACCAATTGCATTTTGAGTTTAGTAATGTCGTCTCTAACAGACAGGTTTTAGTGTGGTAACACAAATAGATATAAAGGTAATCTTGAGATGTACACTAATGCTGTTGAAAACTGAAAATATAAAGACTAAGTTTATTGCTCCCAAAGCTCAATTTAAACCTGTAACCCTCTAAATTAGAGCTATAAGTATAATTGAGTTTTTGTTCTTCGGTAGTTTTAAACAGGTGGCTATGATTTCAATTCCATTTAGAAGCTCAGCTTTGCTTTAAGGTATTCTGTTGTGTGCTTTTGATGGTGTAATATTTATTTTGACAAATCCCTGCCTTCCAAATGTGCAGTACATAGGGTTCAAATAGTTACCTCCCATCTTTCAATGTAAATGTGATATTTTAGTTGTGCATGAAGGTCAGAATTTTTAATTCTAAGGCTTGAAGAAGGAGGCAGTCTCAGTAATTATATTATCTTTTTTCATTTCTTCAATTAGTGCTAAATTCTTTTTGTATGTGTAGTAAGCAACATTTATCTTGTCCTATAACAGGAATTCAATAAAGCCTATACTCATTAAGTATGTAGAATAAAGAATGGTTTTTCACTGCTGCAGAAAAAATATTGTAGAGTCAAAATTAATGGATGAAAAATGTAATGAAGGAGTTACTCTATTTGCTTTAATAGAGAGACTACATGAAGAACAACAAGTAAATCATAATTATTTCTGTTCCTAAGAATCATTACAGTATATGAAATCACTATTCTGTACAGTCAAGGGTTTTTTATAACAATATTGCATAATGCAGTATATTCATTTGCCATCAACTACAGTGAAACAGTAAGAAAATATCAAGTGTGTATAATACAGGTACTATTACTTTTAATGAGTAATACATGTATTATGAAAAAAATGTTTTTATAAGGTGAAATACGAAAAAGACCATACAGATTCAATGCCAAATTTTGTACCCTTTATTGAACAGTATCTTATAGTGAAAGTAGCTCAAATTTATTTAATTGAGAACATAGGTGACAATTAGCATGTATTAAGATACAAGTTCTGGCATTTAGCTATAATCTGCATCATCTGGTATGCCCATTATTTAAAAGTAGTTTATTTTTCCACTATTTAAACCCCAATAGGATGCCTTAACAAATTAATAGACATAATGAGAAATGTACTTGAGTATTGAAAGCACTGCCTTTTTCCTCCTCTTTGTTGGTTTGCTGCAGAAGTTTGATGTAAGGGAGTTTTCTAATTATTTTTGTATAGCAAATGTAATTAGAAGTCAAGTTCTTTATATAAAAAAATTAGGATACAAAATCAATTTTGAAAATTTATATTAGACCAAAACTTTCCTCCCCGCTAAACTTACTGGTATGCAGGAAAATCAAAGCATTTCCTTTCAATGCTGTTTAACTCTTTAAACTATAATAAGCTTTAAGGTTGAAACAAAAATCAATCTAAAGTAAAATATCAACAGTTTTAATTTCAGAATGTTAAAACATGATGTTTTGACAGTTTTGACGCTTTTTAATGTCAAGAGATTCATAAAAATGACCTCTCTGAAAATCCTGTTTTGTGTGTGTGTAAATGTATATTGCTTGTTTAAATGTGTGTGTATGTATGTGTGTTGAGAGTGAGAGGTGTTGGCAATAATTAAAAAAAAAAATCAATTTCAGTCTAATTAGAAGTACTGTGAAATAGGAATGTATTACTTATGTTGTGACTCCACAGACAATTCAAAGCCAAATAACTTGATGTTGAGTCTGAGAGCTGAAGATTCCCAACAATTAATAAAAGTATATGCCACTTTTCAGAAAATACCAAGTGCAGGTCTTTTCAGTAGTCTGCCTTTTTATAGTGCAAAAATACTGGAGTGCATTCTCTTTGTTTGATCTAAATACTTTTTGGACTTTACATCCCAGAGTGATACAGTTTAATTGTACACACAGTGGTTCAGGAGCTTGGTTACCATAGAAATAGTTGGAAAATTACTGGTAATGGCACACACTGATTTCTGAGAACTCTGTAATACTGAAGTAAATCTTTTTATGAATTACAAATAGAGCCTGCAATTGCAGCCCCATAAATTATAGTACATTGCATACATGTACATGAATCTGGAATGTTATATTATTACAAGAGCAAATTTAGCTTTATGATATAGCTGGGTGAATTGTCCTTAATCGTCTCTCTAACTTTCACTCCATACTAATTCTCAGTGGCTGCAGTCAAGCCTATGAGGCCTTTCCTAATCTGATATTAAACAGGCTGCAGCAGATGTTTCTATATTTCTTTCTGTTCTCATCTGTAAATGCCAGCACATGTGCAGTCTGGAAAATCTCTATAAAAAACAGAGCCACCAGAAGTACTGGGACTAGAACTATGCCGCTGAAAAAGAATCAGGTCTATATGGTTTTTGTGATCTTCTAAATAAAGAAATGTATCTTGTTCGTTATTAGGAATGATGAAAAGCAGCAAGTGGTAATATTTAAATACATGAAACACAAAGTGTTTTGGAATATTCCACATTGAATTTTTGCTTTCATTTGGAATGTGTTTATCAGTGCAAGAGCAAAGATTAGATTAAAATATCTTTACATGTGTTTCAGTAGGCAGCTGTCTGTTCAGCCCTTTTTCTGTCAAGTTCATTTTAGGGTTAAGGGCCCTGCATGCTGGGGCAGGAGGCCACCTGGCTGCAGCTTCCCCCCTGTCTGGCTGGGTGTGTGGTGCCAAGCGCGTATACCCAAAGCTGCCACTGCTTTGCCATGTTACCTGTTCCCTACAGCGGTGCAGGAGGGGCAGGAGGAGGAGAAGGAGAAGAAACCATTGGAGGTTCAGGGAGTTAAGCAGTACCTGGGTGGCTACAGACACACTGGGAGCAGCCCCACTGGGAAGCTGTGCATGTTTACTGTGGCTGGGCCAGTGGAAGTGCAGTGTGGGCTGACCTTGGTGGGAGTGGGTGGGGCTCAACTCTGTGCAGCGTGCCATGGGGGCAGTCACAGGCCGGATTGGGCTGCGTGGGAGCAGAGTGCACCTGCACCAATGCTGCCCCGGCAAGCTCTGCTGCACATGCCCCTGGCCTCCCCTCTCCCCATCCCCATCCAGCTAGTGGGACCTAGTGCGCAGGCCCCACCCCCCACATATGCACAGCCCTCCCACATATACACATTCACACACATCCCTCATGCCTCCCATTTTACATCCCCCCACAAACACACCCCATGTCCCCCCATGCACCCACCTCTCCCCTGCTACAATATACAAGAGTTGCACTTGATGTTGAGCTGTTATGCAATCACCTCTGTATACACTAATGCAGACAAAAATTTTTTTGTCATTTTAATTTTTTTATAGTAGGTTTGATTTTTTTTAGTAAATGATTTGTTCTTTTTATTTGTAATTTGTTAAAATTATATCCTCTGATAGATTTTGTGTGTGCGGCCTTTGACAGCTCACCAAAACTCATTAAGTGGCCCTCCAGTTGAAATAATTGCTCACCCTTGTCCTAGTGGCACATGAAACTACAGCTTCTCTGATGGAGTGTAGATTTATATTAAGCTGTCATCCACAGATGCAGTTATATCTTTGGATATAACTTTTTGGCCTTATTCTTATGACAGTAGTCCATGTTTATATCCAGTAATAGCATGTATTACAGAAATTCTATTTATTTTTTCCTCTATAAAGGAGAATCAGAAAGCAAAATTAAGAGTTAAAACAACATGAATACCTTGTTGAGCCCCATTTCAAGAACAAAACCACATACTTTCTCAATTTCAGTCTCTTTTATTTAATGCAGTAACACGGGGCTATCTAGCGGGTAGCTGGTGGTCCACAAGTGATCTGTGAGGGGTTAAATCATAGACCCAAGGCTCCTTCCCCCATCACTTGGGCTGCAACAACAACCAGGTTTTCCATCCCTCCTCTAGCTGCTACTTATTGCCCTATCAGTAAGGGTGGCCCACAGGGTGGGGCAGAGCAGCATGGGGAGCTGAGGATGAACCTAGGGCACATGGTACATGTGGCAAGGGATGAAGGGAGTGTGGGGGGTTGCAGGTGCACCATGCAGTGAGAGGGTGCCTAAGTGATACACCCAGGGGTTGCAGCACCCAGTTGCAAGGGTCAGAGGGATGTGGTGTACTAGAGGATGTGGAAGTGTGCAGTGGCAAGCATCCTGTGGGTACACCAAGCATTGAGGTTGTGGTGTGCAGTGTGGATGTTGCAGATGCATAGTGCAACTCTGGGGAGGTCTGTAGGGTGTGAGGCCTGAAGGGACTGTGGCTCATGCTGGGGTGGCCCAAGAGGTACATGGCCTCTGCTGGTGCAGGCCTGTGGATCATGTGGCTCCCAGCTGCAAGGAAAGCCCTGGATTTACACATTATTACTAATTCAAGAAATGCTATTTACACAAGAAATGCTATATAGGAACACAAGAAATGCTATTTACTGCATCAGAGTATATATTCATCGAGCCCAGTATCCTGTCTTGCAGAATCTTCTGTGTCCTGGTCAACTCCCACTGCAGCTTCTAGCATTCAAAGGTGTAGGAAATCCTGATTCTGAGGTCGTATCCCTATCTACCATGTTCAGTACCTGCTGATAACCATACCTCCAAGAATCTGTCCAGTCTACTTTTGAACTGCATTAAGCTACCAGCCTCCACAACATCTTGTGGCAATGAATTCCACAAGTTAATAGCACATTGTGTGAAAAACAATTTCCTCTTGTTAGTTTTAAATGTACTGCTTTTCAGGTTGTATCTCCAAGTTCTAATGTGATAGATTGTAATATAAATTTCTAAGTACTTTTTTTGCAGCATTTAATATTTTGTAAACCTCTATCATGTCCTTCCTCAGGTGTCTTTTTTCTAAGCTGAAAAGTTCCAGTCTATTAGTTTCTTCTCATATGGAAGCCCTTCCTTATCCTAGAACATCCTTATTGCCCTTCTCTGTACCTTTTCTAGTTCTTCTATATCCTTTTTGAACTGTAG
>NW_005842401.1:1128641-1147958 GCF_000455745.1 Alligator sinensis | reverse complement strand
TAGGGAAAAGTTTGTGTGGGGAGGAGGGCAGGGGGAGCAAAATTGTATGCATTATTTAAGGTGTGGAAGCACCATAGATTTATAAAGGGAAATAATGATACTTTTTGTTTTGTTTACCATTTCCTTCTTAATTAAAGTGTTTCTTTTTCATTTTTGACTGCTGCTGGATAATGAGCTGATGCTTTCAGCAAGCCCTTCATAATGACTCGAAGATCTTTTTCCTGTGTGGTAACAGTTAATGTAGAACCCATCATCATGTCTATAAATTTTGTGTTATTTTTTCATTTGTGTACTCTTTTGTACTTATCATTGTTTAATTTTATCTGCCATTCTGTTGCCCACTTACTTTATTTTGCAAGACCATTCTGTTTTCTTCACAATTCACTGTAACACTGAATTATTTTGTATCATCTGCAAACTTGGCCACCTCACTATTCACTCCTTCCCTGTTTCCATATCACTTATAATTTATTAAATAGCACTTGTCCCAACTGTACCGGTTCCTGTGGGATGGCGGGAGGGAGGGCACTGTTTAGTCCTTTCCATTCTGAGAACAGACCATTTATACCTGTTATTTGTTTTCTATTCTTAAGACAGATTCTGATCCATAAATGTGCCTTCCTTCTAATCTCATAACAGCCCAGTTTCATTAAGAACCTTTGGCATGGCTACACATGCTGTTACATGTGCCTAAACTTAGTGTGCATTAGGCAAATGTCCATTAAGCCGATTTAGGCATGCAATTACACATGCACAGGCTAATGCGATTTAACGCAGGTGTGCGGACCAATTTGGGACTATAGTTAGTCCCAAGTCAATGGACATACACTGCGTTAATGCATCTTATCCTGTTTACAAGTTCGCTAATGTGATTTAGCTATTTGCGCCTAAATTTGATCCCTGCTTTATGCTTTATGTAAATATGAAATTTAGGAGTGATACCTCCTAAAAATCACGGTTTTCAAGGTGCATGAAGGGCGCATATGTGTAGAAGTGCACCCTTAATGCACCTTAAATCAGGTTAAAGCACTTTAAATTGGCATGTGTAGACATGCCCTTTCATGCAGAATTTCATTGAAGGCTTTTTGGAAGTCCAGGTATACTAGATCATTTGGCTCATGCTGATCCACATCCTTGTAGTTGGTGATGCGTGACCTCTCTAGAAAAGCTGTGTTCATTTCTCCCCAGAAAATCCTGATCATCCATGTGTTTGAACAATCCTTTCTTTAATTATTGCTTCTACCAGATTTCTAGGAACTGAAGTTAGACTTGGTGCCCTGTGATTCCTTATGTTGGCAAGCCTCTAGTACCGAGGCTAGAACCTGTTTTTAGTGATAAGTTGCATATTGCAGTAAGTAATTCTGAAATTTCAGATTAGAACTCCTTTAAGACTCTAGGGTAAATGCCATCCAATAGATCCTGATCATTTCTTACTGTTTAGTTTATCTATCTCCTCTAAAATCTCATCTACTAATATCTCTATTTCAGTCATTTCTACTGACTTTTCCTTTAGAAGGAATAGCTCTAGTGAGGACAATTTCTCCAACATCTTCCATAATAAAGACTGATGCAAACAACTCATTTAATTTCTCAAAAATAGTCTCGTACTCTATTAGCAATCCCTTTACACTGTGATCATCCGATGGTCTAAGAAACTCCTTGACAGGCTTTTTGCTTGTGATGTACTTAAATAATTTTTTATCATTATGTTTTATGCCTCCAGCAAGTTGCTCTTCAAGTTATTTTTTTTTTTTTAGCTTGCCTTATTGCAGTTTTACAGTTAACTTGCCAGAGTTTCTGCTTTTCCTTTATTTGGATTTGACTTTCTCCTTTTGCATGAAGTCTTTTTTTACTTTCCCTTGCTTGTCATTGGAAACCTTCAGAAAGACTTTTGAAATAGGGGACTCAAACTTCCAGGTGCACTTGATACGCTGCTTTTCCTAGAGCCCAGCCATATATGCATAAATGTATCTACAAGTAATATGTTGGTAGTGAAATATAGATTATCTAATATGTGATTAATAACAAGAAAAAAAAGTATTTCAAAATAGTCTCCTGTTTATGTAAAATAATAAATATCCTATGAAGTTAGTATCCACTAAAAGTGTAGTGCTTCACAACTTTAATTACTGGCAATGCCCAATTAATTATAATATGTAGTACAGCAATAAACTAGAAGAGTGACATTATCACATTTACAATAAGTATAAAGTACATTTTAAAGACTGCAAATATCTTCTCCTGTTCTGGTTCCTGTGATACAAGGAAAGGGCTATTTTTATACTATGGTTCATTCCTGAATTTTCATAAAATAATTCTGTCTTTTCCACTTTTCAAGGTAGTTTCAAATCATTTCTAGCAAACATGGATCACATAGGATGCAAACAGCTATCACATTTATCCTGGGATAAACCATTTTATCACAAGGCAAAGTGCAGTTGTACAGACATGCGTGTCCATTGTTCTGTAGCTAGTTTTCTAGCTAATGGAGGTAGTAACAGTATCTCCTGGGACAGTGCAAAGTAGATCTTTACAATTTTCTTGGGGTTGCATCATTGAATCAGTGGCAGAAAAGCAGCACTGCTTTCAGCCATTTACTAAACCTTGATTAAAGGAGCAATGCATATATGCTCCTGTCACAAAATATTTTTGTTCTGGGATAAGCATAGGCACAATTTATCTGGGGACAAATGCAACATCTGTTCCTAGTCATATAGATGTGGGTAGAGCTTTTTTTAGGTCTAGTAAGTGCAAGTACAAATTAACATCTTTTTACAAAGCCATCAGGAAGAGAAAAACAGAACATTCTGAGAATATAACACTGTTTTTTGGAGCTCAGTTGCCATCAGAGCTTACCACTCTTAACAACAACCAAATGCGGGAAAAAAAAATCCAAAACCTTATGCTTTTCAGGCTAACAATATAGACAGCTTATGCTCATTAGTACGATTGCTGTTTGATTATCCTCGTTGTCTTTTCAGAGTTGAAGACATTCCCTTCTGGATGCTTTAAGTTAAACACCATGGCTATTTTTTTCCCTTGAAGAAGAATTAGAAATTGTATTTCCTCTTCTATGTAGATATCCCTTATGGATAGGGACAGACAGAACAGATGTTCAGTGCACATAAACCAGTTTGAAAATGGCTGAAAACAGTCTGAGATAAACCTGGTAGAATATAGTATCAGACTTACCTGATTTGGCTTAAACTGGTTTATGCAATGTCTATCCCTGACTCCTTGCTGGTTTAAGTTAAATCAGAGTCCCTCAGCATCCTGACATGCTCTCTGGGCTGGGCGGAGCTCTCTGCTCCACAACAGGGCTGGCCCCTCCCCTCTGCTTCCTGGCCAGAGGTCGGCAGAGACTTGCAGGCACATCAGGGTCTGCTGACTTCCCCATGCTCCCTGCCCCCTCACCACTCACTGCTTAAGCAGGGATCCCTTCATCCTGTCTGCCACAGCATGGAGCACAGCCAGCATGTGGTATACTAGCTAATGCCAGGAGGTGTCTATGTGTGTTTCTCTCTCCAATTTCACTGGGGCAGGCAGACAGAACAGTGACTGCTTAGGGCTGTTTGGAGCTAATCAACAGGTCAGCCGGTAGGCTGTTTAAAAAGTTTGCAGTAATGGTGAGAGGCCATTGTTTTGCTAATAATCTTTTATACCTGTCAGCCCCTAGCTGGCTTGCTTGCTGTCAGTTTGCTGCAGACAGTATGACAAAGCAGGGAGGGAGACTGAAAAACTCCGTATCATCAACAGATGCATACACTGTACCCCCCAACCCCTTGCCTCAGAGTGCTAGCCTGGGGCTGGGGTCTGGCCCTTGAGCAGCCAGCAGAGAAAAGCCTGGGACTGTGCAAGCAGACCTCCCTAATAAGAGAGTCCTGCTGGGGCCTGGCCATGCCCCTTCAGCTCAGCTCTCTGCAGAAGGGAAGGGAGGGCTGCTCTAGTGCCCCCCCCCCCCCCCCGGCTTCTAGTCTGAGCCACTGCAGGCATGTGCTTTCATTTTCTCAGTCCAGAGAGAACGTCTATCTGGTTTCAGACCAGTTCATCTTAGCCAGGTTAGACTAACCTGCAAATATTGAATCATTCAGGCTCTGGCTTTTTGAATGTCTGTCCCTAGCCTACACGTTCTTTCTTACCAACTGTTATCTAGATTTTTTAAATATAACCTCTATATTCTCACTTAGGGTTTTTCATATTAGTTCACTATCTGTCCTCTGGCAATACCAGAAATGTCAAAGCAATACTGGAAAAGAGAATCCAAAATATGCTTTGGGCCACTGTATAGCAGTAGTAGTTTTGAAGTGTTAACAAATATACATAACAGCAGATAGTGAACAAAACAGAAAACACTTCAGAGAGCTTATATTCATACAAAAATTAGGATGGACTGAAAGCCCCATGGGTTGTTTTGACATTTATAGTCAATATTATTTTTGACTAAAAAGCAAGAGTGAGGATGACTGGAATTCTCTGACTCTTCAAGCTTGAGTGATTTGATGGAAAAGCTTCCAATTGACTTCCATGAGAGGTAGCTTAGATTCTGAGCAATCTGTTGTTAAGTTTAGACATGATTGATTCATTTTATGTTTTTAGGAATTTTCTTAGAAAATTAAACACTTCTACTTTGCTAAACTTTGATTTTTAAAATTATTATTATTGCTATAATATGATCAAGTGTCAGATGCACAACTGATATAAATTAGCATAGATGTGTTGAAACTAATGGAACTGAATGATTTTGCTTCAGATTAGGACCTAACAAAAGAATGTCCTGCATTACACAAAAGAAAGTGTAAATCACACTTTCTTCCCTAGATATCTTCTTTTTCACAGGACACAATTAAGTATGATGTTAACACAAGCATAATAAAACAGATTTTGTCACAAGGCAAAATTCTCTGTTTTGATTCTTAGCTTTCCATTGGTAGCCTACATATTACTCTGTAGAGGCCACCTTTTCCATAAACATAGGGCTCACATAACCACTGACCGTAACCTTCTTCATATTCAGTGCCTTTAATGGGAACTGTGTGGTAGGTCCTGTATCCTAATATCTGAACAGTTGTACCCTGTTGAACTCAAGAGAAGGGACTGCAGCTAACCTTTTCCATATATGATGAAATGTAAATGTGAGTTGGAATATCATTATACTGGTGCCTCACTGGGACACGCATTTGATGGTTTCAGCTAGCAAAAAATTCCATCAGTGATGCTTCAGTGACTGTTCTGCCCAGTTACAGCTTCTGCAAGTAGATGGGAGCTTGAATTACTGTTTTTTTCTCTAGAGACGTAACTGTGTCTTGAATCAGGTGACAGACAATTAGGGATTGTCCAAGATGCCTGTGACTGGTGATACCAAATCATTGTGGTAATCAGATAGATTTAAACAGAGAGAGCACGAGTGAGAGAGAAAAACACTTTCAGAGAAATGTTTTCCTCTGAGAGATGTTAAGTGCTATTAAAAAAAAATAAAGACACTGTGTAAACTACCTAGCAAAGCAGAGAATTGATTGCAAGGAGATGACTGTCAGGTTCTTAAACTAGTAGGTGAGTGTTGCTTTTTTTGTGTCAAGTGCTGCGTCTTAAATACCAGGTACTTAGACAGTTAAGCCAATGAAAGAGTATCTGTGAAAATGCTAGGCGTTCAAAGAATCAGTCTTTGTTAGGAAAGCGGTTCTGATTTTTGCCTGGATCCTAAGTAATTTCAGGTTCTGTATTCATTTAAATGAGCACACAATCACTTACAGGGCTGTAGGTTGTAGCTGTGTTGGTGTAAGGACATAGGCAGGCAAAGTTCTTTGGGTAAATCTGATATTTTTTATTAGACCAACTAAATACTTGGAAAAAATTTTCTTAGCAAGCTTTCAGGTTTAAAAACCCTTCATCAGGCCTAGGAAGCATCTGCAGTTGGTGTGTGCTCTTCCTGGATATAATGAATAGTAAAGAAGCCAGTCTTGTATGCATGCAGGAAAGCCAGTCAATGAAGATGTAAGTTGAGGAATCAGTGGGTGGGGGGAGAGAAGATGGATAAATGTAGCAGGTGAATAGTGGAAAGGTACCTGGGAAGTCAGATGTCAGGCAGGTTACATATAATATGTCATAAATCCAGTGTCTATATTTAGTCCATGATTTTTTGTATCCAGGATGTTGATGAAGTGAAGTTCATAGGCTCGTCTGTGAAGAGTGTTTTGTAAATTCCCTTTGAGGTTAGAACTGAGAGATTGGAGAGAGAGTCGTTGTCTTGTGAGAAATGTGCCCCCACAGATAATTGGGTATTCTTGTCTGTGATAGATTTCTGGTGTGCGTTCATTCTGGTGTGCAATTGTTGTTTGGTTTTTCCTACGTATTTTCCATCAGACCATTTGGTGCATTGCATGAGCTATATTACATTTCTGGAGGTGCAGATCCAGGAATAATCTACGTAAGATCTACAGCCCAAAACACACTGAATGGATCCAGACCATGTAATGACAAGAAATGCAAGACCTGCCAACATATCTCCACCACCCCCACAATTATTACACCCCACAACAGAGCCATCAGCATTCCTGGATCTTACAGCTGCATCTCCAGAAATGGAGTCATAGCCACAGTGTCAACAGCAATGCAGTGAGTGTGGGGCAGGGGCCAGTCTGAGATCAGGCAGCAGCTAGGGTTGGGGAATGGGAGGGGGAAAGGGCATCAGCACACATTAGGATTGGAAGAGGGATCAGGTGGAGGATGGTCTGCAGCACAGGGATTAGGAGGGGGTTTGCGTGACGGATGGGGCATTAGCAGTGGGTCAGCAGATGGGGCAGCATCGTGTGCTGTTGATTAGGTGGGGGATCGGATAGCAGCATGGGTTGGGATTTAGGCACCTGCAGGAGTCAGGGCATGGGCAGCAGTGCAGGACGGGGATAGAGCAATAGCATGGATTGAGGATGGAGTTGAGAATCAGGTGGCAGAGATGCAGGCCTGGGGTGGCAAGTGCTGGGGTAGCAATGCGAAGTCGTCCCCCTCTTCCCCCCCTGTTGGGGAAAATTTTAAGATGAGTCTTGAATACTTAGATTCTATAAATGGAAAATTATAACACTCGGGTAAATATGGTATATTTTATTTTTTTAAAACCTTAAAGGAAAGGTTTCAGATTAATACAAAAAGGCTGAGTATTTCTAATATATATATTTGTGAAAAAGGAAAAAGGAGGAAATGGTATGGGTGCCATATCGGAAGAAACATGTATATTTCCCTAATTCAGTGTCTCCTTTTTGAGGTTTTCTTTGGGTGAAATTTCATGATCCTTGTAATTATTATCATAATAAAACATAAAAACAGAGCAAACTGTATATAACAGGGGTGGGCAAAGTCCAGCCCACAGGCAGAATCAGGCCTATGGTGGACTCCATTTCCCAGCAGCCCCTGCCCATGTCACTGGCCAGTTTACATGAAGATCCCAGCAGCAGCAGGGCTGTGACAGCGTGGGGCCAGGGTTTCCATGAAGACCAGCTCCAGCAGCGCTGGCAGGGTGGGCAGCAGGGAGCTGCTCTGGGGCCAGGATCTCGTGGCAATGACAGCATGGTCCGGATCTGGGGCAGAACTGCAGTCTGCTGCCTGTACTTCCTGGGCACGGGCATGCAGGCAGTGGATCGCAGCTCTCCCCTGTCTTTGGAACACGCTGTCACCACTGCAAGATCCCAGCCCTGGTACCAGAGCAGCTCCCTGTCCAGCTGCGCACCCTTTCAGCACTGCTGGGGCTGGTCTCCATAGAAAACCTGGTCCTGCACTGTCATGGCCGCGCTGCTGGGGTTTCCATGGAAACTGGCTGTAGTGATGTGGGCAGGGGCTACTGGGAAATGGAATCCAGTCGCTGGCTGGATCCACCATTTTGCCCACCCAGATATATAGAAAGCATTTTCTGACAAGCTAGTAGTCTATTGCTGACCCCTCAGGTGTTCTCAAAAGAAAGCTACAGTATGTAGGTAAACTAGTGCATGGTGAATTTGTCTATATTTGCTTAAAATATAAAATAATTAACTTCCTCTGGGCAGTGAGTGCCTGGTGAAGAGTTATAATTCTTTCCTGGTTACTGGGTGATTCTCTAGCAATGTATGAATCCAAGGATATATCTTACAGGAACCACTAAATGCTGTATAAATAAAATACAGGCAGCTATATTATTTCCCCTATTGTTAAAGGGCTGACACTGAATTCTTTCATAGCTGCTACCAAAATTAGTTGCGATTCCCCACAGCATTTCAGAAGTGTTTTATTCTACCCAACAGAACATAAACCAGGCCAGGGATAAACGAATCTCTCTCAGTTTCTGAATAATTAAGTGGGCTTCTGAATGACAATGAGATGTATTATGAAAAGCAAGAAGTTGGTTATTATTCAGTCTTCTTTGCCTTAGTACCGATTTATTCATATTTATAACGAAATTCACCTGCCCATACCTTAAACATTTTTTTTTATATATAGGACTAAATTTTCTCTGGTATAAAAGGATAAAGCTCTTCTGAAGTCACTGAAATTTTTACATTAACTTTGAATGTGTTCACTTTATGTGTCAACCTCTGACAGCAGCAGGGCATTGGCCACCATTGTCCCCTGCTTTACCCGTGCTAGGTTGAGGTGTTGTACATTGTGGTTGTGTCTGGGTTGGTTTAACTGTGTAGTTTTACTAGTAGGTTAGACAGTGGATTTGTATAGGATGGTTTAGATAGCAGTGATCCTGCCTTTGACTGGGAGTCGGACTAGATGACCTCTGAAGGTCCTTTCCAGCCCTACTTTTCTTTGATTCTATGACTAAGAAGCCGAAGCACAAACAATGTGCCTCATTCCTTCTACTGAAATGCACTGTAATGATACATTTCACACCTTCTTCCAGCCATTGACTTCTTCAAATCTCTCCTTTCCCTAATTGCCTGAAAAAATAGATGTCAATGGATGTAAAATAATGACAGACCAAGGGAAAAGCGTCTTTACAGTCTAGGTCTTTTCTGTGACATATGCTGCCACCTACTATCTTCTTTTTAAACATGGGCACTGTCAGTTTCTGCTGATTACAACAGCAGAGATGGCATAGAAGGAAGGAGGGAGTAGTTTCAGTGTCCAGGTTCCTAACAATTTCAGTCAAAATTAATTCCCTAAACACCTTTCCTCCCCTAGAACAAATGGGAAGCTAAGGGGATTGAACTCGGAGAGCACCAGTATAAAGTGCTTTCTGCATACAGTCTTCTATCAGTCCATTGGAATTTGCACAACAGAATGCTTCCTGATGAATACAAAGCCTGTTGGGGGCCTTATGAGAATTGCTTTAGGGGTAAATGGTATTCAGTACTGTTGAATGAAGGGATTGACAGCTTTCATTAAAAGCTGGCCTCAAGCCTCCCTGCTGATCGTCACTATTTCAGTTCATAACCTATAGGCTAAAGCTTCCTCAGCATCCTCCAAAACTTAACAAATAATTCTGTCTGAGATGCAAGCAAAGAAGACAAGTTGTAGGCAGGAGGCACTCTGTTCTTTCACCACAGGGGCAGACATCTTAGATTGTCACAAGGAGGGAAATGTTAATTCCTTAATTAAGTTTGGCCAGCAAGGTAATCATTTGGGATATTCCTGTGGTGCAGTGTTTATCATATTCTTTTGAATCTATTCTGTATAACTATTATATACAAGGTATAATCCTGCTCCCCTCCCTGCACATGATGGACTGAAACTGAAAAGAAGATCCAAGAATACTGATGAGGCACTCACTACAGAAGAAGCAAGATATAACAAGCAAGTTTTAATTAGACACTTGTTTTAACAAGTAAACATGGTACAAAATAGCATGCAAAACCCTGGCACTTTTACACTTGGTGATGTGAAAGGGGAAAAATACCTTTTCTGCATGTATTAATTTATTCATGTATTTGAAGATTTACTTTGATGTAACATTGTTAGGAGATAGAATTTAAGGATGATTTTACAGTCTTGGTGAAGTAGCAGTTCCAGTGCTGAAACACCATTTCAGTACATACTGTCTAAGATGGCACATGAAGAAATGACATTAAACTACAGGAGATCAAAGGATATGATATTACCTGCACCTTCATCATAGGTCAGATAATATTCATGTGTTAGGTCAGTGATTCTTCAACCATAGTGTTGAAGAATCCTGGGGTGCCTTCAAGATCCTTCAACGAGTGCCACAAGGTCTGAGGAGATACGCTGATAAGTGCAAGCTCAGGCTTCTTTCTGCCTGGCTGATCCCTCACCCCACTACCTAGCTCCTCTGCAAGCACTGAAAAATATAATTTACGCTTTGTAAATGGGGCTGTTCAGTTCACAGAAAGTAATGCAGGGGTGCCTCATATCCAATGAAAAGGTGCCTTAGGTCCAAAAAGTTTCAGAACCACTGTGTTAGGAGGTACGGTTTTACTTTCCAAAGCTTGAGACAAAAATAGGTAATATTTCTTACCTTGTGGTAAAAAAAGTTTATTTGCTGAGCATTTCTGTAAGCAGCAAATAGTCTTTTCTTTTCATTTAATTTTTTCATAACTAAACACAAATTGTCATGGAAGCCCTATTGGTGGTTTTAAGAGGGCACTTGATTTATTGCTAGCCTGCAGTCATTTGATATATTGACCGTAGACCATTACTATTATTATTTTACTTCAGTACATTAATTTAAACTTGATTTCTATGCTGATGTCATTTTGAGTAGCTCTTAGAATTGCTTACATAGTAAACTGAACACATATTAAGGGGAAAAAAATCTACCCTGCAATCTATGCTCTTAACTCTGATTGATTTGAATAGGATTCATGGGATGGGTATTGAGTGGCTGGATTTGCTCTTTCAGAGCTGATTCTGCCACTCTTACTTACACTGAGTCGTCCAATTAAGTCTTTTGGGATATTTCACATATTTTCTTTTTAACTGTAGCTTTACCTGTGTGTCAAGAACTGTAAAACATGTCATGTTGTACATGGCTAGTGGGATGCCAGTTCAGTTCAGACAATCTCAGTGGGCTTATAATTTAGGAAATCAGGTATACACTTCTTTTTTTTTTTGTTTTCCTACTGGGAAAGTCAGGTTTATATTCTTTTTTTATTCTGTTCCTTTCTCTTACTTTTTTCTGTCACTTTTTACATTTTCTCTTTAAGGTTGTCAATTTTTGGAGAAAGGGACTGACTTCTTTCTTTATGTATACTCAATGTAGAGCATAATGGGACCTTGATCCTGGTTGGAGTTTTCTGCACTACTGCAGTGCAAATAATTGAATTAGAATGGAAATAATTTGATACTTTAAAGTATTTTCCATTGTCTTTAAGAAAACTGTGATTTCACCCTAGATCCATTTGAAAACAAATTAGCCTACAAATTGACTTCAACATTTTACTGTGTATACCTTCACAAAACCACTGTGGGTTTATGTAGGAGAGCTTAAATATCGCAAAATTCCAGATGTAAATATGTATTATCATTTGAAAACAAGGCTTGTTCCTACATTGATTTGTATGTCTAGGTGTTCAACAAACTAAGACCTTTTCTCACCAGTTCATGAAGATACTTGGATAACCAAGGGTTAGTTCTAAATGTAGACCTACTCAGGAACATTCCAGTAAAATATGTGCATTTTCTAAATAAAACCTTCCATCTGTCAAGCTAGATTACAGAAAAGTTGGTTTTGATAAACTGGACAAAATAGAATCATGGTTCTGTTGGAAATATGCATCATTTCTTGCCAGTTCAGTTGATAGGTTGTAGGGGGACCTGAACTTTTCAGACTATAACAACAGGGAAGCTCCACTTTTCAGAGAGACTGAAAGTCTGAGCAGTGGTAGGCCTAATCAGTTCTCTGTACAACAGGGGGCACATCTACATGTGCAAATAATACAGAAGCAGTTTACTCTTGAGTAAACTCTGCTGGGCATGTGTCGAAACGTGCTGAGACACGGGAGCAGATTTGCTACTTCTAGCAGCAGACTGCTCCCACTCCCAGCAGCCCTGTAATGAGCCCCTGCAGCAGTCAGGGGGAGTTCTAGGCTCCCCCTGGGCCCAGGGGCCAGGAGACAGCTATCTCCTAGTGGGGGCTCAGACATTGGAGTTGCCTCTGGGAACTGCCTGCTGTTGTGGTGGGATGCAGCACCATAGCCTGGACAGGGAAAATGTCCCCCTGCCCTGGTAGCAGGGAGCTCCCAGCCCCCGCTTCTATCATGGGACTAGGGCTGGGAGATTCTTATTTCCCAGCCTGAGCTCCATGGTTACATGGTTCCCTGAGCTGGAAAATGGTCATGGGGCTGGTACTGGGAGATCAGGATCTCCCAGCCCAGTTCCCATGACTGTATAACTCAGGCTGAGAGATAAGGATCACTCAGCCCCGGCCCGCATTCTCAGAGCAGGGGCTGGGAGCTTCCTGCTGCCAGGACAGGGGGATATATTTCCTTCCTGGACTCTGGTGGTAGAGCCCATCCTGGCAGCAGGCAGCTATTTGAGACAGAGAGAAAACTCCTGCCCCCTGCTGCCCAGATGACCAGGAGCACATTTGTGCCCAGTCAGGAGTCTACACGTGCACTACTACACAGTTACTAATCATGAGTAAATTTGCTGCTTACTTTTGCAGGTGGCAAATTTACCCTTGATTAGAGTCAATTATTGCACAATAAGTGTCTGCACATGTAGATGCGGATACTTACTGCACATTAATTAACTCTGCTATGCAGTAAAGCATCTCCTGTAGATGCGTCCAGGGTGTCTGAAAACCCTGACAATCCTGGCTCAAAATGGAAACCCAGTTTGAGTCAGGGCACTTGCAGTCAAAACAGTTGCAAGGAATCTAGAAGTGCTAATTTGAACTAGGGTTTCAAGGTTCCAGAATCTAAAGGCTCTTGGTTCATCTGTGGTTTACAGAGCTTCTATGTTCCCAGATCTCTGTGAGCTTCCATGTTTGATTATTTCAAACTGATTTTTTTCCAGATTTTCCCTTCCACAGTAAATTTTTTAAATTTCTATGTTTCGCTCTGGAAGAACCTTTTGAGGTTTTCAGAATTTCCCTTAGAATAGAAATTCAAATTTTTGATCAGGACATGAAAAGAGATGAGCATTCTCTCATTTCATTAACCGTACACAAATGTTTTCTACTTACAGCATGGATGGGATTAAAGGGGTTACACTACACCAAAACAATTAAATGGTGGGGTTTTGGAGTGGAAATAACTTCAGTATTGTTTCTGAGATGTTTGTTAAATGAGAGTGATTTTTTTTTAATGAGTTCACTTTGACTAAAATCAATCTAGCATATTAGTGTTTAAGTTATGATTGTGGCTTTATATATAAGTTAAAATATCTCTTTAAATAAAGGAACATTTTTTACTGGAATTTATTACAAAATGATTAAATTAAGGAGTAGCAGCTCCCTAATGGCATCCCTTCATTTTTCTTACAGATTTTCAGGCGTTGCTGGTTGGTTTTCAAGAAGGCTTCCAGTAAAGGACCCAGACGGCTAGAAAAATTTCCAGATGAAAAGGCAGCCTATTTTAGGAATTTTCACAAGGTAAATTGCACCATCTAAGTAGACTTAGGCTCCAAGGAACATACTGCTTTTTGAGTGGAGGATATTTCTAATATGTCAGATCTTCAAAAGATTTTATGATGACCAGGTAGAAGGGTCTGATCTTTGGAATGCTGAATCATGATTAAACTCTCACTGGGCACCTCTACGCTTTCGTTAATGCACCTTTACTACTGCATGTTAATTTTGTACTTCTAATATGAGTTACTACATAAAGGTGCATTAGCCCACACTAATGCGTAGTAGCTAAGGCAATTTTTTTTTGTGAGACAATGCGCAGTAGAATAGGCTACTTCACATTACAGCATCTCATGTAAATGTGCCTACTGGTGTCAATTGAACAGAATTAAGCCTTAGGCTTTTTCTTCAAATAATCAAGAGAAATGTATCCTCTTGTATATAAGATAGTCATCTGATCTTAAAATTAATATTTGCATTGAAAATAGACTGATTTTAGTGTAAAAAGGCAAATACGGTGTTTTATCAAATAGCTAACAATTGTTAATAATTTTAAACATAAACCAATTTCTGAAAATGCTAAATGTGCCAGTTTTTGATTGTTTCAGTATCTAATGTTTCCATATTATACTTCAAGGTTTACAGGCTGTGGGAATTGATCTTTGAAATAGAAACTGGCATTTCTACAGACAGCACTGATTTGAATGAGATCCTTATTGCTTTTTGTCGCAATTACTTTTGTGGTGAGGATACAAAGTATTTTGATATAAGCTTTCCTTTCAGCTACTATCATTATCCAATCTAGTGGTGCAGAAGGCATCAAATGGGGACAGTAATAAAGACATAATGTTTCATAGTTCTATAACTACTTTTTACCCAGTGATCTCAAAGGATATTACAAACATTTAGCCTGAATCAAGTCTTGAAGCATCTCCATAAGTCAGAACCATCAGGGTGGAGGGGACCTCAAGGTTCATTTGGTCTAAGCACATGTATGCATATAGGAATGATACTCCTAAAGATATTGCACTGCAGCTGTTAAACTAAAGCAGAGGTGACTTACCTAAGGTCATATATCAGGACTGTAAATGTTAGGAGCAAAACTCATATTTCCTGAAGCCCAGTCTGATGCTTGTCATCAGAGGAAGACAAATTCATTTTTAACTTTAGATGCAAGCTGGGGGATAGCCAAGCTGGGGGATGGAAGCCGGGGGACAGCCAAAGAGAAAGGACACAGAGAGGGTAGTCAGGGAGGTGTTGAGAGGCTGGAATGATGTTGGGGCAGCGGAAAACTGAGGGTTACCAATGGGGGACTTAAGTGTCTATGTAGAAATGCTAGGATTATGAGGAATATGCAGGAGGAACTGGCACTCCTGCTAGTAAATAGAGAATATGATCTTGATGGAATAACAGAGACCTGGTTTGATGCCACGCATGACTGGGCTTTGTGCATAGAGGACTACAGGCTGTACAGAAGGGATTGGATAGGGAAGAAGAAAGGAGGTGTAGCTCTTTATATAAAAGAGTGGTATGCCTCCTTGGAGACCCACATTGGTTCAAGAGATGGGTGACCTGAGACCCTGTGGGTCAAGATACTGGGGGGACAAAGAGAAAGGGACTTGATGGTAGACTGCCATACCAGGAGGAGGAGCTGGATCTGGAATTTTCCAGAGAACTGATGGAAGCTGTATGTTTAAGGGACTTGGTTGTCATGCATGACCTCAATTACCCTGACATCTGCGAGGAGAAGCACTCGGCCAGATCTGACCAGTCGCGCAGGTTTTTGACCTGTGTGGAAGAACTTTATTTAGTACAGAAGGTGAATGGGCTGACCAGAGGGAAGGCTTTGTTGGATTTGGTTCTAGCCAAAGGGGAGGACCTAGTGGGAGCTCTGAAGATTAAATTTAATCTGGGAGTTTAATCTGTGATCATGAGACAATAGAATTCACTCTCCATCATAGGGCAGGGAAATCAGCCAGTAGGGTAGAAGTGCTTGACTTCAGGAAGGCTGACTTCAATGAGCTTAGGAAAATAGTGCGAGAGACCCTATGGGAAGAAGTACTGGAGGGGAAGGCAGTTCAGAAAGGGTTGTCATTCCTCACAGGAGCAATTTTCAGAGTGCAGAAAAGGTCCATTCTTGCATATTGGAAAGGTTGTAAAGGGGCCAGGAAGCCCTCTTGGCTTGCCAGAGGAGTCAAGGAGTGCTTGAAAAAGAAAAAGGAGGCTTATAGACAGTGGAAACAAGGAGCAGTCACCAAGGAGGAATACACAAGTATAACCCATATTTGTAAGGAGAGAATAAGGAAGGCAAGGGTGGTGACCAAGATCAGGTTGGCAACAAAAATCAAGTACAATGGGAAGTTCTTCTTTAGGTATATAGGGGCAGGAGGAAGACCTAGGGAAATGCGGCACCCTTGTAGAATGGGATGGAACAGCTGATAACAGACAGTCAGGAGAAAACTGAACTCTTTAATGAATACTTTGCGTCAATGTCCCTACATACAAATGGTGGTCACCTGCCTGGTCGGATACTGAATGGATGCAGGGATGGGAGTGAAATTGCCAACCCATGGTCAGGGTTGAACTAATGAGGGAGCACTTAAAGCAGCTGAATGTCTTCAGGTCAGCAGGACTGGATGGACTGTACCCGAGAGTGCTGAGGGAATTGGCTGAAGCCATTGCGTGATCATTGGTGAAGGTATTTGAAGAATTTTGGTGCTCAGGAGGGGTCCCAGAAGACTGGAAAAGGGCCAATGTGGCACCGATCTTTAAGAAGGGGAGGAGGGAGAATCTGGGAAACTATAGGCTGGTCAGTTTGACCTTGATACCAGCTAAAATTTTGGGAAAAAAGGTATCAAGAAGTCCATGAGAAACTGGCAGAAGGAATGATGCTGGAGGATAGTCAACATGGTTTTGCTGTGGGCAGGTCATGTTTGACCAACCTTGTCTCCTTCTGTGAATGAGTAACAAAACACTTAGATGTGGGAGATGTGGTTGATGTCATATACTTGAATTTTAAAAAGGCCTTTGATATGGTTTGCTATGATGCCCTTATAAAAAACAAAGACTGGGGGATTGTGTGCTGGCAGAGTCCATGGCCATGTGGGTTGGGAACTGGCTAAGGGGTTGAACCCAGAGAGTGTTAGTGGATGGGTCTATATCACCTTGGTGGGAGGAGTCCAGTGGTGTCCCACAGGGTTCCGTTCTTGGCCTTGTACTGTTCAACATCTTTATCAACAATTTAGATGAGGATATGGAAAGCACTCTGGCCAAGTTTGTGGACAATACTAAGTTATGGGGAAAGGCGGTCATGCTAGGGGATAGGATGCAGATCCAAACAGACCTGGACAAGCTGGAAAGGTGGGTGGTGCGGAACCAGATGCAGTTCAATAAGGATAAATGTAGAGTGCTTCATCTGAAGAGAAGTAACCAGTGACAGGAAGATAGGTTAAGAGATGTCCTGACCAGCATGATGGCTGAAAGGGACCTCAGGTTTATGAACATGGGCTGCCAGTGTGACTCTGTAGTCAATAAAGTGGATAGCATACTGGGATGCATTAGCTGATTCATCGCAAGCAGGGCTAAGGAAGTGATACTTCCTCTCTACTCAGCACTGGTGAGACCCCAGCTGGAGTACTGTGGCCAGTTCTAGGTGCCACACTTCAAAAAAACTGCAGAGAATCTTGAAAGGGTCTAGAGAAGGGCCACAAGAATGATTAAGGGCCTGGAGGACAAACCTTATGAGGAAAGACTAAGGAATCTGGAGAAGAGAAGACCGAGGGGAGACTTGGTGGCCATCTGTAAGTATGTAAGGGGTAAATATCAGGAGCAGGGGGAAAAACTGTTCACTAGGGTACCCCAGGGGAGGACACAGAGCAATAGCCATAAACTGTTAGAGAATAGTTTTAGGTTGGATGTAAGGATGAACTTATGTACAGTAAGGGTGACCAGAATCTGGAGTAGAATCTGGAGGGAAGTGATGCAGTCTCCAACCTTGAAAGTCTTCAAGAGGAGACTGGACAGACACCTTGCTGGGATCATTTGATCTCAGCAGTGTTCCTGCCCAGAGCAGGGGGGGTTGACTCGATGACCTTTTGAGGTCCCTTCTAGCCCTTAATTTCTATGATTCTATTAATTGAATCTTTTGTACTTGTTATGAGAGAAGCCTATTAAATGGGTCACGTACTGTTTCCTAGTAAGTATTTTGTCCACCAAACAAAAGTATCATATCATTTGCATTATTTGAAAGTGTCTGGTAAGGCAAGGCACAACCACAGCATATAACAAGTTTTTGGCTGGATCAGAATCAACATGAGCAAATCATTTTTCTTGTGTACTAAAAATGGTATGAGTTCATACCAAGCAAAAATATTTTTCTTTCTCCCCATGAAATGGAAGTGGGCCATTTTTAAATGAAGACCTATCCCCTCCTTCTGAGTTAAGTTATTTATTCTTATTCATGAAGAAAGAAACAAAACAAATAGTTGGTTACATTTATTTAAACTGATCATAAATACATTTTGAGTGGAAATTAGGAGGTTTTGGAACAGTGAGGTAGTGGAAAAAGCCTTCCAGCTGAAGTAATTAAGATAACCTTGACTGCTTTTAAGAAACATCTTTGAGCTTGTGGATACGAATATATGATGAATTTGCCCTGTAATAGCAGAGGACCAGCCTTGATGACCAAGTTCGCTTCCAGCCCTATGCCCCTATTTAGAGGCAGAAGTTTTTGTTTTCTTCTATGTTGTTTTTTAAATGGAAAAAGCTGATGATAATGAGTATTTTTTTTAAACAGTACCGTTGTATCCAGAGGGACCCCAAAACACACTCCAAACTAATTTACCAACTAACTACTTCATATAAAAATATTTGAGGGATAAATATAGCAACTAATTAACACTGTAGAGAAATGATATCATATATGTGCACTGTTAATTAGTTGCCATATGTATCCCTCAAGTATAATGGAGAACACTACCCTGTCCTGATGGAATTTTAGGCAGGCACAACAAAATTACCTAAATAAGAATTTAATCAGGACGCTGAGGTGATAACTCTCTAAAATGGGTACATCTCATGACACAAAATAAGTCATCAAGAAATAGAGAATTCACCTGCCATCCACAAAAGTTTCCAAAAGATTTTCCATGAGGCACTAGCAGCTCCTTTTTGGTAGCAGGTAAAAGATTATAGTATCTTGGTTCCATTCCTTTCCTTTTCTGTTCTATTTTTTTTCAGAACTACTTAAATATTTGGTGTTGCTTAAATTATTTATTTTGATTGCTAATTAAACTAAATTTCATTTACTGCATAAAAAAGGAATTGTGTGGTGAAACTCTCTAATCTCCCATATGCACTCTCTCACAGTGTATGAAAAAGAACTGGTCTAGTACCCAGTAAGACCAATAAGGGGTATCATTTTTGTTGTTGTTTGTAAGGACAAATTGAAATACTTGTTGCAAATGTAACTGCTCTCTCTCTACTAAAGTACTATGTACTCACACAGTGGATTGATATTTTGGCCAGATATAGCCATTACACTTTTACCGGTATAAGTAACTTGGATCAATTCTGCCCCTTGCTTTTTAAATGTCTGCACCTAGTTTACGTCACTAGAATCTAATAGTTTTGGTATGTACCTCAAGGTAGAGCCTCACTTCAATCCACCCTTCCTCTCATGCCAAATAAAGGGCAAGAACAGCCTAAAGGGGTCCCTGATGCCCTGGGTGATTTTTCCTACTATAGATCCTATCAGAGTCATCTACAACGCTGGTCTCCCAGGATTCGTTGGCAGACCTTAAAGTTAGAGAAGTACTAAG
>NW_005842401.1:1122646-1128610 GCF_000455745.1 Alligator sinensis | reverse complement strand
GCTGAACTGCACACATCAAAATTCACTCAGGGCGTTCTGCTACATTGATGGGGGAAGCCTCTTAGAAGTTCAGCACAAAACCTCATCCTAGGTGTTATATTCATCCTGGGCCATACACATCAATTTTCTAGCAGTCTCAAATATCAAGGTATGTAAAACCTGCTTGCTTACAGTCATTACTTAAACAAAACTTTTCCGAAAGGGATATGGGCCTTATTTCAAATGAAATTGCTTTTTCCCTGAAGTTTCCAGTGTGAGTTTAATATTCTGGGTGAATCCCAGAGGAAAACTGGCAGCGTGAACTGAATATTTTCTTTTGAAATATAAATAAACCAAACATCCAGGAAAGTTAATTGCTCAGTTTTCCCCCAACAGTTTTTGTCACTTTTCTTACCAAGCAGTTTTACTACACCTACAGAGCCTCTACTTTTCCAGTAATGTCTGTCTTTGAGCAGTAGGTGCCAATAAAGGTAAAAACTGCAACAACCAAATGGGAGATTCTACCATGAAAACTGGCTGATTTGAGATGAAATGTATTTCTTGAAACCATATAGTTTTTGAAAGCTTCCATAAGAGAAGGGATAGCCATTTTAATCCAGTTTGCCATACCCTGTAATCCCTTGCTTCTAGTTCTTTCTGTGCCTTATATACAAACTAAAGAAGTACTCATAAATGAGCATACAGGCAGGCCCGATTAAAAAGGGGAATTTTTTTTTCCTAAGGAATCCATATATTATTTGTGGTGATTTATAAATTGGTAAATTGTAAACTTGTTTCCCTTTTCCATATGGCTACGTATGGTTGTCTGATGGTTTTGTTTCCTAGTGATTGTCTTGTTAGAAATAACAATCATGACATTTAGTAACAACGTAGTCCTTATAAACAGGAGCCATTCATTAATTGAAGTCATGTTTCATATGTTGGCTCCAATTTTTGGCATTAGATTAGCATTTCTCATTATTGTAGTATAATTCAGCCAATTGCCTTGTTGTCTTAGTACAAAGGCTTTCTGATGAGAAACAAACTTCAGTTAGTATTTGAAGGAAAGTATATTTTAAGCAGAAGTGTACAGTAATGCTTCTAAAGCAGCATGAGAGTGCTATTTTTAACACAATATTGGATCCTTTAAAAAACTGCTGGTGTTAACTACATATGTAATACTACCCAAAAGGTTCATCCTAAATCAGCTAATTTTCATTGAGTTATGTCAAAATGACATAGTTTCTGGCTCTAAATGCAAGTCAAGGCAAAGTCTCTTTAAGACATAAAGAACAGGATCTTTGATATTACAGTACAATCACTATCCTAATTTTATTCTGTTTTAGAGTTTGAAGGTTGTGGTCTCTCCCATGCATAACTCGTACTTTAAACTGGGCTAGTTCATGACACTGCAATCTGTTGCAGAGTAGGAACAATGTGTTGTTTTATTGTCCTTTTGAGCATCAGAGTTGGGGACTGAATGCATGGAACAGACTTTTCTGCATCTTGTCTCCCCACTTGTGATAGCCCTTCCTGTCATAGGGTGACCCCAGAAACCTGGATCTTCTCCCCACTATTCTCTCTTAGCAAATTTCAGTCTCACTGGCACCCTAACCAGATCTTAGAGCTTAGTAGAGGAAGATCTCCCAGGTTCTTGGGGTTTGCCAGTCCCAAAAGAAGAGAATTCCTGTTGCTTCTAGCCACCCTTAAATCACTCTTATCACCAATCAAACTAGGGTAAAAAGGCTAAAACAGGCTTATGACATAAAACAGAAAAATTAAGCAAAATTGTTGTTACATTTGGAGACAAAAATACAAAACAAAAACAGAAGTACCTAACTGCTACTTTCTAACTTGAAACAGCATCCCTGGAGTTCCTTCTGTGTTTTCAACACTTAATCTTGACATCATTTCTTAAGTGGATTCCCGGCCTCCCTGACTTAGGGTCCTTTCCTTTCCCAAAACCTAGGATGTCTTGCTTCTCTTTTTCCCAAGAGAGTTCTGTTTAAATCGCTTATCATAGCTCCCTCATCTTTATCCTTTATTCTATTTCAAGAATACAAAATTACTGATACCTTGAATAGGATTTCCTCCTCCAAATAGTTATCAGTCTGACAAATGTATGTATTTGACAAGTTTTTCAAATGCATTTTTCCATTGTTTGGATAAAAAGTGAACACAGGAGCTGGATAATCAAGCAGGTTAGACTATCTAGAAGCAACTGAAAACTTTGTTGGTTATACAGACTACCAATACTAACTACTACTATGTGGACTACTGATACAGTCAAACATGGCATTTTATTAGCTGCTGAAAGAGACCAAACATGGTGGTTGTAAACTCAATTTTTGGGGGGCATCTGCATATGTCTAGATAATGTCCCCTAGCATTAAACACTGCACATGTGTACCCTGTGACACCACTCTTATGTTCATACAAAAGTAGGGCTGGAAAATATCCTATGAGGTCATCTAGTCTAACCTCCTACTTAAGGCAGAATGGTCCCTGACTATACCATCCCAGCCAACTGTGTCCAGTCTTCTTTTGAAAGTTTCATTCCACAGCTTCCCTGGGTAGCCTGTTCCAATGATCAACCACCATCATAGTGAGAGGATTTTTACTAACCTCCAACCTAAATTTTTCCTGCTGTAGTTTTGAGTCCATTGTTCCTATCAGTGTCACAGAAAAAAGCTGTCTCTATCCTCTGTATAATCATCTTTCAAGTATTGAAAAAGGTTATAAAACCCCACTTGAGTCTTCTCTTCTCCACACTAAATAGCCCTATTTTTTTCAGCCTGTCATCTTAAGTCGTGTTTCCCAAGCCCCTAATAATTTTTGGCGTTCTCTTCTGGACTCTTCCCAAGCCGTCCACATCCTCCTTGATGATTAGGGCCCAAAACTAGATACAGTAGTCTAGGTAAAGCCTCACCAAAGCTGAATAAAGTGGAAGAATCACTTTTCTAGATTTGCAGTGACATTCCTGTTAATACAGTTGTCTACTGTTGGCTTTTTTGCAACAAAAGCCCACTGTTGCCTCATATTCTGCTTATGGTCCACTCTAACCCCTGGTTCTGCTCTGAAGTACTTCAGCCTAGCCAGTCAGTGCCCAGTCTGTATTTATGCACTAAATTATTCTGTCCCAGGTGGAGGACTTTGCACTTCTCCTTGGTGAGTCTAAAAATGATTGATTATGACCATTTTTCCAGGCTAACCAATTCAATCTGAATCATGGCCCTGTCTTCCAAAATGTCTGCATCCCCACCCAATTTGGTATTATCCAAATATTTTCTTGTGCACTCAAGCCCATCATCCACATCATTAATGATGTTGAACAATACCAGACCCAGGGCAGACCCTTTCAGAGCCCCACTTGATTTTTCCTCCTAACTAGACATTGAGCCGTTAATGACTGATCATTGAGCACAATGACCCAGTGAGTTATGGTACTTTCATCTAGTCTGTAATTCTTTAGCTTGTTAATGAGAGTGTTGTGGGAGACTGTGTCAAAAGCCTTGATAATATCAACATGCATCACACCCTAAGCTTTCCCCCATCCACTGTATCACTTTATCATAGAAGGAAATCCTGTTGGTCAGACATGACTTACTCTTGGTGAATCCATGCTGCCTGTATCTGATTACCTTGTTCTCTTCCCGGTGCTTTATATTGGGTTCCTTGAGGATCTGCTGTATGATCTTTCCCCATATAGATATCAGACTGACTAGTCTGTAGTTCTCCAGAGCTGCCGTCTTTCACTTCTTAAAGATGGACACTGTAATTATCCTTTTCCAGTCATCTTGGATGCCACCTGACTTCCATGAGTTCTCATAGAGGATAGGTAATGGCTCTGAAATTACCTCAGCTAATTCCTTGAGTACCATAGGGTACAACACATCCGGCCTTGCCAACTTGAAAGCATCTAGCTTCTATAAGTAATCTCTAATTTGTTATGCCATTATTCTGTTTGTCTTTTTCCCTATATTTGCTGCAAGTGTACTTGTCATCTGATTGCTGCCCATATTTGTGAAGACCAAAGCAAAAAAGGCATTAAATACTTCTCTGTATTATCTGTAACTAGACTGTCTTCTACTTTCTGTAAGGAATCTATGGTTTTTTGGTCTTCCTCTTATTTTTGACATATTTGTAGAATCCATTTTTGATTGCCTTTTTTGTTCCTTGCCAGTCATATCTCAAATCATGCCCTGGCCTTCCTAATTCTCTCCTTGCATACCTGTGCAATACTCTCATACTCTTTCCTAGTAGTTCAATTGTTTCCACTTTTTGTAGATTTCCTTTTGAGTTTCAACTCATTGAAGAGATTGCTCTCTAGCAAATTTTGCTTCCTGATACTCTTCCTGTTTTTCAATTGCATTGAGATAGCTTTCTTTTGCACCCTTAAAAGGGCCTCCATAAAGTACAACCAGCTTTCCTTGACTCCTTATTCCGTCTGACTTGCCTCCCAGGGAATCTACCAGTTCCCTGAGTTTGCTAAAGTAAGCTTTTCTGAAATCCAGTTTCTTTTTTCTGCTACTTTCTTTCTTTTCTCCCGTTAAGATCTTGAACTCTATCATTTTGTGGTCATTGTCACTCAAGTTACTTTCCACCTCCACATTCTCAACTAGTTCCTCTCTGTTTGTGAGCACAAGCTGAGAGCTTCCCCCCTGGTTGGTCTGTCTACTGTCTGTATCAAGAAGTTATCCCCTTTTCCAGGCAGGGAGCAATATACAAGAGATCTATACCCATCACAATATACATTGTCTCATGCACTGATATAGCTCTGTGGCTAAGCATGTTGTTGGGAAGAAGCAGAACCAAAGCTCCACATACTCCCTTCCATGAGTATAGAGATCAGTCCAACTGTATAGCTTGCTTTTTGCCCTGTGCAATAGAAAAACTAGTGTTGCACACTAGGAATGAGAGAAGGCACCATCCATCACCTTATTCCCTGTACTATCTTGCAGAAGTAGTCACATCTTTCATTTTGTCATCATAATAGGAATCAATTTGTACAGAAACAAACAAACATTAAGGTTAGTACCTAAGTTCTTGAGTACTGTACAGTCAGGGTATTTGGAGAATGTACAAGATTTGTTTAAAACATTTAAAGCAAGGAGATGAAGGCTAGTAATGCATGTGCACGATTTTATATACTTGTCATGTAGAGGGGGTCAGCAATAGGGCTGTGCAAAGTTTCAATAGCCGATTAGATTCGGAGGAGATTCTGCCCAATTTGGCGGCCGAATCTCTGAATCTGAATCAAATCGGGAGATCAATTCATAGTTTCATAGTTGGTAGGGTCGGAAGGGACCTGAGGAGATCATCTAGTCTGACCCCCTGCCGTGGCAGGAAAGAGTACTGGGGTCAAACGACCCCAGCCAGATGTTTGTCCAGCCCCCTTTTAAAGACCCCCCTTCTTTTGGAAGTTGGTTCCAGGTCCTATCCGCCCTGACAGTGAAATAGTGCCTCCTAATATCTAGCCTGAAACTACCCTCCGCTAGCTTGTGTCCATTGTTTCTTGTAACTCCCGGGATTGCTCGGGGGAACAGGGACTCTCCCAATGCCTGCTAGTCCCCCTTGACTAGTTTGTAGACTGCCACTAGATCCCCTGTCAGCCTTCTCTTTTGGAGGCTGAACAGGTTCAGGTCCCTCAGCCTCTCCTTGTAGGGCCTGCCCTGCTGACCCCTGATCATGCGGGTGGCCTTCCTCTGGACCCTCTCCATATTGGCCACATCCCTCCTGAAGTGCGGCGCCCAGAACTGGACACAGTACTCCAGCTGCAGCCTGACCAGTGTTGCATAGAGGGGGAGGATCACCTCCTTGGACCTGCTTGAGATGCATCTGTGGATGCACGACAAGGTATGGTTGGCCTTCCTGACCGCGTCCCCGCACTGTCAGCCCACGTTCCTTGTGGCATCAGTGATGATTCCAAGATCCTTTTCTGTCTCAACACTGGTGAGAAGGGAGTTCCCCAGCCTGTAGGTGTGC